>NC_067478.1:87163481-87463481 GCF_947179515.1 Apodemus sylvaticus | reverse complement strand
CAAAATGTTTTTTTTAAATCTGAAATCTAAAGCACTTTTAGTTTCATTCCATGTGAAAAACAGATTCTTGATCTCTAGTTTGAGCAGACTGTTCATAGATTCAAAGGCCCAGAAAACCCTCCAAGGATCTCTTTGGAAGAAACCAGCAAATGGTACAGTTCCATGAAATAAAACTACAGTTAAGTAACCTTGACCTTGAAGTAAGTAAAGATCGAGTCTTGGAAACTCCCCTCTGGAACTGTAGCCAGAATAAACTCTATCTTTCATAAGTCTCTTTTGGTCATGGTGCTTTATTGACCATGAGAGGGGGTTTAAACTAAGAGAGGTGAGAGTTTGGATTTAAACTAAGGCATCAGCACGTTGTTCTCAGCACTGACCTGGACCACCACTTATGTCTGCAGGATACTGAGAGGACTGAAAACACTTGGATGAGCAAGGTCATTTGTGAGTGATGGGGTGGAGTTAAAAACTCCTCCAAGGTGCTTACCACAGTGCTTGTAGAAAGCCACACCCTTTACCATTGTGTTGGCGGCTTCTGCTATTCTAAACGTTAACGATTTTGTGGACACAGGCCTCACAAAAACTGTATCTCTCAAAAGCATCGTTTATCTTTCACTTGGGGGATCTCCCAATGACTTTTAATTACGTGTATTCTGTTGGCAGGAGTAAGACAATGAAGTGCAAGGCTTTTTGTATATCCTTACCCATAAAGCCAAAAGGGTGCAGCATTGCTGCTGAGGAGCAGATGGAATTCTGGGGATGTAGTCACAAAGAAAAACCCACAGTCAGTGCTGCTTGCTTATAGAGGCAAGCCTGGGAAGGCAGCTCTGGTGACATTTTCATGGTGCATTCCATGTTTGGACATCTGAAACTTCAGTTGAGGTTGGTCTCTTGCTGCAGGGAACCTGCTTCCTGAATAAACTGGAGGCTACACAGACAGTACAGTTAAATGATGGTGATAAAGAGCTGAAGCAGATGTTTGGGGAGGCGGGGGAGAGGCATAGTGTGGTTAGTTATCAGAGCAGGTGAGGCTTGTGGTACTTCTTGGGAGCCCTGAAGAGTTCTCTATTAGGAAAGGTGAGAGGAGAGAAGAAGCAGGCCCTGTTTCTCAATACTGACAACTCCTTGCTCTCAAAGGAACAAATCCATCTTTCTGCCTCTGCAGCACAGCCCTCACATAGATTGATTGGAGGAGCTTTTCTCCCCTTCTTCTTTGTTCACTATTCCCAAAGAAAGACATTCAAGCCTTTCTTAACCTTGCATTCCAGACTCTCATGGTGCCTATACTCAGGAAATACTTCTTCAGGTTTAACTAAATCCCTCTCTGTAATGTGAGACCATCGCTATCCTCCAAGGACTCACAGAACAGCTGCCTGGCACCTGGCCAGTCACACCATTCCACGTTTCCATTGTTCAGGGGAGGAACAGCTCTAGGCTTTTGCTGATTGGCTCTCACCACCCAGCAGGAACTCAGGCCAGAACACCAGGCTGTGCTGAGGCTGCTTTGCTGGGACTTGAAGAACCATTCTCTCAGGACATTATTCTCTGGGCTCAGAAGTCAGCACATGTGACTTAACACTTTCTGAGAGTGACATGCACTATGGGGGAGTTTTGAAAGGTGGCTGGGAATGTCTTTATAGTGTCTCACCTAGCAAGTTTCACAGGCATTATATCTATTGTATTTTGTAAACAAACACATTTCAGGTAGCCCAGGCTGGCCTCAAAGCTGCTATGTTGCCAAAGAACATCTTGAATCCCCCACCCCCTCTCCTCTGCCTCTGCCTTCAAAGTGCTAGGACTGTCAGGTGTGTGTCTCTATGCTAGGCTTTTTTTTTTTCTCTCATTTTTTAAAAATAAAGAAAAATTGGCTCAATCAAAGGTCACACTGGTAAGAAAAGAAGCCCCGAGTTGACTCTCAGGTTATGAGCATGCAGGTTTGGCGTCCCTTCTAATAAACAAGAGTGCCTCCCAGGGATCCCTAGAGTATACGTGTACACTGTGTGACCTCAGTGTTAACAAACGGCAGGGGCCAGTGCACAAGAAAAGGAGCACAAGAGCTCAATGACAACTACAGACAAGATCAAGTTTTCAGTCACTGTAAACTATGAAACTAGTTAGAAGACTTGCTTAGGAAGGTAAGAAGTTAGTGCAGGTCATGGGAGGCTTTGGAGACAGAATGCTCTGCTGCCCAGCCCAGCCTGGGGCTTAACACTGCTCAACCCTGGGCAGCCTCTCTCTCCCACTCAGCTTCAGTTTTATCCTTTAGGAAGCAGAGGAATAACGCTCTCACAAGATTATTGTTTAAAGTAGATGAGATAAGGAATAATTAATGAGCAGCCGGGTCGGAGAAGTTATATAAAGGTTTAAACGATTCGTGTTCTGGAATGAACAGAGCAAACTGATGCTAAGTCAGGAAAGGTTTTATGGAAGAAGAAGAAAGTCGAAACTCGGGGAATAAGCCAAGGGAAGCTGCCATTCTTACCCCCTCCCACATCTCCCACGGGGATGCCATGCTAGCCTCTGAATGTGAGGAGCTACACCGTTTGTTTCTGTAAACCAGGGTGTGGTGTATTCCTGTAACAACCAGTCACAGGAGAGACCAACCAGTCACAGGAAAGACCAAGGATGGGTGACTTAAAGGTGATGCGCTAAAGCAGAAAACACCCCAGAGTGAAGAGTTGTTGTGCTATAATGCCATTAAGACTTGAGTGTGCTGAAGTTCAACAATTATCAGTGTAGATAACTTCCGGAAATGTTAACTCTAATGATTTGGCTTGCTTGCCAAGGGCCTGCTGCTTCTGATTTAGATGGGAGAAATGACCTTTCCTAGACTCCGCGAATTATTGGAAATGGAGCTGTTGTAATTCTTAGACCCTTTCTATTGACTGATTAAGTAAATCATCAACTAAATGGAAATCCAATTTGAAAGGCATAGATTTGAATGAATTAATAGGTGAACTGATAAGGCAAAATGGTAACAGTAATAAGAAAAAAAATCTAGATTTGGTGGGAAACTTTTAAATAAGCTTTAAACAGCCAGAAGCCAGAGAGGGAAACCACGGGCTGCTCATACGGTCTATGGCAGAAGAGCTTTTGACATCTGCCCAATCCAGTGTGGATCTGTGGAATGCAAACCACCAGGCCACAAATATTTTCAAAGGCATGCAGCACTTCTTGTGGCTAGATGATAAGCTGGCTAAGGTGGCCAGACTAAAGGATTGTGGGAAATTCAGCCTGTGGGCTTCTATGCTGCCAAATCATGATGTGGGTTTCTGTGGCTAGTGACATGAAGCCAGGGGCTTTTCAGGCTTCACCACCCTGAATGTTATTCCTACATGGGCCACTAGCAACACACAAAGGTGCTGGTCTGGGCCTCTAGTCCAGAGCTTGCTAAGAAAAGATGCTCCCGAAATACAGGTGAGAAGGCAGACAAGAAAAGATAATCATAATCACGGAAAGTCCACTCTGTACCAGGTGCTGTGTACATTGTTTTTGTCAATCCTCATAGGAACTCGCAAGATAGAACTTCTGAAAGTTCTCTAAAGGAGCTTATGTAGAGTTGGGATTTTTAATGCAGATCTGACTGGCCCTGAAGTCTATCTACTAATGCTTCCATCTCATGAATTTACCTCTTCAAAATAAAATTGTCTAAGTTCACTGAGATGTCAGTATGCATATGCTGTCAGGCTTAGGAGAGCTTGGGATGCAAAGCAGCATCCACATTGTAAACCATGGGATCCCGGAATACTTGCAGCTTATTCCAATGGGCAGGGGAAATCAAAGAAGGTTTTAGAAAGTACTCAATTTTGGGGTTATCTGAGTTTGCTTTCTATTGCCGTGATAAGCATGTGAAAAACATGTATAAACATGTCCAAGAGCAACTTGAGGAGGAAAGAGTTATTTGGCTTACACTTCCATGCCACAGTCCATTTTTTGAGGGAAGTAAGGATAAGAATGCAGGACAGGAATCTGGAGGCAGAATTCATGGAGGAAGGCAGCCTTCTGGCCAGTTCCCCATAGCTTGCTTGGACCACATTTTTATACTATCTATAACCACCTGCCAAGGGTGGCACTATCCCTGGCCCCAGTGGGTAGGGCCTTCGCACATCAATCATTAATCAAGAAAATGCCCTACAGACTTGCCTACAGGGCATCTGAATGGAGTCATTTTCTTCTTCTTCCCAGATGACTTCAGCTTGTGTCAAGTTAATGAAATAAATAAACACACACATTCAGACACATATGCATACATACACATACATATATATATAAATACATACATACATACATACATACATACATGTCACACAGGAAACATCCACTAAGTATTGAAGGACCTGCACTCTGCACTAGGACCTCTTCCTCTTCCTCTGCACTAGATATTGTGTGTGTGTGTGTGTCTGTGTGTGTATGTGTATGTGTGTTTGTGTGTTTCTGTGTGTCTGTGTGTGTCACTGTGTGTATACATACATACATACATACATATATACATACATGCATACATACATACAAGGACAGGGGTATGGTCATAATTCCATCCCCCATTTTTAGATTGGAATTCACAATTCCAAATTGTAAGAACAGACTAACTAGAAAAGCAAATAGAGATGGAAACAAGTCTTACTGTGGTAAGGTAACAATAAAGCTTTGAATTTAGTGGTAACCAGAGGTTTTAAATAGCATGTCCATCAGGATGGCCAAAGAAACACTTCCCATGGACCATCCTCCAGAAATATGTGGTTCCCCATAAGGATGTGGAGCCTGTGTCTTCTCTACCTTGGCAAGCCTTTGTGTCTTCCAGGGCCAAATCAGAGACAATAATCCAAGTTGTACCTCTTTCTCTTGGTCTCAAGATGTGTCTGTTGGAAGCTATCTGTTACATCGTGAGAAAAAGTCCAAGCCACATAGAAAGGACCCTGTGGAAAGCAATACCCCATCTGAAGTCCCTACAATGAGACTAGCTATCTGAGGAAGACATCCTAGTGTGGGTCCTTCAACACCTAGTTAGTGTTTTCTGTGTGACTCAGAACAATTGAGGCAAGGCTTCCATCCCTTAAGTCCTGCCCAAATTACAAAAGTGTAAGCAAGTTACATTACTAAGGTTGCTGGTGATCTTTAATATAGCAGTAACTAGATACCAAAACTGACAACCAGCCCAAAGGGAACCAATGAGCAAAGAGTTCACTGGTCTGTTAGCCAATGGTCTCTCTCTCTCTCTCTCTCTCTCTCTCTCTCTCTCTCTCTCTCTCTCTCTGTCTCTCTCTGTCTCTCTCTGTGTTGCTGTCTCTGTCTCTCTCTGTGTCTCTGTGTCTCTGTGTCTCTCTGTCTCTCTCTCTCTCTCTCTCTCACACACACACACACACACACACACACACACAGTCAAGTAACAACAAAAGTCAGCCTTACTCATTCAGTCATGCCCCTATTATTCTAAGAAGGGAACTTGGACACACTGCACCCATTGATAGTCACTATAGTTCTATTGTCTTATTTCTAGAATCGACATTCTGGTGATAAGGGGACCTAGACAAATGATCAGATGGAAACAGTCTCTTTACTGTGCCTTAGGAAAGATGTTAGACCTTTCATATCCTTTTCCTCACCAAACACCATTTTAAAAAATCTCTATAGTCTTATACCCATCTAAAAAATTAATATATGACCAGTGTGTGCCAGGAACAAGATTGAGTCCACTGCTTGGTCTTTCTCCACTATGCCATGCTCCGTGTTTGTCCCCAGGTTGTTTGAGTTTGGTTTTGACAAATGTGCACCATTAGCTTTGATTTTTTTCAGCACTGGGGACTGAATCAAACTCACTGTGCATAGGCAGGCAAGCATTCAGCTGCAGAGCTCCATCCCCAGGCCTACCACTGACTGTTAGCAGGACACTCACTTCCCTTCAGGAGCCAGCTTTTTACCTTTCTTGGCTACTATTCTTAAAGAAAGAGTTTGCATTCCTGAAGCATACACTCCACAGCCCCATGATATTGGAAGCAGATGGCTCACAGTATGCTGTGAGACATGGGAATCAAAATTACAAAAAAAAAAAGAAAGAATTCTGTCACGGTTTTGGAATGCTGAGCTTCTATGATGAGAACAGGATGCAGAGAAGGTCTTAAAAATAAGAAGGTTTCCTTCTTTATTACATTGGCCATAGCTTTTGTTTAAAGGGCTCTTGAGGTCAGTGCGAAGACATTTTGCTCCAGTGTATGAGTGTCTTACAAAATTGAAGTGTACAGAGTTAGCCATGCAGAACATACAGCCATGCTCCCTTCTCTGGCTATTAAGGAAGCAAGAGCTCCATCAGGGACTTCTGGGTGCTCGAATGAGAAAGGTCCCACTCTAGTTTCTTGGAATAAAAAGTTCTGAGGCCAGCCTGAGGTGAGTCCTCTCTGAGTGTGGGGTGTTCTGTGGCTGCTGCAACTAGGAGCCAAGGTTACACCATTTTCTCCTGGAATATCCTCTGCACACTGTGACCTTGCTCAAGCCATTAACCATTCACCTTCACTCACAAGTTCCAGTGTGCCAGCCCTATGGATTTCAGGTCACTTCAGGAAAATAAGTCTTCAGAACTCGTGAAAATCCAAATGTCTTAATAATCCAACTGCATTATCCTCCCTCCCGGCAAGAGCCGTTCATTTCTTTCTTAGCATGCCATTTTCCAAACCTTTGACAGGGCACCATACCTCATCATTGCCTCCACCATGAAACATGCCAGTTTGTCAGTTTTAATCTGTCTAAAAATCCTGCATCTGCCAGCATAAACCTTTGGAGTTCTTATATGTTGATACAAAGATTTCACACATTGATTTTTGTGGAGTTCTGATTTCATGCAAGCTAAGCAAACAGTGACAGGTTGGTAGTTGGGGTAATGAATGCTCCATCAGATTAAGAGAGATCAATGGCATTGGCAGGTTCTGGAGGAGACGCAGGGGCTGAGATCTGGACAGCATGCATCGCCAGAACAAGACAGATGGTCAGAAGCTAACACTCTTACCTCTTTAACTTGATGGGCTCATTAGCAGATTTCTCTCCTTTGGGTCTCATTTGAGTTTCTTGATTTTAAATGGCACCCCATAGATTGCCCACTAGTCTGGAAAACTACTGACATAGGCTTCCCATGACCTGGCAGAGAGAAGATTCTAATAACCAAGGTTTATTTAGTAGCCCAGAAAGTGAGGACTTCTGCAGATGGATACTGGGGATACAGTTTGTCCAGTGCACCATAGAGAAATAATGCTTCCTCATTAAGAACCATCTTCACTCCAAACAACCATACAGGAAGGATCAGACTCTATATGAGGCACATGATCTGCATCCACTGCATACCGTATAGAATACACTGCCATTGCTCTTTTATTTACTCTCATTACTTTGTAGGTGGGGAACTGAGGATTGAGAATTGTATCCAAAAGGCAAGAGTTAGAGAATGGAAAAGTCAGAATTTCTCTCTTGGTCTATATGTCTGTGAAGCCCTGTGGCCACCCACTGTGGTAACCCTTCAATTAACCACTGGTTTTGGTTATGAAGGCAGATGGCTAAGCCTGTGGCCAGTATTTGGGGCACTAACTTGCTTCCTACTCATGACTTCTCCCTTGTTCGTGCAGACCTCAGAGATGCTCAGCTGTCTTTCTCCTCCTTTTATTTATTTATTTATTTGCTTGTTTGTTTGTCTTCTGAGCCGTGTTTCTATCCTCGGGGTTCTTTCTCCTCCCCTACTCTTGTTCCAAATGAGTATCATCAAAGGAAAAAGGCAGATTGGGAAGAAAGCTCCAGAGTAGTCAGGTTTCTTATAGACAAGATCCAACCAAGAGACCCAGACTCTCTCCTTAAAGGTTTCATTGTTGTTTAGAGGGATTTCTTTTCTAGGTGGTGTCTTCAAATTTTCTCTTGACTTCATTCAACTCCTTCCACCATAGCTTGAATGAGCTGCTTAGATTAGGAAGCTGGCCCTGAATCTGTTTAATACTCTTTACTCAAGTCTGAGTTATTTCTACATCTCTTCAATCTTTTATGACAATCAGCTTCTCAGACAGTGAACACTCCCATCAACGACCCCAGAAGCACATTCACACATTTCAATCTGCATTCTACACCCTAAGAGTCATCTCCTTGGGTCTGCTGCTTTCTCTGTATCCTGGTAATTTGCCAACAGAAGGTTCTCCAGATATCCTTGCCTGTTGGGGTTGGTATGGTGCTGCTATATATCCAAATGCTAAATGCAGCATCCCAAGACCTGGCTGCCCCAAGATTAGTGAGAATTCTTGTGTACCCCAGATTTTGATGGCCAAACCTCCTCCAAGTTATCCCTGACAAAGATGCCTACAGCCTGGGCTAGGCATAAGAGAGGGGGTGGAACAAAGGCTTCTGTCTTGGGGTCTTAATACCTACCCAGCTTTAGTGCTTTTAAGCTAAAGGTGTCTGTGACTTTTATCTGGGAACAATACAGTCTGATGTGTAATAGACATTTAAAGACAACATGGGGTGTGGCAATGCCCAGAATAGCAATTATCACAATACTTGACTAACTAAGTACCATCCTTCCCTCTGATTCTGTGTGAGAGCATCACCACAGCTTCAGTTTGAAAAACTTGTTTTCCTTGACTTTGTGCTTATCCTCTATCTTTCTTTTCTATCCCTGTCTCAAGTGTCAATCCCACAGTTCAGCCTTGTCTTTTGTTTTTCAGACATGTCATAACTTGTCCTCAAAGGTGACTATAGCTCAATTGCATTGGAATGATGACTCTCAAGTTTCCACATCTATCTTAACCCCAAAATAGTATCCAGTGAGAGATGCCCAGGTACAGTTAAACTATGATCTTTAATATTCTATGCCTTAACTTCCTATTTATAACCTTCCCGTCTTTCCAAATATCTATGTGAGCACAAAAATTTCATCCTTTTAACTCGTGATTCATAACTCAATTCATGTATTCATTAATGTGTCCAATAGGCATTTGCCAAGTGTGTATTGTGCATGGAGTTCTAGGCAAGTCAGTGGCAGTACAAGAGCAAATGACCTACCTTGAATCTGACACTGAAGGTTTTCCATGCATCATTATCATCCTCATACAAATTCTTCTGCTACGATTCCTAACATTTCTAAGAGCTGAAGTCTAATTTCCATCATTCACACTAATGAGATTTTTCTTACCTTTGTGCCTTTGGTCTTTGTTCTTCCTGTCTGGAATAACTTCTTCCCATTTTTCTTCCCTCTCAAAAGTGCAAGTCATATGTATTTCAAAAGTATTATCATAATTCCATTTCCAATTTTTGCATCCCTGTAGGACATTGTGATCCAGTGATCTCTTCCTTTGCTGTGATCATAGTAAATAGGAAGACAGGGAAAAGAGTGTTTTGGTAATGAGTTCCTCTTAAGACCTTTAGTAGGGTTCTTGTAGCAAGGACAAACTTCCTGAACAAGGACAAGATGAAAGCAGTCTTTTGCTTCCATCCATTGCTGAGCTCTTTACAAAATATACAGGTTTCCTGAAGCTATGAGGCCTGTGCTAGGATAGCTACACATGGTCTCTGTGAGACCTAGCTCCATTGGCCCTGCTTCTTTGTAGCCTCAAAGTGCTTGCTAGCAGATTCAAGTCTGGAAATAGGAGAACCTAGCTTAGAATATGGAGCACCAGTCTACAGTGAGCAAACTCCAGCATGCAAAGATTATTCTAATGCTGTAGGACCTCATGATGAATGCCTTCTAGAAGGTCTAGCTCAATGGGTGTTCAATAAACCCAACATCCCATAGGAAATATGGTCTGGTGTTTCAAGGAGAAGGAACACAGCAACCCACACCAAAACTATACCCCTTCTTCAACATCTCCTAGGTGATTGATCATGAAAAAGTCCTTAGAGTTGATCTCCACTGCTTATACTGTGGTATCTACACAAAACTTGACCCATGACAAATATGCCATTCCCTGGTTGATGTCCTTAAGGTCTTGGATGCATACTAGAATCACAATGAAGTGTGGGAACCTATTTTCACCAAGAAGTAGCTTTTAAATACTTTTTCAAATGGTGAATGACTGGACCTTACAAAATGACCCAGCTTTAACTTTCTAACACAGATCACAGTCACTGAATTATAACTGTATTACATGATTATGTGATCCAATGGAAGGGAAGGACAGTGGCAACTGGAATTCCTTTCTGGTCTTCTACCAAAGAACAAGCGCAGGGCATTAATGGGAATGAACCATCCCTACTCACCATGCTGTACTCACTCTCAGAACTAGAGACCTGGTCCCAGGCATAACTCTCTCAAAGTTCGCTATCCCAAGCAGTCACCTAAACATGTAGCCCACAGCTTGCTAGAACGTCATGAACTGAAGCTTATGCCACATGGACTTCCAAAAACATTGGTTTTGTGCATAAGGGTATCTGTCCTTGGAGCTATTATGTCAGCACCAATGACTTTACTCTATGGTATGTCAGTCAACAACAAAAACTCCTGGGGCTAGACTTTCACACATATACTCACATGATCTGTAGGGCAAGAAAAAATAAGTATGTAGCAAACAATAATTTCCATTAGTTATCCTGTAGCCCAGGCTTCTCCCCCTGTTAAAGTGGTCAGCTCTCATTATGAACTTGAACAGTCAGACACCCACGAGCCTATTCTAAAACAGACTTACTTTTACAAAATCAGATATTTAAGGGTCCAGAGAAAGAACTGAGAAAGTTGACACCTATGTATGTTTGTTTGCTTCTTGTTTCATTTTTCTTTTACAGTATTTACTTTCTGTTGTATGCTTAAGGCCTGCCAGAGTGCATGTCACACAATAAGCAGGCATACATGAAGTGTAAAAAAATGAATGGATCAGGGCGTTGGCTGTCATTCATTCTTACAAGAGCAATAAATACATTTTTTAAAAGTTTGCAGAGTATCTGGATTTCTTTGCTGCTTCCCTCTTTCTTTCTCAGCAATTATTTTACAAAGATCTCAACCTGAATCATAATCCATGCTTCATTCCATAGGCATAATTGGCTGAGGTATAGGAATTCTGTGTGATTGGCTAGAGTATCAGTCACTCACATAGGGTTGCATGAATGCAATTTCAAATTATGTAGTTGAGGCCCCTGTATTTGGGGAGATAAAAGGGGTCAAGACACCTAGATGAGCCTCATAGTAGGAAACTACATTTGTGATCATAGTATCTCCCTGCAAGGTAAGCACATCTTACTCTTACCATCATAGGGTAAAGTGTGGATCTACCATAGGGTTTAAGGTGTGGATCTGTGTAGAAGAAAAGCAGTAGTCAGAAGTTAGAATTAGAGGTATAGGTGGAGTTACTATCACCTAAAGGCCCCAAGTTATGTCCACAATCACAGCTGATGGACCTTTTCTCTGGAAACCTGAACTGAGAAGTATGGGCATGGTGGAACAGAGGGAAAGTGACAGAGTGGATGAAAGAGATGTGTGCAGGACCAGAGTAGTCCTCAAGCTTCCTACTATGGACATCATTATGGCCATAAGCAGTAGAAAAGACTTGAGTTCTACCTGCTTGGTTCCAAGTGGTAGGGCTCCTACTCTTCCATGGGGCTCTATCCGTGGAAAGAGAATAGCCATTCTGCTAGCTACAATTCCTTCTCTTGACATCGTTGTCTGTGAGAATTACTCTTAAACATTTGGGCTCTGGCTGGTGAGATTAATTTAAGTGGTGGAAACTCTAGGGGTGCATGGAAAATTATAGGAAGTGGGTTCTGTAAACATGATCTGTGGAGTTTTGTCTAGCCTCAGGCATCTTAATGCCTTTTTGCTACTGGGCCATCATGAGGTGAAAAGCTTTCCCCTCAGGCTTCCACCTCTATAATATTTTGCCCTGCCTCATGCCCAGTATGACAGAGCTAGCTTGCCATGAACTAAAACCTCTAAGAGTGTAAGTCAGAGCCAATCTTTTTTCCCTTATAGCCCATTTCCCTTAGATATTGTCACAAAGTCAAGAAACTAACACAGAAAACTGATGCCTGAGAGAAGTGAGGTCATTGCCATGAACATTCCTCACTCTGTGGTTCAGAAGCCTCTAAGAAGAAATTTTTGAGAGAAATTTAGGGAATCAAATCAAAGAGGCACTAGAATGATATGACCAGGGCCTTATCTTCAGTTCTGATAGGAGTTCAACAT
This sequence comes from Apodemus sylvaticus, assembly GCF_947179515.1. Taxonomy (NCBI): domain Eukaryota; kingdom Metazoa; phylum Chordata; class Mammalia; order Rodentia; family Muridae; genus Apodemus; species Apodemus sylvaticus. Next base: position 87,451,348 of record NC_067478.1, on the reverse strand, counting down.
ATCAGAACAGTAACAGAAACACAGACAGAAGACTCAACCCACAGTTTCTGATGGGAATAGGACTCTATTGAGAAATGAAGTAGAGACTATGTTCTCAGATTTGGTGAGAAGGTGAGTTTAATTATGACAAAATGGGTAATATGGCAGAAGAAATGTCAAAGTAGCCCATCATTCAGTGTGGTCCTTGCTCCCACTTTTAGCCAAGTTTATAGTGAGAATTGGGATCAGAGAGCAGAAGAGAGCAGAAGAGAGAGATTTGAAAATAATTTGTCCAGGAAATGAACTCATTAGTGCATTTCTCAATTCTCTTCAGAGAAACGTCTTCTTTTCAGTAGATGGTAATAACAAATATATACAACTGGCCAAGATGCCAAGAATAATACGTCAAAAACTGTTCAGTCGTTAGCTTCATGTCTGTATCATACCTGCTTCTCCAAAATCCCAAGAATCATCATAGAAGAGAAAGCATAAAAATGCTTAAGAGGGAGAAGTGGAAGATGAGTAAGAGGAATATCTTGGATTTTCAGACACATCAGGGAAATAGCATATATGAACCCATAGTGGGTATGACAGCATACATGAGACCTGCACAGATTTAAGTCAGATGAAATGCCAGCATGGAGAGAGAAGGTAGGCATAAAGTCCCACCCACAGCTTAGGTTGATAAGTATAGTGGTTGGGAGAGGAGGAGTCAGTTCTCTTTGAGGATATCATCCCTGTAGGGAGATCATGCATCAAAGAATATGTGAGCAGCAAAAAATTGGACTAGATGTGTGTTTTGTTATTGATATTTTAAAGAGGACATAAAATTAGGTAAGTAGGAAAGGCAGGTAGATCTTAAAGAAGCTGGAAAAAGTGAGTAGATGTGGTCAAAACATACAAAATTCTCAAATAATTATTTTTTTAAAAGTTGTGAAAATGGAGAGTTGTGTTATTCAAAAGATTAAGAATATTAAAAAGAAGTCAAATACTTCATATTAAGACAATAGGAAAATAATTTACATTAAGACAATAGGCATTCTGGTATGAGTATCTTTGGAATCTGTCAGGCCATGCTCACTTGTGTATGATTCAAATTCATTTAAAAGTATTTGCTTTAAGAAAAAGACCTAATAAGTATTCCTTCCATACAGACATACAAGGAAGATTTTAGCATATTAAAGTATGTAGACACTCAATTAACACTGGACACTATAGCTGTGGTTCAAGAAACTTTGTTATTGCTCAGACAAATGACAGATCTTAGCATTATTCACATATTGTTGGGTTTGGAGACATTCAGAATGCAAGAATTATGGTGTTATAGAAGCATCCAATTAAACTTCAAGGAAAAGCCTGACATAATATGGCAAAGAAATGAGACTTCAAACACAAGAGGCACTTAGAACCCCAAAATAGACTTGACAACGAAAATATACAATGCAACAAATTTCAATCAAGATGACAATGTTGCAAAACAAAGAAAAACTATTAGAACCTTCAGGGTAAATTCTCAACTCACAAAGACAAAAAATACAGCAGAAAACTTAAAAGCTGGGAAAGCACAGGGTAGTGCATTTCAAATCCTAAAAGTAAGTAACTGCCGGTGAAGATTACTATGTCCAAAGTCAAGTCTACCTTTTAAAATCCACAAAGAAAGATACTTTAACACAAGTATAAACAAAGAGACTCATGGCCACTGAGCCAGTATAGCAGAAGATACAGAAATGCGGAACACTGGGGTAAAAGATAACCTCAACCTTGAGAATACAGGAAAGAATATATTTCTGAAGAATATTAGATGAGCAGAGGAGAACTGAGAATGATTCGGTCATGCCCAGCTTGGCAACCCACCAAACCCCCATAAAGGACTAGAGTAGAAACAAAAGCATAAACAATGAAACACCAGAAAAACAACCATCAAAGTTGAGAAATTAGTGAATCTCTTTTCATAATAACCCTGAATGTACATGGTCTTAATTATCCAATTTAAAGATGAAAAATAGCTGTTTGGATTAAAAAAACGAGGTCTCGCTTTTCTTTGTTGGCTACAAGAAACACATCTCACTGGCAAAGATCCACACAGACTGAGAGTGGCAGGATGCAAGTAATTTACTAAGCAAATGGAAACCAGAAATACACCTGACATGATAGACTTCCACCAAAAGCTAGTCAGATGCAGTAAATTTAAATATATTTGTCATCAACAGAACAGTTTTCTCTCAGTTGAAATATTCCCTCTAGGAGGTAAACAAGAATTTACATGGCTGGGAAAGGTGAAACTTGAAGAGTCAAGAAAAGTTCCTTCCCAGCCTTATAGAAGAAATAAATCAGTGGTGGAGGAGACTCTGACCAGTTGAGATGCAGAAGGGAGATCTCCTGGATCTATCCAGCTTGCAGGGAGCCCCAGACTTGCAATGCCTATGAGTCATCTTTCATGCTGGGGTGAGTTTTTTGTCAATACAGTCAACTTAACTCGTACTACTCCTGTAAAAAAGCTCTTATTCATGTTCCTACTAGTAACCCTAATTCAAACTCTGGTTCACCAAGTTGGATTTTGATGCAATGGTTACTTTGGTCTGCCATGGGTTTCTGGGGTGAACATGTGTGTAAAAGTTTCTCATACAAGGGACTGAGAGAACAGTATGCTATAATAATTGCAAACACATATACACCAAAAGTTGATACCTCCAATTTCATAAATAAAAATTACATTAAAATGAGTAAGAACTAAGAGCAAAGCCTTTCAAACTCAACAATAGAATGGATAACATCCAATATTGGTGAGAGTGCTTTGTTCTTACTTGGGTTAGCTCTTTCATTGCTATTTCTCTATTCTTTCCTTTGTGGCTATAATTTTTATTCCTTGCCACTGCATATTGAATGCACATGGTTTATTCTCTATTTGACAGGGAATCACAACTAAGAGTTTGTCACGAATCTGAGAGGAGACCTTGGTCTTGAACTTTAGAATTGCATTGGAACTAAGTTTTGGGGGGCTTCTGGGAGATGGACTAGATGCACTTTGTACCATGAAATAACCATGTTCTCCTTTAGAGACCTTGTGTTGAAAAGGCCATGGATAGAATATGCAGTCTCCCCACAGCCAGATTTCTGAAACCTTGGTACCTAGCTAGTTGTTCTGTAAAATGATGGGCACTCTAAGAGGTAGAGCCTGGCAGGAGGAAGTAGGTCACAAAGATGTGTCCTTTGTGGGGCTGTATCTTGTCTCTTTTTGTCCTTCTTATTCTTGGTTGATAAGGGATCAAGAATGCTCTTCCACACATTCCTATTGCCACAAGGTGTTTCTTGCCACAAGTGCAAAGCAACAGTGACAGCCAATCATGGAATAAAGCCCCTGAAACAATGAGCCAAAGAATTCTCCCTGAAGTTGGTTCTCTTGGGTGTTCACCATAGTGGTAAGTGACAGCCTAACATAATGCCTAAGTCCTAAGTGAGATTGCCAAAGCTGCAGCTGAGTCTTAGGTAATGTGCCTGTCCTTCCTTTAATCTGCCTAGGTTACCAGCTGGCAGTGGCAGACAGTGTCTGCAGCTATGGTCAGTTGTGCGTACACAGCAATGCAGCTATCATCTAAGTAAAGCAAACTTAGAAGATGAGTAACTAGAAAACCTCAGCACATCAGGATGAAATCAATTCCTTGCAAGTTTGCAGAGAGATTTCATCTAAATGTTTATCTGCAGAGTTGGCTGATAAAATTCTCCACCCATTTGCCGAGTGTAGGCAAAGTAATGAAGATCTCTGACTCGCTGTCTCTCAGTCCATTTCTCTCTCTGTCTCTCCTTTCTGCACACAAATGTGTGTGCACATGTGTGAGTGTGTGTGTGTGTGTGTGTGTGTGTGTGTGTGTTGGAAGTCAGATAGCAACACTGGGTATCAGTCGTATCTTTCACTCTTTGAAGCAGGGTCTCTTTGGAGATGTTGTTTATTGCTGCATTTGCTGGGCTAACTAACCACCAAGCTTCAGGGGATTCTTCAGTCTCCACCCTACTTCTCACCTTGGGAATCCTATGACTGCTAGCACAGACAACCAGGCCCAGCTTTGTGTGGATTCTGGGGATTATAATTCAAGTAATGTCACTATGAAGGGAAACAGTATCCACTGAGCCATTTCCATAATCCTGGAGATATCTATTAAATGACAGGGTCGGAAAAACTTCCTATAAGTATCTTTTCTGTGAATTTCAACTGAAATGTGCTCTAATGGCTGCAGTTACAGTAGTCAGTGCCCCTCCATGCATTTTTATAAAATGCTATATGAAAGAGAAAAGCCCTCTGAACAGAGAAAGCTCCAGGGTGAACAGCAGCCATCATCCTAACATGTAGGTGGAACACACCCATTCTTCAGGATCTGATTTTGTCAACCTTGCCATAAGCACCTTGAAATCGAGAGGCAAGTGTTGGCCTCCACTTGTAGGAATTCACAGCACAGTGCGGGTCTTGATGAGGAACAGTGGAGGGGGGCTCACCAATATTCCTCTGCCACCAAAATTAGTCTATTATTTATGTTTGCTTTGGGCAATTAGCAATGAACCAAGATAAATAAAAATAATTGGCTTTCAGCTGGCCAAATGGATTTGTTAATTATTCACCAGGAAATTAATCAGCCCCATTTATTTAAGGGGAGGTCATGGAAGAATCTGTCTATACCCATCATTTAAAAATATTGTTGTAAACAAGAGATAAAGTCAAACAAAAGCCAGGAATGTAGGACTAAATGAAGGATGAGTTGCTATATAAACAAAGGTAAGGAACTGGCACTAAGCCAAGAAAATAGACGGGTTATGCCCTCAAGGAGCTTTAAATCAAGAGCAAGAATCCCGACACTCTTCAAAATCAGGTTCAAAACAAAGGACTCAGAAGGAAACAGCCTTGTAGAGTAGAAGAACACAATTTAAAAAGGTCTCTAAATTGGTGTATACTGCCCTTTCTACAGGTACACATGCATTTGTTAAATCAGAGGCGTGTATGATCAAAAATTTTAAGTGGTAAATTACCCAGTCTTTCAGAGACGAACATAGTCTTGTTATGCATTGCATCAGAGTCAATTTTGAACAAAGAAAAGGATTTCAAGTGGCACAAGATCACTTTATATAATAGTCTTTAACTTGGTAGTACATGTGAGCTAGTGCAGGGATTCTTTGCACACAAAGAGCTCTTGTGTGAAAGAAAGGTTTGATGCATCTGTTTAACTGCAGGTTGCAAAATAGCTGGGTAATTCAGAGCTGATCCTAACAACCCGGATATATACACACCCAAGATGTCTAATGATGGGTGATTTTAGACTGCTGGGAGGTGCTTCATTTCTTTGAAAAGTTCCAGGTAGGAAAGAGAATATTTTAGAGAGATCCTGACACCTGACTTGAATAACCCAATAATCTCTTCTGACCTTAACAACTGGGATATGGTGGGGGGGGAGGGAAGTTACTTGTTAAAATATATTTTATTTTTGATTTGTGTGGTTTTGTATATGTAGATGCATGTGCATGGCTCTTCAAAATTGCCTTATTTAAAATATTTATACCTTTAAAATAGCCCCTTAAATTGTATCTCGAGCTTTAAATATAAAAACATTAGCTTGCTGGCTTTCCTATGATGCAGAGGAGAAAGATGGTTTGTGAAATCCAACTGTATTTCATAATAGAAGCCTGACCTTCAGAAATGAGGTTAAAGTCATTGGATCTTGTTATCTTTATTTCAGAAGTAAAGAAATGGCACACAGACAAAGGAACATCGTGAAGATAAAATGACTCATTGCTATCATGATGCCTGGTACATATTAAGTTTTAATACACAGAAAGTATTATCATCATTATTAATAATACTGCTTTGGTCTTCCCCTTCCTTGGTTCAGCACCTCACCATCTTTTTCTCCCCAGGATTCCCTTCTTCTCACACCCCCAAGTTTATGGTACCTGCAGAAGTGTCAGTTTTCATCTGTCTTACTTCTCTGATGCTCTCCGTGGTGATTGAGAAAAAAAAGACTGGCCAGGTTGTGCAGTGGACAACAGAATAGAAAGAGGAGAAAGTAGAGTAAGACTGTGGGGAGAAACAGAATGAGCCAGCTTTTTCCCTCCTCCAAGATTTCACCCCACATCCCCTGAAAGAGGAATAAACTCGGGGGTAAATATACACAAGATGTTTCTCTCCAAAGATCAGATATGGCGACCATGGATCAAAGCAGTATCTATTGTGGAAAGAACCAGAAAGAAGGGAGAAACAAGAGAAAAATTACCAGACTCAGAGAAAGTACAATGAAGAAGATAGATAATCTTAGAAAAGAAAAGATAACAAATGAATCTCTGATAAGTTTAATTTTCTAGGCCTGGGTGAGCTTTGCCTAAGCTCTAACTAAACGGGAATATAAATAGCTGAGAAAGACACCGGTGGATAGGAACTGACATAATGGACTATATTGACTCTCAGAGAGATAGGAGGGACCTTCTTAAAAGCATAATATTTTACATAATCATTTATCAGGCTTCCTCTGGGTGAATAGTATCCTTGCGGGGCAGGGGTAAGTGGATTGGCTAATCTTAGTGTCTTGTTTAAAGTGCACCCTGTACTGGGCTAGGAATCAGTTAACTGTGCTAGGCAGATGGCTGGAGGAAAGAGCTCCTGGTGGCATTCATTAGCTGACCACCCAACGGAAGATCCAACACCAACTTTTCTCCACCCACCACATGCCTCCTTAACCCATCACCATTCCTTCAGGTCTCTCATTTGAAGAACCAGGACATTTTATCTTCCAGGTCTCATACAATATAACTAATTCCTGTGCTCTGTGGGTGTTTATCGAATGGAAACACACCTGTTAAAATCATTCACCCTTGCCCAGTTGCAGATCCATTTACACACCCTCTGGTTCATGAACTTGCACCTTCTGCCTGCACTCAGGGATGGGAGTGTTCTCATTTGCTTCCTATTGCTGTGATAACAGATGCAACTTAGGGAGGAAGGGATTTAGTTTAGCTTACACTTTAGAGTTCTTCCATCACCAAGGAGAGTCAGGCAGGAGCCCAAGGCAAGGGCAGATGCAGGAACTATGGGGGAAACCCACTTACTGGCTTTCTTTTGGTGGGCTCAGCTTTCTTGATCTCTCTGGTTTGCTCAGCTTTCTTATATAGTACGGGTCCACTTGAATAGGAATGGTACTGCCCAGTGGGCTGGGCCCTCTCAAATGCATCAGCAACCAAGAAAATGCCCCTCAGATATGTCCAGGACCCAGTGTGATAGCAAAAAACATGTGTCAGTTGAAGTTTCCTCTTCCCAAGAGACTTTAATTAGTTGACAAAAAAAAAAAAACTAACCATTATAGGAAGGTTCCCTAAATGTTCCAGCCCTTCCTACCCAGCAGAGCATTTGAATCAGTTCTTCAGTGCAATTGGAGCCAGTCAAAAGCCCCAGATGTATTTTTTAAACTGTCATTATTTCTTCTTTTGAGAACTGTCTTTCACTTCATTAGCTCATTTATTGATTGACAGGCATGTGTGTGTGTGTGTGTGTGTGTGTGTGTGTGTGTCTGTGTGTGTGTGTGTGTTCAATTTTTACATTTTTCAGGGAAATACAAATTAAAGCTACTTTAAAATTGCATCTCAACCCAATCAGAATAGTGAAAATCAAGAAAATACATAACAACAAATGCTTATTAGGATGTGAGTCAAGAGGAACCCTGGTTCATTGGTAATGGGAATATAACGACGTGCAGCCATTCCAGAAATCAGTATGGAGTTTTCTCCAGAAATAAAAATAGTCTACCATCTGACCCAGCTATTCTACTCTTGAGCATATACCTCAAAGACTCTATCCTACACAGAGACACCTGTACGTCCATTGATTGCTTTGCTCTTAAAATAGCAATAAAACTGGACCAGTCTCAATGTCCATCCCCAGATGTACCAATAACAAAGTGTGGCATATACACAGAGTTTAAGTTTATCTGGCTGTTAAAATGAAATTCTCAGGCAGCTAGATGAATCTAGAAAGTATTACATTAATATTGACCCAGACTCAGAAAGACAAAAAATTTCTCACTAAGGTAGTTATCCATCAATGTTGGAGTTTTACTACTGTGAAGAGACACCATGACCAAGGCAACTCTTATAAGGACAATAGTGAATTGGGGCTGGCTTACAGGTTCAGAGATTCAGTCCATTATAATCAAGGTGGGAACATAGCAACATCTAAGCAGGCATAGTGTAGGAGTTGCTGAGAGTTCTAGTCTTCATTCGAATGCTTCTAGGAGAAGACTGGCTTTCAGGTAGCTAGGATGATGGACTTAAAGCCCATGTCCATAATGACACACTTCCTCCACCAAGCCAAACCTACTCCACCAAGGCTGCACTTCCAAATAGTGCCACTCCCTTGGACAAACATATTCAAACCATCACACTAGTCTTCAGCCCATGTTGATAGACAAAAGAACCTGGCTCTAGTATCAGCAAAGAGATTTGCAGCAACAGTAGCATTAAGATAGATAAACTCACCTATCACCATGAGAGCCAAATGCGGGAATAAAAAAAAAAAAAAAAAAGCAAAAGGTTTTCTTTCTTCCATGTCTTTATAGAGATGAACCTAACAAAATCCAAACCATCACTGGTACTCTCCTTCCAAATGAATCCAGGTTGTACCAAGTTGACAATTAGAACTAACCATCAAAGTTGGTTTTACCTGAGTCCATCTCAGCAGAGTTATAAAGTCTCTAAGCACTCAGCCCTTAAAAATTGCCCTAAAGACTTGCTGGAATGTGCAGACCTTCTCAGCATTCCCAACCTTTTTCCCACCTCACACCCAACGTGATATGAGCACCCTCTCACTCTCTCCACCCACTGCTTGTCCACTTCTGCTACCTTGGTGAGACAATTTCTTGTGTCAGAATTTCTATACCACGAAGCTTCTCTCTTCCTTTGTATCACTTCATTTCTTCAGGCAAGTAAGATCTAGAGCAGAACAGGAAGATGACACAACCTCAAACCTGTGAAGACCCAGAGGCATATAAAAAACCTGCCATTGGTTGGAAATAATGATGATCAATTTTCTACCATCTTGATTAAGGTACAACACTATGTTTAAATGTGCCTAGCAGTGTGTTTCTGGATGAGATTCTCTCCAACTCAGTAAACTGAGCAAAGTAGGCCACCCTCAGTGAAGGCAGGCACCCTCCAGCCTACTTAGAATTCAAATAGAACAGAGAGAGGAGGGGAAGAGAGGACTCCCCCTCCTATTCTTTTTGAGTTAGGGCATCCATCTTCTTTCTTCTTCCTTCAGATATAACAGTTCCTATTTCTTAGACCTTCAGACTCCAGAATGTATGCCATTAGTTTTCTCATTTCTTAGCGTACAGTCAACATATTGTGGGAATTCTCAGTTTCCAAGGTTATATGAGCTAATTTTCAAATCTGCCTGTCTATCCAATTATCTCTATCTTCTATCATCTTTTTCTTTATCCGCCTACCTATTTCTATATCTGTTTTCCATCACCTCTATCCATCTGTCTGTCTATTTACCTATCTTCTATTGTTTATCTGTGTCTACTGTTGATTTTGTTTCTCTGGAGGATTTGACTAATTCAGAAACATAAAAGATATTTCCAGGAATGTAACTAAAGATGTTGATCATGTAAAACTCATGAAAGAAGAGGACACATTGGGGTGGTAACTAATTAATTCTGAAGCAATATACATACGCACAACTTAATTTTATGGATAAGAGCTGGATAACATCAAGTTAGGCTGGATGTACAACAGCGGTCTCCAAGACAGAGATAAGCACAGTTTGTAGTGCAGATTTAAGGTGACCAATTGGGCAGAAAGTATCTCCTTCTGTGGTACATTTCCATTCAAGACAGTGACTTCCTATGCATAACCACTCTATGTGTTACATCTGTCCCCAAGAGTGACATATCATGCACGTAAGACTTAAGAGTTCTCTTTCACTTTCCTGTTATGTAATTATAATTTTCAGTAAGCAGAAATGTGATTGTTTGTTTATTATGAAAATAGTTTCAATATACAAAGTCCCACCAACTGATTTAAGGGCTCACTTCCAACCCAGATGAACTGCCACCCACAAAAATGTCCCAGCTACAAATCCTACCACTGTCTACACTCCAACTCAAGCTCTGCTTCCTCCTAAACTGCGAGTCTACTGCCAGCCTTGAGAATAGAAGCACCTTCTCACTTTCCTTTCTCATGGTACTTCAACCCCTCCATTAGGAAGATGTCAATTTCCCTGCTGTTTCCTGTACTCAGTTTACATCTCTGCCTCCAGTGCTAAAGGCACTCTTGGCCACCTCTCAAACTTGCTTTAAAATGTACCTAGACTTTAAAGTTCAATATATTTCTTTGCAGGGCTTTCTCCTGCAACTTATTCTCAAATTGATCACCTGGCAACTGAGTCAATTACATAGGCTGACCATCTGATTTTCATTTTTAGGTGTTTGGCTTTGTCTTCTGTAATAGACTGCAAATGTTTCTGGGTTTTAATATCAGGCAGACACATTGGCCTCAGATAGTGGTTTTGTGGTTTAGAGAAAATTGCTTGTCTATGCCTTAGTTTCTTCTGTATAAAATTACGATAATGTAGACCCTCATGGAACTGCAGCAAGGCCTGCTTAAAATAATTGTTCTTTTAAAACTTATCTTTATTTAGTGTAGGTAAGAAAGCTTGTGTGCCACAGCATTGTATGGAGGTCAGAGGAAAACTTTACAGAGTTAGTTCTAGCCTTCCACAGTGGGTTCCATGGACCTACTCAAGCCTTGGCAGAAATTACTTTTACCTGATCAGCCATCTTTTCAGCAAAAGTAATTGTTCCTTAAGTATTAGGTCCTACTCATACGAACTGGTGCCTGATACAGGAGTGGCTGGCTCAGTCCCAACAGGATGCTCTCACAGTACACAGCTAAGCCTCCAGCCTTCCTGGCATGCTTCCTCCAGCATCTAATGTGATCTGTGAACTTTCTATTAATTTCTCAAACTTTGTGGTAGAAGAAATATTCTCATACACATGTTATTTGCATAGGCATACATATATGTATACACTGTGTGTGTGTGTGTGTGTGTGTGTGTGTGTGTGTGTACATCCACCTGCTTTCTAAAATTCAATATGCCTCCTATGGGATATGAGTTAATGAATAGATGCCTTTGTAGAAAATACCTCCCTCACTGTATATGAAGGTGCTTTTACTTGTTAGTAGGGTATCGCTGTGCTGAGACAAAGCTGTACATCACTTTAGTATGGAGCCATCTGTGGTACTATTACTGACTGAGTTTTACTCATCTGAAATTCACACGTGGAAGTCCTAATCCTAATGTGTCATTTGGGAGATATGACCTTGCAGGAGATGGTTAAGGATAAATTAGGTCATAGTATGGAACCTACTATGGCCTATAGCTTCATACAAGGTAGATACCAGGGATGTGTAGTCACAGATAAAAGACCATGTGAGCATACAACAAGAAGTCTGACATCTAGAAGACAAGGAGGAAGAAACTCACCTTATCAGTGTCGTGACCTTGGACTTCCTACTTCCAGGATTATGAGAAAATTAATTTCTGTTTTTAAAGTCACCCAGTCTGAAATTCCATACAATCACAAATCTATTAACAAAGGTGCCCTCAATTAGACTAACGAGCTAAGAGAATCCAACAAGCACACAGTAAGCCAGCCACTAAAGAGGGAAGGAAGGAAACTGACACCAGACAGAGTATAGATAGCCCTAGACAGCTCCTGCTTGGATGGATCGAGGAGATGGGGCACAGCAGGGTCTATGAACCCACACTCTTTACAGCTCTCTGGTAGTGTGGTATCAGGGGAAGGAAAGAGCACTGGCCTGCTTCCCATCCTCCCTCGGCTCTCTTTGTCAGTTTCCAGGAATTGGTTCTGATCTGATGCATGGGCTGCACTTAAGCTGTGTAGCCAAAGTAATTAACTCCTGTGACCAGAAGTGCTGTGTCAGAACATCCATTCACTGGGCTGTCTCAGCTCACTTGGAGCCAGCCATGTCTCTGCATCTCTTGACATTTTTAAAGACTGTGTAGCCAGCAATCTTCCAGCGGATGGAGGAGGTCAGGGCTCTAAGAAGCCATGACTCACAGAAGACAAAGCTTGGAGAGCAGTTAGGATGCTTCCTACTGCACCTTTGCTTTTCTAAGTACTGATCTTCATATGAATGTCTGCCACTGAGGAGGATGCTGGTATGTGATCTAGAGACACAAGTGCAAATCCCATCTATGCAAATGATTTCAAAGTATTCTCTTTCTAACTGAAACATGCAAGTTACCAGCTTCAAGAGTTTGTTTTCCCTTTAAGACAGTATGAAGGTTTTAGGTGGTAAGATACATAGAAAGCACCAGACCTGTTTTGATGTGTGTTTGATTAAATACATGCCTGGAGAGATTTGCTGCTTTGGGCACCCAGGCCCATTTTAGTATCTTGTCTATACCTGCTAATTCTAGAACCTCAGTATGCTATTTTTTTAAAAGTTCCTGAAAGCAACTCCCCCCTCTGTGTGTGTGTGTGTGTGTGTGTGTGTGTGTGTGTCTGTCTGTCTGTCTGTCTGTATTTCTCTGTCTGTCTGGGCACCTTTCTCTTCTCTCCTCCTCCTCTTCTTCCTCCTCTTCTTCTCTCTCTTTCTCTCTCTCTCTCTCTCTCTCTCTCTCTCTCTCTCTCTCTCTGTGCATATGTGTTTGTGTCTGCCTGTTTCTCTCTCTCTCTCTCTCTCTCTCCTTCTCTGTGTATGTGTGTGTGTGTGTGTGTGTGTGTGTGTGTGTGTGAGTGGTATGTATGTGGAAAATAGCTAGACAGTGCAAGTGTTCCTTAAAATACCTTTATCATTCCTACTTTAATTTGTTTGAATATAGGCATCACACATGGCCACAGTGCCTCTACCCACACACTAAATAATGCTAACCAGAAAAAGAAAAAAGTGTAACGTTAGGTCAATAGGGAAAAGATAATTATGGAATGGAGAAAATCCCACTGAGGGAGGCTGTGTGGAAGGGTGGAAGGGGGAAGCTCTAAACTGCATATGCCAAGAGGAGGAGAGAAAAGTGGCCCACGTGACCCCCTGGCTACTCTGAAATGCCAAGGCTCAGCACAGTCACCCAGAGCCACACAACGGCTGCATTCACGGCTCTGGAGCCCTCCACAGCCCACATGCTTTGGCGCTAAGATGCTATGTGTGTGCCAATCCTCCAAACGCAGTCAACTTGAACCAGAATCTGCAGAAGATTAAATAAAGATCTACCAGGTAAAACCCAGATGTGAGAAATATCCCAACCATAGGAGGATTCGAAAAACTACATTTAAAAAGGAGAAAAGGAAAGGGAGGAGGAAAGGGGCGACCTGTCTAAAACAAGACAGCCATTGAAATTTACAGAGTAGCTCCTTTAATTAAGGACAGTCTCCTTCAATTAAATTAATTTCTCCTCCCATTTTCAGGGCAGTCCCAGTGAATAATAGGTTTGTTTCTGGCTGACAAGGTGCCAAGTGGAAGGCAGGTTTTGGTTAGTAAAACTGCCCTGGACCATTAGAAAGAAATCCTGTCTGCTTCAAGCAACAGAGAAAGACTAGTTTGGCCTTGATCTTCAAGAAAGAGACCTTCTGTTAACCTGTAGTATCCTTTTGTAGCACATTTGGGACAATAGAGAAGCAGGATTCAATGACATTTAGACCAACTCTTCTGTTTCTGAGGACCTCTCTTACCTGATAACGGACAGTTCACACTTGGCCTCTGACCAATGTCCAATGTAGTCTGCACACTGTTGCCAACCAGTCTACAAACTACATTCATTAATCTCCTCCCCTGTTCAAGTACAGGTAATGGCTTCATATTATATATCCACAACAACATGAAAAACATCACTACTGATTATGATATGATTCGAGGCTGCTGCTTTTCTTCCCTGTCCCCACCTGTCACTAACCCTAGCAACAAAACTCTAAGCAGACACACTTCTTCAATATCTCTCCAAGACACAGAACCTCATACCCTGCCTTTGCTTATGCTGGTTTCTACTTCTCTTGTCCAAAGCCCTGCTCATTTCTCAACTTCTGGCAGGAGGCCAGGTATCTATAAGGCACATGCTAAGTGTATGCTGAACAAAGAAAGAACAAAAAGAGAATGGACCAAAGTTTGAAGACTCTCATGGCTCCCACTGGCCTATCTGTACTTATTCCCATAACACTTCAATACAGACTATAGATGAGTCAGGAGTCCCTTCTCCCATACCTCATCTGCCTATCAAGACAATGAGGACCAGTGGGAGTGCCATGCATTTTCTCATCATGCCTAAAACTAACTTCTTAAGGCAGTCTTCGAGTGTTGCCTATGATGAAGGAAATCACTAAATAGACTGCCTGGACTCTATAACAAGTGCTCAGTACCACCCGCACTGACTAAATGAAATGACTCTCTCTTTTCTTCTCCTGAGTTATGATGTGGTCCCTGCCAGCTGTCCCTTTACTGTCTCTGTAGTCCGGTGCTATGTTCAGAGGACAGAACGGCATTGAGAGTCTTGGCTCATCTCTCAGATATAGCATCCCAAACTGAGACCTGAGGCAAGCCACTTTCCCTCCCTGTGTGTTCAGATTCCTCATCACAGACTCAGGGCAGAAAGTAAACAAATTAAACTGCTACTCTGCCATATATACATGCTGACTAATTATAACACGCTCCCATGCTTTGGCCACACTGGTCTTCTAAAATCCGACACACCGTCTTCTGAACCTGCATTCTTTTCCTTGATCATCCTTTTCCTTAAGTGTCTCCTCCTTACCTTCATGCTGTCTAGGCTCCCATAACTCCCTATCTGTCAATGTGACCAGTGTTGAAGGATTATTTCTTATTCAGTGATTATTTTCCAGGTTATACCATATAACTAAAAGCAAGAAGGAAATGTGCTGGTCTCTTTTATCCTTGGCCACTATCCTAGTTTGCATTGTAATAGTGTGATAAGTACCATGATCAAAAGAAACTCTAGGGGAAAGGGCTTATTAGTTAGCTTATGGTCCCACTCATGGTCTATCACTGAGGTAAGCCAAAGGAACTCAAACAGGGAAGGAATCTGAAGGCAGGAAATGAAACAGAGGCCTTGGAGGAAAGCTTATTCCCCATGCTTGCCTAGGCTGCTAAATTCTACTACCCAGGATCACCTGCCCGTGGGTGGACTGGGACCTCCCACATAAATCATTAATCAGGGAAATGTCCCACAGAGTTGCCTACTGGATAGTCTGATAAAGATATTTTCTCATTTGGGGTTCCCCTTTACCCAGATGACTCTAGCTTGTGTCACACTAATAAACAAACAAAAAAACAACTAACCAACACCTCTCACGGAGATTACAAATAAATATTTATTGGTTAACTAAACTAATGAAGTGTCAAGAGGTAATTTAAGAAGTTTCAATAATAATAATAATAAGTTTGTCCAGGAAGGTTCAAGCCTGTGACACAAATTGAGCACACAGGCCCTGAGGACTGGCCAGGGTTGTGGGAGCATGGATAGGTAAACATTGGGCCTTTTTTCATTTAGCAGACTGCTGGTAGTATGTTTGCAGATCCCTTAAAATATATGTCCCGAAGACAATTTAGTGCCCATTGTGTGATGGGGATGTTACTGAACTCTTTGTACCAGCATCCCAAGAAGAGTTCAGCAATGGGTCAGTATATAGCCAAGCTAGAAATTCAGGTCGTCACATGAATAACTAGGAGCTAGGGTGGCAATTTCTCAGAAATCACCAGAGAGCAGTTCGACCTGGTACCAGGAATTTTTGGACCGGCTGCAAGAGCTCAGGGAGTTGGGGGGATTATGAACTGCTTGTGAGAGGGGAAGTCACTCAAGAGTCTAAGTCTTAACTCATAGGTCAACCAGGAGGCCGGTCAGAAGGATGTGGGCATTGAAACGCCAATTCCTTAACCCAAAACAGGCTGTCCAGGTGCTATCTGGGCATGTAGGGTCCCTCCTTCCAACTGGAGAAACTCCTTACTGATCAGTATGCCAGTGTGTGTGCACAGGCTGGGCTTCTGCAGTCAGTTAGCAGGAAGTACAGAAGTGTTTGTTGGTGTGGCCAGATGCCAGCTCCACATGGTGGGCAGCGGTAGCAGAGCTCACATGGTAGAAGTCTGTGAGTCTCACAGCAGCAGCAATGGTCTGTGGCCGTGGTAGAAATCAAAGTGGTGGGTCATGAGGGTCCTGCGGCAGCGGCGGCGGCGGCGGCAGCAGCAGTGCAGTCTCACCAGGCACAACTGCCACCTGGGCTCCACAGCTCCCTTGCATAGTGATTCTGAAGTCTTCAGCACCAATGTTGTGATCGTCACAAGGCTCCAGAAAGACCACACCAAGCCAACCAGTTCCATGTGAGGTTTATTGAGAGGGAGAGGGGCAAGGTGGCCGCAGAAAGAGGAGTGGGGTAAGAGAGAGAGAGAGAGAGAGAGAGAGAGAGAGAGAGAGAGATCAAAGACACTCTTTTCTACATACAAGACGCATGGGATTCCAGCTGAGAGACAAGAGTTGTTGGTAAACTTTACTGTAAAAATCAACTCAGATCCCCAGTAAGTACTATCCATATCCAGAGAAAATATGTCTCAATTGTCCAACCTCTAGATACTAGAAAAGTAGGAGAAGTAATTACACATTCCTCCAAGGTCCTTACCTCTTTGACACCCCACTTCATAAATGGCACTAACTTCTCATTTCACCTTTTGCTTCAGATCTTGACCTCAGTGTACCAACTCCTTAATGTCACCCAAAATGATGGCTTTAAAGATTGCTGGTTATGCGTAACCACTGAAATTAACTCACAGTTGCCACTTACAGCCTCTCCGGTGAGTAACTGCCAAGTAACCTTACCTTGCCTTTTGTCAGCTCCCCTGACTCTCATGCTGCCATGATTTTATACCTTACCTCTGTACCTCTCTTTGGCATGGCAAACTGTTTTAAGACTTCTGGGACACTTTCTGTAGGAACACTAAGCTTCCTAGACTGCACTAGAACCATAGCCCTTGATATATCATCTCTGCCACAATGCCCTGCAGTCCAGATCACGTCAATTCTTTGTGGCACTCATGTATATCATCACCTACCTGCCAGCTGGTCAGGAGTTTGTACATTGGTACTCCTTTCCCTGAACTAGGAGTAATCCAGGCAAACAAGCCCCTGCCAATCCCAGTTGTA
Organism: Apodemus sylvaticus; assembly: GCF_947179515.1. Lineage (NCBI taxonomy): Eukaryota > Metazoa > Chordata > Mammalia > Rodentia > Muridae > Apodemus > Apodemus sylvaticus. Next base: position 87,434,175 of record NC_067478.1, on the reverse strand, counting down.
GATATGATAGCTGCCCAACATAAGAGGGCAGTTCAGGTTGTGCCACTCTTGGTCGCTACAGGAATAGCCATAGGTGCTGGTACTGGAATTGCAGGGATAACGACTTCCATGACCCAATATAATACATTCACTTCCCAGTTTGAAAGCAATCTTCAAGAAATGACTGAAATTGTGCTTACTATACAGAAACAGACCAATTCTTTGGCAGCTGTGGTGCTTCAGAACCAACAGGGGCTAGATGTCCTGACAGCTAAAGAAGGTGGTCTTTGCCTGTTCCCCCAAGAAGAATGCTATTTCCATGTCAACCAATCCAGGATAGTAAAAAATAAAAGCTAGGACCTACAGTCAGAAATACAGAATTTCAGGGAACCTGAAACATCCAGTTCTGGGATTTTTGAAAACCCCATATAGAAGTGGATACTCCTTTTCATAACGCCTTTTCTAGTCGTCCTCCTGGTGTGATCATTTGTTCCCTGCCTTGTTAATATTATTTCTACATTCCTTCAACAACAAATGCAAAAAAATTATAACCAAACTATTAATCAGTTCCTGGTACAGGATTACCAGCCACTACCCCCAGAAGAGCCGCTATCCACAGAGAAACCTGATACAAATGTTTACCAAGTGGACCCTGATGGTGAAAGTCAGTTATACCCCCAAATTGATGACACCCCCAGACAACAGGAAGCAGCTTAAGAGACACAACACCTTAATTCCCTTTTCACCATTGGCTTTGCCCTCCCTTTTTTGTCTTCTGTTTATAAGAAGAAGGGAGATATATTGGTATCAGGACCTCCGAAACCCATGACATCACTTATAGGCAACCACACGCCTGTTTCCAAGGCAACAGCCACCAAATCCCCAGAATTCACTTGTCTCACCTTCCACCTTTACCTGTGGCTTTGTCACCTTCCATAAGTAAAAAGGAAGGCCCCTCTGATCTTTCTCTCTCTTCCCTCCCTTCTCTTTCCACCTTGCCCTTCTCCTTCTCAAGAAACCTCACGTGGAACTCTTTGGCCTGATGTGGTCTTTTTGGAGCTGCACAATGATCATGACAGGAAGTACTGGTGAGTATGTAAATTACAAATGCCAAAAACAAAAACAAAAACAAAATGAGTGTAGGTAAAAGTACAGTCTCAGTCTGCAAATGGCCCTTTCCCCATATCTAGAGTAGAAAACATCTAAGCATTAAACATTTCAAAAGTAAACTTGCTCAGCACTACAATAACCCACAGAACAGTTCCTAAAACAACTCACATGTTCCCAGGCCCCTAACTAGTCAGAGCAAGTCGGAACCTCATGGTGTGGCAGTCAGCTTAACAAACTTGCTTTAAAGTAGTTAAAGAAATGTGTTGATTGGAGCAAATCAGGAGCAGGTACAGTAGAGACAACACATTCTCAAGCGACAGAGTTGGTTCTGGAAGAGGGAAAAGTTGAGGTGTAAACTTGGGAATCCCAGGAAATAGGTGCCTTTCTCTAGAATCACAGCCTCAAAATTATCCTTCAGGGCTCCTCTTCAGTGGAACAGATACAACGAATGCCTGCATTTGAATGCCTCAGTGTTGGCTTCTGAGACTCTGGCAGGTGGACCAAGAGTGGAGGAGCAGAAAGCAGCAGAGAGGAGGAGTGTGCAGAATAGGGAACACAGGTCACACAGCAGCCTTTAGAGATACACGGGAGGTGAAGGGATCCATTCACTTCACACAGTAGGGAAGAGGGACAAAAGATGCTCAAGTTCACTCACCGTGACACCTTTGTGAAGAGCCAACACCTTTCATCTTGAAAGGAGTTCATAATTCTTTTGATAGCTTTCAGAGAAGAATGGGTAAAAAGTTAATCTCCCTTTGGTTCTCTTATCTGGAGTAAACAAGGTTCAACTTTGCAAGCTCTCCCTTAGCCAGGCCCGCCTTGCTGGACCCAGAGAGAGGGCAACTCCTTAACAGAGATATTCAATGAACACAAGGAGAGCCTGGATGGGGGTGGGGGAACACCTGCTCCCTGTTCCTCCCAATGGGGTGCTGACTCTCTGCTAGCACCCCCATCAGCCTCAGCTCCAGAAACCTTCACATGCAGGGGCTGTGCCCCTTGGTAAATCTGTCCTAGCCCCCAGGATAGCATTGAGCACCTACTTCCAGGGAACTAAGTTGGCTGGGAAGAGATGAATGGGAAGATTATGAATGGAAAGAGATGAATGGGAAGACAATGAATGGGCCTGGTCTGGTCAATGGCTTTTCTTTTTTTTTTTTTTTATTCGATATAATTTATTTACATTTCAAATGACTTCCCCTTTTCTAGCCCCCCCAATCCCCGAAAGTCCCGTAAGCCCCCTTCTCTTCCCCTGTCCTCCCACCCACCCCTTCCCACTTCCCCGTTCTGGTTTTGCTGAGTACTGTTTCACTGAGTCTTTCCAGAACCAGGGGCCACTCCTCCTTTCTTCTTGTACCTCATTTGATGTGTGGATTATGTTTTGGGTATTCCAGTTTTCTAGGTTAATATCCACTTAATAGTGAGTGCATACCATGATTCACCTTTTGAGTCCGGGTTACCTCACTTAGTATGATATTCTCTAGCTCCATCCATTTGCCTAAGAATTTCATGAATTCATTGTTTCTAATGGCTGAATAGTACTCCATTGTGTAGATATACCACATTTTTTGCATCCACTCTTCTGTTGAGGGATACCTGGGTTCTTTCCAGCATCTGGCAATTATAAATAGGACTGCTATGAACATAGTAGAACATGTATCCTTATTACATGGTGGGGAGTCTTCTGGGTATATGCCCAGGAGTGGTATAGCAGGATCTTCTGGAAGTGAGGTGCCCAGTTTTCGGAGGAACCGCCAGACTGCTTTCCAGAGTGGTTGTACCAATTTGCAACCCCACCAGCAGTGGAGGAGTGTTCCTCTTTCTCCACACCCTCTCCAACACCTGCTGTCTCCTGAATTTTTAATCTTAGCCATTCTGACTGGTGTAAGATGAAATCTTAGGGTTGTTTTGATTTGCATTTCCCTAATGACTAATGAAGTTGAGCATTTTTTAAGATGCTTCTCCGCCATCCGAAGTTCTTCAGGTGAGAATTCTTTGTTTAACTCTGTACCCCATTTTTTAATAGGGTTGTTTGGTTTTCTGGAGTCTAACTTCTTGAGTTCTTTATATATATTGGATATTAGCCCTCTATCTGATGTAGGATTGGTGAAGATCTTTTCCCAATTTGTTGGTTGCCGATTTGTCCGGGTGTCCTTTGCCTTACAGAAACTTTGTAATTTTATGAGGTCCCATTTGTCAATTCTTGCTCTTAGAGCATACACTATTGGTGTTCTGTTTAGAAACTTTCTCCCTGTACCGATGTCCTCAAGGGTCTTCCCCCAGTTTCTTTTCTATTAGCTTCAGAGTGTCTGGCTTTATGTGGAGGTCCTTGATCCATTTGGATTTGAGCTTAGTACAAGGAGACAAGGATGGATCAATTCGCATTCTTCTGCATGCTGAGCTCCAGTGGAACCAGCACCATTTGTTGAAAAGGCTATCTTTTTTCCATTGGATGTTTTCAGCCTCTTTGTCGAGGATCAAGTGGCCATAGGTGTGTGGGTTCATTTCTGGATCTTCAATCCTGTTCCATTGATCCTCCTGCCTGTCACGGTCAATGGCTTTTCTACTATGCTCTCCCAGTTTCCTTCTAGGTCCCCTTGGCTTACAGTGGGACCTTTTTTAGACTTCCTCATTCCATTCTGTGCAATGTGGTAATAATTCCATCTTTGCCTCATACACTGGTTCCATATCAAGGTGCTGGCACTTCTGCCATCATGCATCAACATCTGCATGGGTGAGCAGAATCTAAACCTCTAGATGGACAGGAAATATCTAGGTCAATCTACATTGTACATTCCACTCAATGATTGTTGTTTAAAAAAATTCAAATGTTTTAGTCAAATAAGTAACATCAATGAAAAACAAGTCAATACTTTTTTAAATGCTTAAAATTGTATACTGTAGTTGTTTCTTATTTCAGCATCCTCCCCCATCGCTGTTTTCTCAAGACAGTGTATAGTAGCCCTACTGTCCTGGAACTCATTCTGTAGACCAGGTTGGCCTGCAACTCAGACATCTGCCTGCTTCTGCTTTCCAAGTGCTAGAATTAAGGTGTGAGCTGCCACCACTACCCAGCTACTTCAATATAACATTTGTGTTTTTAAAAAAAATCTTAATAGTGATTGGGAAATTTTTCCACAGACTATTATGGGAGGGGCTATACTAGGAATTGAACCCAGGACTTCACACATGATAGACCAGCACTCTGCCACCGAGTTACATCCTCACCCCTCCATTAGTTCTTTATGTACATTTTATATGTGTAGACTTTTGGCTAGACTATTGTCTTATAATTTACCAGGATTCTCTTACATTTTGATGGATAATCTTTTCCAGCATAACTGGGGCTTTCTATTGCCCCAGATGGTGAAATGCCCTTCCACTTCAACCACCGGTGTTTGTCAAGTGTGATCTCAGAACATATGAAGTGTCTTTTAGAGACTTATTTAAAGACCTTCTATGAACACCAATTCAGAACAATTGTAGCCTACTCCATAGGAGTCAAGAGGGGTTAAAAACCATTGTCTGAAAGTGTATAACTAACTGGACTAAGATTGATTTTTCAACACTGTGTATTTCTATTCAAATTAGGACAATGAATATTGAGGAATGCCTAGAAAGGCAAAACACACCCTACAGGATAAAATGAAGGAAAGAAAATAAGGAAGATTCTCTTCCCATCATCCTCCAGGAGTCCAGGCCCTGGAGAGAAACACACGATTTAAGAGAGAACAGAAAAGCTTCAGAATCCCTGATTAACCAAAAAACAGTTGAAATAGACAAACAAAAAAGTAATAATGACAGAAGATTTAGTATCTTAATAATGAAGGAGGGTCTTTGAGCTGAGCCTTAAAGGACAAATAAAATTTGGACAGCAGATCTTTGAGACAGAGGACATTGTAGAAGGTCAGGGCATGATTGGAAAGTCAGATGGGTTTCTGAGTCACCTGATGGTTTTTATAGGTTTTTTTCTAGAAGTGTTTCCTGCATCTCTAGTGACTGGGTTCAGTTTCTCACCCTGCACTGGACTTCAACACCTATCCTATGATCAAAGATGCCTTGACCATGGGTTTACTGGTTGATCCAAAAACTAGGTTGTATGTGTTCGTATCCTACCCTCTATCTCTGTTGAAGAACATAATTAACATCTCTAACTCAGTCTCCGAAGATGAAAACAGTATCCACACCACCAGTTCATTCAGAGAGTTAAGTTAGTTAATACGTATAAAACTCTGTTAACAGAGAATGAAGTCTGGGACATGGTAAATGCTAATTCAGTGTTTGTTAAAGCAATGTCAACTATAAAGCTGTGCATTCTTTTAATCAAAGATTCTCTGAAGAGCCAAGGAGGTGGGGAGGAAAGTTCCTCTTCTGGTACCCTAGTACCCAATTCTGAAGTGGATTCATGGAAAGAGAAATGCCTCTGGTAGAATATCCTGGGTCATCTCCTTAGTGTCCTTCATCATCTCTGTTCTCACAAATCAAACTCACATTGAGTGACCCCAGGGCTTCTCCTCATTCTGAGGTGATGGGTTTGGCTCTGCCCAATCTGCAGTCTATTTTGGTGATGCTCTGGAGCCTCAAAAAGCTTAACACTCCACATCTCAGAAAAGAACTTGCCCTCGCTGTGGGCTCCCCTTTGCTAATGGTTTCATGTATTCCAGATTGCATTACTACCAGGAATCGATCGCTCAGCTCTATAAACACTGTCTATTTTGGACATCTTTCCCCAATGCTTAGATATATTTATTTCCCAGAATATGTCAACTCTTAGACAAAATAAAGTCTGATTACAGAAATGGAATCAGTATGCCATCCCATTGTCGGGAAAGCTGGAAGATTTTCTAGAGAAATAGTTTTTTGTTGGTCAGAGCAAAGAGAATTCATTTCTCTCCCATGGTGGGCCCAAAGTATAACAGACAGCTAAGACTAAAGAAGTACACTGAAACCATTTATTAGTCTTCTAAAGCTCCATGGCTCATCCTTTGGAACTAGTCTGCATGTCTAGGAGCCACTGATGGTAATAAAGCACTTGAAATGTAGCTGGAGTGATAGAGAAACTGAACTTGATTCCTTTGAATTTGGGGTTTGAGATGTTTGTGAGGCAAGTGATCTACCCTTGGATTTGATCCTCAGTTCCAAAAGTATGTATTCCAGGAGCAGAATTGCATATAAAAATTTAATGTAAATTATTTTATTTTGGCTACTGTCCTACAAGCCTGAAACTTTTAAAGTTTGGGAACATTCAGAAATATGAACCCCCCTTAGCCAACTATAGATATTATGTCATTTAAATATGTATTTAGTATTTCTGATGTGAATTTAGCATCTGCATTACAATGTATAGTAATCATAAAATACATAGATTTCATAAACAATATGAGAAGATACATAATCTTCTACTAATATTTGATATTATAGTTCTATTATATCTAGTTAAATTAAAAACACTAAAATTACACGTGCTGACTTTTTTTAATTTAATTTGACTCAAACAAATATACTCAGATGTTTTACCTTGTGTTTCTATTGGACAGTGATAAGAAGAGTAATCTCACATATAATCTCCTTCTTTGCCACAACCCTATTAGTTGGTTATAATCTCAGATATAACCTGCTTCTTTACTACAGTCCAATTAGTGGGTATAATGTTAGGGTTTTCCCCATTTTAAAGATATGGAAATGTAAGTTCAAACATTTGATAGGCCTCAAAACTTGGAATGAGAGCCAAGCATGACTCTAAGATTTCTGGAAAAGAGATGCCTTTTATAGATGGCAAAATATATCAATGAAACAATTTCTTCTACATACATGAGTCAGTTTATCCTTGATTATCCATTTTATAGCCAGCCCTTCTTTCTCCAGTGATCTCCATGATGTTTTATGAATTTCTAATTTCACATATTAACCTTGATATTTTTAAAATTCTAAAATTCTTTACAGAAATTTTAACACATTTTAATTTCATTGAATATGGGTGAAATTGCAAGAGAATCAATAATTACAATGAGAATTACTATAAATAATGAGAGAGGACAGGAGAGAGGAGCCAACAGTTAAGAGTACTAGCTGCTACTGCAGAGAACAAAGGTTCAGTGTTTGGTGCACATACGCACTGCCAAGCATATGAAGCACCAAAATCCTACTAATCTTTAAATACTTCCTAGTTTTTGTTGTGTCCATTGAGTGTTGTTTTATGATATGGTCTATTATTATTTATTATGTGTGTGGAACATTATTATCACTTTATAGAAATTTCATATTAGTTATATGCCTGAGTTTATAATATTTTCTGTATAGAAAATATTATTAGCTCTTAATAAGAAGACATTTTGTCTCTTTTCTTCATGACCTGAAGCATCTAATATATTCTTTGTTTCTTACTGTATTGTCCAGGGCTTTTTTTACTTTCTTAACTTATAGCAAAGATAACAGTACCCTTGTTTTATTTTTGATGAAAAAACAGTATCGTATCATAAATAAAGATTATGCCTCATTTATTTTTAATATATGTTTTCATGTCAAGTACTTTCCTGTAATTCCTTCTTATTTTATACTGTTTATTCATAAATCTGTTTTTATCTTCCTTATATATTTTTTGTGAATCTACTGATATAATCATGATTTTCCCTTACTTCAGATAAAATCCTTAAACATTATTAGTAAATTTTAATACATTGCTTATTCTACCTACCTTGCAGTTTTATTAGATTCCCTGCTTTTAGATTTATAAAGTATATGTATAATCTTCTTTCTTATTATCATTTTTAACAGGATTTTGGAATCAAAGTTATTGTTTCCCTTAAAATATGATTTGCAAAATGAAGAAATCAAGTCTATTTCAACAAAATTTTCTAGAAATAAACTTAAGCAAAATTACAAACATTATCTAAAATGAAATTGTAAAGCATTAAAGAAAAAAATTAAAGACACAAAACTATACAAAGCTACCACATGCTCTTGGATTAGGAGAATCTGTATTGTTAAAATGTAACCCCAAGTAAGCTACCAATTTGGTGGGCTTTCTAAGCAGATATGGTAGTTTAGAGAAAATGAGTTTCCAGATGCTCGGAGGGAGTGGCACTATTAGGCATGGCCTTGTTAAAGTTGGTGTAACATTGTTAGAGAAGGTATGCCACTTGGTATTGGAGGCTCCAGAAGCTCAGCCCAGTATATCACATTTTCTTTCTGATGTCTACCATTATGATGTAGAACTCTCAGCTCCTTCTCCAACACCATGTCTGCCTACATGCTGTCATGCTTCCCATCATGACAATAAAGGACTAAACTTCTGAAATGATAAGTCAGTCCCAATGGAAAAAAATTTTAAATAAGAGTTTCAGTGGTCACGGTGTCTCTTCACAGCAGTAGAAACCCTAAGATACCAGACATCAGGGACATTCTTCACAGAACTAAATTGATTCCTAACATTTTCACAATACAACAACAACCTGAATAGCCAAATCCATAATAAGCAAAAACAACAAAGCAGAAGACATTACTCCATTTGACTTTAACATTTATATTCAAAGCTATAGTCATCAAAAGAGCCTGATATAGAACTAAGACAGAAACGTACACAATTGGAACAGAACAGGAAATCAGAAACAAACCTACTCACTCGCATCCACCTGGTTTTCTGCAAAGACAGCAAGGGCACACGTTGAAGAAAGAAAAGCCTTTTTTGTTTAAAAGGTGTGAGAAAATTATGTACTCATACAAAGAATAAAACTGGACACCTACCTCTCAGGAGTGAAACTTAAGGCCTAAAGCTACTTGGGAGGAAATAGAGGAACTACAACAGGGCATTAGAATGGGTGAAGGTTTTCTGGGCAAGATCCCTGAAGCACTAGAACTAGAAACAAAAATGGGAGAATGGGATTACATCCAACTTAAAGCTTCCACACTGCCAGCAGTCATCAGCAATCATCAACGTGTAGAGGCAATTTACAGAATGAAGACTTGCAAACTATTTACCTGACAGTCAAGATTCAGAATATCTAAGGACTCCACTAATTCTGAAAAACACAAAATAACCCACTTAAAAGTCTATCTTTCTCAACATAGTGCAATGGCCAGTAAGTATGTAGAAAGGCTCAATATTGCCACTAATTATGGAAATACAAATCAAACCACAGTAAAAAAAAAAAAATAGCTATTACATAAGTGACTTTTTAAAAAACATGCATTGGTGTTTTCCCTGCATGTATGCCTATGTGAGGGTCCCCTGGGACAGGAGTTATAAACAGTTGTGAGCTGCCATATGGGTGCTGGAATAGCAGCCAGTCCTCTTAACCACTGAGCCCTCCCTCCAACCCTACCATCACTTAAAAACAAAAACTAATAAGTGTTAGTAAAGATGTGGAGAAAGAATATTTGCATACTTGGGGAGAATGCAAATTACAATCATTACGGTTAATAGCATAGGCTCCCCACCCCCACCAAAAAAGGAAAAAAACAAAAACAATAAAACGAGTATATGTTCTGTTAGTTCTGCTCCTGGCTAATGGCCCAAGGAAATAAAGACAATGTCATACCTATGTTATTTGAAACATTATTAACCATAAACAAGAAATGGAAATAATACCCAATACAAATCTATATGACCTGATAAATAAATGGTGTGTTACACCATACAATGGTCATAGAAAGAGTAAAGTACTGTTATTTGGAACATGGGTAGGGCTGAAGTGTGAAATAAAACTAGGCATAGAAAGCCAATTATTATCTGATTTCACTATATAGAGAACATATAGAAGTTGGTCATATCGTGTTGAGAGAGCAAAATGGTACCTAAGGCTGGGACAGTAGGAGAGGATAAGGAAAATATGAAGAATGGTTGATTAATTAGTACTAAGTCACATTCAGATGAGTGTAAGTTCTTGTGTGCTATTGCACAGTAGGGTGACTAGAAGAAATAATTTTGAATTATCATGATGAAATAATAAATGTATGTATGCTTCAAGCATACATGGCATCTCATTAGCATTGCTACATTATATATCATTTTTAAAGTAAACATTTAAAAGTATGATTTTCAAAGCTATCTGCCCTTGTGCATTGTTATATACAAAGATTATCTCTTCCTTGAACTCATTTGGAAATTACTTGAGCCTATGACTTACGGGTTGGGGAGGTAGGAAACTCCTTCATTCACAGCAAGTCATCTAACATCTGCACATTGAAGTCATGAAGGAAGAGAAGGAAGAAAGAAGGGCTAGAATGTGAGGAAACATGGCTGAAAAATGTCTCATATTTAGTCAATTACACAAATCTGTGACTCAATAGGTTGCGAGAACGCCAAAGAAAATAAAATTCAAAGAGCTCTTGTCAAGACCTATCGTAATCAATCGTCTGAAAACTAAACACAAAGAAAAATCTGGGGATTAGAGAGAGACTGTGCATTATGAGCATGAGAAAAACAATTTAAACAACATCAAATCCCTCCCACAAAATCCTGAAAGCCACGAGGAAACACAAGTCACTTTCAACACTCAGGGAGAAGAGCTGAGTTCAGGAAGCCCAGTAAAGTACCCTGCAGGGATGAAGAGGACAGACCCGCTTTAGGGGAATGAAAGCAAGGAGAATGTGTGGTCAGTGGCATCATGAAGAGACCAACTGATGAAGCTCTTCCTGTAGGAGGGAAGGGGCATGATGGCATCTGGAATGAAGAAGGGACCCCCTGGGTGGTTACACAAAGATGTCAGACTGTCCCCACCAAGGGACTGTACAGTGTCATTTTATGTATAAAAACAAAATAATAACCTTTTCACAGAGTTACCAATGTACTAGCTAAGCTCACTGCATTGTAAGAGGGAGATGGGAGTGGAAGCTGAGGATGTAGGCGCTCACAATTTGAGGTAGACTCTATTCGAAGTAGAAAATGCTGATAGCAATTAATTGCAGGAAAACCAACAGTGGATGCCTATTGTAATCCCTAGAGGAGACATCACATACTATGAAAAAATGTGTAGAAGAATAAATCAAAACTCGTTTCTAAAAATAGTTTAAATACTTTATATGAAAATGGGGGAATGGAAGAATGGACAGGAAAGTGTAGGGCACAAACAAAATAACATTGAAAAAACCCAACAGATTTGATCCTAATAGATGTATAAATTTAGAAGTCAATCTTATGGGTCTGGGGATGGTCCTCGATGGTAGAGCACTTGTCCAGCAAGTCCAAGGATTTGACTTCCATCCCCAGCACCAAACACGTGTAGATTTTATATAGATACCAATCAAAAGCTAAAATAGCAAAATAGATTAGAGTAAGGAAGAAAGAAAAACAATCCTCAATCCAAGCACACACTCCACCACAAAACAAAAAACAGAAACCACCCAACACCTTTGAAAATAATTATGTTAGTAGTTTAAAAAATAATCAAAGGGCCTGGAAGGTGACACGTGAGCCAGCATGAAGACCCCAGTGTGGTCCCCAAGCCCCAATGCTGGGAACAGATCGAGGCGCTACCATCATAATTCCAGCCTCCTCAAAAGAGGATCCAGAGCAAGCTAACTAGCAAGACTAGTCAGGCAAGCTCTGGGCTGGAGTGAGAGACATCTTATTGATTAAGGTAGAAGAGCAATTGAAGACTATCTCCATATCAATCCTAGACCTCCATACACATCTAAAGGCATATACACCCACCACCACAAACACATGCGTACACACATGTAAACATGCATACACATATACTCACCACACACACACACATACACACACAAACACACACACATGCATGAAAAAAGAAAAGAAAATTAAGTAAAATATCAAGCAAACACTAATCAAAAGAAGGCTAAAATGCTTAAATTAATATCAGTCAAGATAGAATTCAAATCAAAGAAAGTTGCTGGAGACAATGAAGGGCATTATACATTCATAAAATGGCCAATTCCTAATGGTGATATAGCCAGCTTAAACATGGCTGCATTGCAAAACAGACCTGCCTGCAGAGAGAGAGGGAGAGAGTAGCTATGCTTTTAATTAGTCAGGAAGCAATAGCTAAGCTCGATTAACAGGCTAGGAACGTGGCTCAATGGTAGCACACTTGCCTAACATGTATAAAGTCCTCAGTGCCCACAATACTACAAAAACAAAAACTAACTCAAAGTGAATTATGCATAGGTATGAAAAGTTAAGAGGTACCACTTTCAAACACTGGAAGTTGGACATGGTGACTCCCTTCGGCAATCACAGTACCTGAGAGGCTGGGGAGGATTGCCAAACATCTCGGGCCAACCTGAGCTAATCAGTGAGCTCCAAGAAAGCCTGGGCTACAGCAGGACACTTTGTCCCAGAAAACAAACAAATGTACACAACAACAGCGACAACAAAAAAACACTGTTGCTCACTTTCCAACGAGGAGATAGGGAAAAGGTCAAAACCAAACAAATTAGAAAACATTCAGATGGCTAAATCAGGGCAACAGGAAGTTAGACGGCAGCAGTGCCTAAACTTTTGGGTTCTCTGAGCCAAGCTGATTTAATAATTATCTTGGCAGATAAAATGTGTATGTTGCAGCGTAGCTACTACATATTACGGGCCTTAAGAAGCACAATTATATGGATTCAAGAATGGGACAGATGACATACACACTATAGACTCACTCAGACACGAACTGCTGTAAAGAGGAGGTGCAAACCTATACAGTAAACAGCTGTGCACATGCTGTGGTCCGAGACGTAGATTATTCACCTACATAAAACCTATATGTATTTCATCTGCATATTTCAGATATCAGGGTTGACATCTATGCACTTTTCCTGATGTTCCCTGCTGAATCTTACACTGCCATATTTGTCCATCAACTATGCTTTGTGAAGACAGCAATTGCTGGTAATTTAGTAACTACAGTTCATCCTTTGTGTTAAATATTATAAAGTTATGATATTACAGTAATTACATAGGATGAATATAATCTTATTTTGAAATAAGAAAAACTGAGGTTCAAAGAACTAATTTTCCTGAGTCCTAGAGCTGGTGAATGTGACAAATGAGATTCAACTGAGGACTTCCTGGGGCCGGCACAATGGCTTCTTCTCTCTTAGGACTGTGACTCCGTCTACAAACTTCATTTCCCAGCTTCCTTTGGAACTGCACCTGGCCACGTGACAGGTTTTTATCCAATGAAGCCTTTGCATCTTACTGCAGACCTGGTTTTATTGGGATGCATTGTGTCTCCTTCCTGCTTGCTGTTGGCTAGGTGAGTCTTCCGTGACTAGAACAAAAGCTTATATCTCAGATCATTAAAGGAAGCCTGACTTGTATTGATTTATGGGGCTATCACTCCAATTTTCAACTATCTTCGGAGAAAACCCCTGAAATTTATATTTTACCTAAGCCACTTTTTTTTTTTGAATGAGTCATCCTGGGTCACTCAGCTGACTCGCTCTCCTAACGCATATGGACTTCAAAGCTTCTATTTTTTTTTCTATTACTTGTGTGATTTCTTAAGCACCATAATGCTGCACTGTACCACACGCCACAGCATACACCATACATTTTCACTATGTTCAAGCAATTCACATTCCTAACTCTCCCCAAGCCATGCACAGTGTCTACTATGCAGTAAATGTGTTAACTCACAAATGTGGAAATCAATAATTCAAATAATCTAGGAGACCGATGTGTACCCGCACTGGCCTCCAGGTGCTACCCATCACTCGTGTCAGCACACTGGTGTCAACTCTGAAGGATTGCATATTGACTTAATATTGACCCTGGGAAAGCAGAACAGAGAGCGAAAGTTGCCTCCAACCAAAAGAAGAAGAAAAAAAAAAGGCTGCCAGGTTTGCTTCTATTAGTCCAGCTCTGAAAGGGTCTAAGAGAGGGATGTCAAGTTCTCCTGCCTTGCTGGAAGTCCTGACACGAACCTGAACCTCCCAGACATTACCCAAAGCACACTAAAGCTCATTAACTCTTCTTCCAGCACTTGCACACAAAACAGAAGAGGCTTCTGCAACCTTATCAGTCACAGAGAAGCAAATTCCCCTCACTAGCTATGTGCCGATGTAAAAAGGGGGTGTGGTTGCCCGCGGGGTGGGGGGCAGGGGAGGACGGTGGTGGTGGTGGTGGTGGTGGTGGTGGTGGTGGCAGCGGTGGTGGCGGTGGTGGCGGTGGTGGTGGTGGCGGTGGTGGCGGTGGTGGTGGCGGTGGTGGTAAATAAGTCTGTTCCAGTCCAGCGGAAAGGTCACTGAGAAAAGTAAGCCTTGGCTTTTAGAGCCCTCAGTGAGACAGTTGGGGAAATGGCTATGTAGGTAGGAGGAAGCAGAGACTTCTGGGATACAGGGTTGAAGGTCACGGCAGTCCTGAAATTCCTATAGCATGTGTGCTCTTAACCGATGGGGAGGGGGGAACCAGGAAAGGGGAAAGCATTCGGAATGTAAACAAAGAATATAGAAAATTAAAAAAACAAAAAAAAAAAAAAACAACAAAAAAAAACAGCTAATAGAATTTTTCTTTTTCTTTTTTTTTTTTTTTTAAAAAAGCAGATGTGGATATGGACCCACATCTGGAAAGAAAAGACACAAGGCTCTGCCAGGCACAGAATTAAGCTGGTATTTGTGTTTGTATCACCGGCAATTGGCTTTGCCTTCTCGTTTTGCATAATCTCCTCTATGGAGAGGAGAGTAATTTCCCTTCAGTTCATAGACGGTGCCTGGAGAGGACAGAGAGGAAGTCTCTGCATTTTGTGAAAGAGAAAATCACCAGCATCCCTTTTGTTCCCTTAGGCGGGATTTGGATGGATTACTTATACTTAAAAGGGAAGGCGGCTTTTAACCTTAAAAAAAAAAGTGAGAGAGAGAGAAAGAAAAGAAAAGGGGGGGGGGGGGGGGGGAGAAAGAAAACTCGCCCCATTAACACGGTGCATTGACATGTTACTAAATCTAAGGAATTTTGAAGGATAAATTCTCAGATTCTATCCAAAACATGAAACAAATTCTTCAAGCATAAGCTACCAGGCGCATCGACTTGTTCAGATCCCCAGAATGTGGGTCTCACACTTAGCTCTGTGATTGGCTGTTTAACACTTCCAGGCTGGTGGAGGTGGTGGGCAGCGGTGTGCAGAGGGAACTGTTCGACAAGCCTGGTGTGTTGGCCCCTCTCAGAAGATCAGACTTCTGGAATCGATTTGGGTCCAGAATTGCATTACCAAAGGAATGCGGGGTATGCGCAAGCCTTGATGGCTTGTGAACCACACTTCCTGAAGCTGGCCACAAGCCAGCACCGGGACCATCAGCATCTTAAAAATGAATTCTTTATGAGACAAAGAACAAGCCACCCAATTTCTGAAATCACTGAAGTGGAAAGCTTGTCTGTAAGTAACCTAAAACTGGTCAACACTTAGACTCCTTTGTATTTTGAGTATATGGGAGGGATCAAATGTCACTCCCAAAAGGCCTTTTCCTTTCCACAGGCAGGCATTGTGAGGCCCCGGGTAGCCTGGGATTATTATCTGGCTGAAACTAAATTGCTCTGGTTAGACATCTGGTATTCTGTCAAAAATATTGCCAAATGACTGCACCAAAATCAGGCAAATAGGACCCAGTGTGTTAAGGAAGGTTAATGGTCCTGTCTCTCCAAGTCTGGACAAGATGAGGTGACTACCCAAGAAGGAGTCCTGAAACTCCACAAAACGTGAGTGCTGGAAAGAGTGTCTTCCAGGCTCCTAGAGGAACAGTGAGCTGTGCAGCCGTGATGAGAAACAAAGGAGAACTTTCCAGCCACAGACAAGAGATAGAACGCTGCTCAGAAACCAAAGCCGGTTGTGTCAGCTGTGGGTGTAGATGGCACCATCACAGAGATGCCAGCTGAAGAGATGAAAGATGAGATGAATATGGGGTCAGGGTAGGACGGAAGGAAAGCCATGTGGGGCTTAAGGCTGTATGCATCTTATGGTTATAGTGTGAGATTCTGCGCGGTAATGAGTTCTTTCCACCTGATATCCTTCAGGCTACATTATTTCTTTTGTCTCAAGTTTGGGTCCTTTCCTTCAGAGTCAAAGTTACAACACCTTAGAGCAAACACACGCTTTTGGCTTGCGAAAGTCGCTTCTGACTCTCAAATTCTATGACTTCGAAGAGTTCGCCAGGCTAAATAGCTTGCCTTTCTTTGCAAAGAGAGAACTAAGTCTTCTGAAGTAAGAGACGCATGGAGACTTGTGGGTCAGATTCTGTCCTACATTAACTCAAACATGGATTGTCCATCACTCTGTAGACAAGCCTCAGGCCTCCATCCGTCCTCCCTCAGGCCCCGGTGCCTTTTATCAGGGTTTCTTGAACACTTCCCACTCACTAGCCTCCTCCACCAGACAGAACATTTAAATGACCCTGGGTATGTACAAGTATAACGTAGGTCTACAGATCAAATACAGGTACTGATCACAAATCATAAGGAAATTTGTTTTAAAACAATTCTTTGTTATCCACATAATTGTAGCATTATTAAAGATGGAGTAGAACTGATGATACAAATGTTCCTCTTTATTTTTATATAAACAATTAAATCAAGCTCGAATAGTTGATACTGTGGGATGTTCAGCATCCTCAATGGTTTTCAGACTTGATCTATATTTCTACTTTATGATTATCAATGCTGAAAATCTGCTTCACATAAGCATATAGACTAAAGCAGAAATAAATTTAGAAGTCTTTCAGAAACTGCTGGCAAATATCCTAATCCCAAGCCAAAATTCATTTGACAACTTTTTTTTTTATGAGACTCAAGGCAGCAACTCAAAAACTAAACGTTCAAACAGCACAATCCAAAGATACACAAACTTGACACATACATGGTGAGAAAGATGCTCAGGAAATATTAAAAATCTTAATTTGCAAGAATTAATTCATCATGTTTCTGTACGATCAGAAAATGTTGCTTGAGCAGCAAAAACTCTGCAGTTTATAGGATGCAAAAGTCTCACATATGGGGGAGGTATTGCAGGCAGCCTTTGCTGGTGCTCTGTGGTGTGACATCCTGTGCAAAGTAAATATGTTGTGTGTCTAGGACAAAGTCTGCAGTGAAGTCATATGATACAGTACAGGCAAACTCTGCAGGAAACACCTCAGATTCATCATGGGATTGGTTTTAATTAATTTTGATGGTTACATTGCTAAAATTTTCAGAACCCCACATTCAACTACACCCATGTTTTAAGAAGCTAAAGCCCTGATATGGTGGTTTGAAGAGATGGGTTTGAAGATCATATATTTGAATGTGTAGGCATCGAGGAGGAGCAATATTTGAAAGGATTCGGAGGTGTGGTCAAATTGGAGGAAGTGTGTCACTGGAGGTGGGCCTAGTCACTCTCACTTCCTGCTGCCTGTGGATCCACATGTGAAGCTCTCAGCTCCATCTCCAGCACCATGTCTACCTGTGTGCTGTCATGCTTCTACCAGGATGATAATGGATGAAACCTCTGAACTGTAATTTCAATTAAGTGTGTGCTTGCGTGCATGTGCGCATGCGTGCATTCGTGTTTGTGTGTGTGTGTGTGTGTGTGTGTGTGTGTTTGAATGGCCATAGTGTCACTTCATAGCAATAGAGCACTAAAACAGAAGACCAAAAATACTGAGGTTTTGCCTTCAATGTAAATTCTCATTTCTATTTCCCACTGAATCATTATGAAGAAGCCAAAGAAAAATCTACCTGAACAGTGTATGCCTTATTTTCCTTACTGTGAGAATCACACACCTACTTAGTCCAGCTGTCATTATGCCAAAACTAAAAAAATGGCATTCCTAAGGTGTAAGAATGAAGATTTACATGAGGCCCAGGTTTCCAAGTGAAGCCCTAATGTTTGATTCAGATTCAGTGATCCGAATCAAAATATTTCCATGGGAACCTGCAGTCAGCCTGAAATACTTAGTACCAAATTGAATAAATCTTTTTTTTTTTATAAATTCTGGGTTTTGTTTGTTTATTTTTTATTTCCTTTCTAAAACAATAAAATGGCTGGGCAGTGGTGGCGCACACCTGTAATCCCAGCACCCTGGGAGGCAGAGGCAGGCGGATTTCTGAGTTCGAGGCCAGCTTAGTGAGTTCCAGGACAGCCAGGGCTACACAGAGAAACCCTGTCTCGAAAAAAACAAATCCACAAAACTAAAAGGAAAGAAAGGAAGAAAGAAAGAAAGAAAGAAAGAAAGGAAGGAAGGAAGGAAGGAAGGAAGGAAGAAAGAAAGGAAGAAAGAAAGAATAAAACAATACAATGAACTAAAAGATAGTTTAAAAAAACAATACTGACAAATCCAGATAAAAGCTGTCCTTTTTAAACATTATTTAAGCAATAAAATTAAATTTATTTGAGCATAAGACGGTGTCTAGTACAATGGAGAATGATGAATGAATGAATGAATGAATGAATGAATGAATGAAAACTTTAAGTGAAAGAGTTATATGATCTGAAGAGAATCTTTCAGACTCTGAAAGACTTTCAAAGCTCGTGTTCAGTGGCTAGGGATGAGCTGGTCAATAAGAAAGGGCCGGAAATGGTAACACTTGAAGCCGGGAAACTCACGCAGTCTATCTTAAGATGGCATTAAGAAGAATGCTGAAGAAAGAAATGAGCCTATTGGGTCAGGAGATCAGGGTCACCAGAATTGTTATCATAGACTGCCACAAACTGATTCAACTAATTTTCCGCTGAGCAATGCATTCCAGGGCTTTTGAAAGTCTCCACACTTCACAGCATGCTTCCCCGGCAGGAAGGTCCCCTTAAACATAATTTGATTCAGTCCATGTGTTTAGAAAAAAAAAAAAGCAAAGCCCCAAAGCAGTGGTGTAGCATGCCCGAGGTCACGCAGTTAGGTAGCCACCTATTCACTGTTTCTTCCAGGGCACCATGGTACCATGCTAAGAGTTCATGGAAGGGATGGAGAGCCAGACTAGTGAAAATCAGGATGCTAGAGACAGAAGAGCTACTTAAGAAAGGATGGGCTGGCTCTAAGTAGTCAGTGAATCAGGAAAACACTCGAGAATATAAAATGTTGGTAAAAAGGAGCCACAAGACCCCTGCAGACAGAGCAAGGGGAACACACGACTCTGTGGATGAACTGTATGGAGAAGGAACGTGGCTACAAATCCAGTTGGGACACTTCCTTTTAAAAGAATCTGTCCCAAATACAGCAATGTCACAGGAATGCAGGCTGCTTTTGCTGTTGGCTGGGGGAAAGTGGCTTGAGCCACACCTCCTAGCAAGCATTTCCAGTGAGATTCCACCATCCCCAGTGATGCCAGTGCAGCCAAATCACCAAGGACCACGGGGAAAGGACTGGCTGCTCTGATCCAAGCAGAACCAAAGGACTGAGATGTTCTAGGAGTTGCTTTTAAAGAAAGTATTTCAGTGCTGAGGAGAGGAAAGCCAGGAAGAAGGGAGAAATGGGGTTGTGTTACACTTCATCAGTACATATCACTGTGACCGAAAGCAAGAGAGCATGAAAGGCAGGAACAAGGCGGGTTATATACTTTCCATAGCATGAAAAACTGTAGGCCTGGACTAGAATGCAAGGGGAACGTTGAACATGGAAGGCCAGGATTCCAGATGCTAGACTGTTGGAATAGCTGCAGACACGCAGCTGTTCCAAGAATAGCTGAAACATGCAGCCTCCTGAGGGCTGGCATAAGAATATAGCCTGAACAGGAAGAAGACATGTAGCCCAAATCTTAATTGCCTTAATGTTCAGGTCATGCCTGAAGACACAGTGCTAGAACTTTGCCCAAATGAGGGAAATGGGGCTTCTTCCTAATGAACTCAACCAGGCTGATGGACCCTCTTACTTCCTATACAGTGTTCAGACTGGCGAAGATCAAAATAAACCACAGTCACTCCAAACTGCTCCTCACTGGTCCTTTCTCTTTTGTTCTGCCTGTCAATGGCCTCATAACGCTTCAGCCCTTTTTGGATGTTTTGTAGAAGCAAGCCAATGATGATTGGACAACCAGTTTGTTTGTTTGTTTGTTTGTTTGTTTGTTTGTTTGTTTGTTGAAGTGTGTGATGACTTCCCGAGGATTCTAATTATGAGATGACAAACATGTGGGACCTTAGAACAAGTGTGCAAAGCACCAAGCCACCCTCAGCCACCACACTCTGCATGTATACAGAGCAATAGCTAACGTGTTGAAAGAGACAATGCATGTCACACTGGCATGACATTTGCATACACGGCCTTACCGTACCCTCAATTTCACCATTACATGGAAGGAAAAACTTAGAGATTAGAAGATTTGAATCCTTCCTTGGGGTTATATAGAGAATAATGCCAATCCAGTTTGTCAGCACCAGGGTTGAACCACTTTACTGTTTACCATGTCTCCCTCAGCCTATTAAGGCAATAAATGCTACTCATTTAAAAATACAATCTATATTATATTTATATTATATATCACTGAAGTGGAAATTCAGTGAGTACCTTGGATGAAGTACCAGTCTGGAAAACCAAGTTCTCATCAGAGTTGGGGCACTTAATGCTGGGGATGGACAACATTTTAAAGCTCTTACCCTGCTTGTCTGCTTTCACATAAAGCCATAGTGCTTCAACCCAGAGATGCATTCCATCCCCCGCAGACTGATTCAGACTGAGCCAGTGTCAATAATTAAAAGAACACATTTTCCTGACCATCACACTCTGTTGAAAGGACAATTCTTTAGTCTTCTCATGGAGGGACCAGTAAGATATCAAGCATTTCTGTGTCTAAGTCTCAGGGTCCTGCACCTGCTACCTTTGACTCTATGATATCACCTTCCAACCTTCAGGACCTCAATGTTTCTTCTCCAAACTCTTCAAAAACTCTACCCAGAATCACTTTCTAACCAGAACACAATTAAAGAAGCTGATTGCTTGGCAAAGTTGATCAGTACTGTATGAGCACACCTAAAAGAGTCTCTTTAAGGTGCAGAACATTGTTGAGTGATTTTGAGTGCAACTCTGTGATTTCCCTGATAAATCATATAGATCTATTAATGTTGGCTGAGTCTTTGGAGATTATTAAGAAAAAAGCAGGTTACTTTATTCAGCTGGTCATGAGAGAGATAGAGGATGTCTCCTTGAAAAGTAACATTGATGCTCTATGTTTATAGAAATGCTCCTTTCTATTTTACCTGTCTTCAGCAAGTATACACTTCTGGCCCTTGGAGATGGAACAGGACAGACAGAAAGATGTTAGCCTGCCAGCATTACTTCCATTCTCTCTGGTACTATCAGGTAGTTTCTTGGCAGAGAAAAAAAAAAAAGTAGGCAATTTCAAATTCCTTCATTATAAAATACCTACATGGTAGTTTTCATTAACCACCAACCAGATGGAATCTAGAATCACATGGGAGATGAGATTTTGGATGCTCGACTGTGAGGCATGGCCTTGATCGCATTTATGGAGGTGGGGAGATTTGCCCTCTGGGGGTGGCACCATTTCCTGGGCTGGAATACTGGACTGAGTAGGAGAAAGTGAGCTGGGCTCTGCATGCATGGCTCTCTACTTTGCCATTGTGGATGCGATTGATGTGACCAGCTGCTTCAAGCTCTTTCTGCCTTAAAGTCTCCACCAGAAGACTGTACCTTCTGAGACAAGATAAATCCCCCCTCCCATAAGTCACATTTGTCAGGGTGCAACAGGAAAAGAAACGATGTGGCTTTTTATTGGGCATCATGGCTCACAGGTTAGGTGGCCTGACCTTGCTGTTGGCTTAAGACTGATAAGAGCATCCTGTTTGATGTCCACAGTAGCACTGCCTTCATACAGAAACCCAAAGCTTTTTGAACAAGGTTAAATAATTGCACGGAAGGTCAAAAATGTCAAAACTTGCTTCAAATCTGGAAGATACCAGGTAGTGTCCCCAACAGGTATTGAGTAGAGGGAAAAAAAGGAAATTAGAGATATTAGAAATAGCACCTAAAATTATATCTGAGTCTTAATATTCAACTGCAGATGCATGAAAGGGGTTTGTTTGCTTTAATAAATGGCTTCTGTTAATAGTTGCTTTATATTTTTATAATGTTATCTACATTGTGATGTAAAGCTGAAAATGTTACCTGCTTAAGGTCCTGTGTGCTGTAAATGGTGCAAAACCATACAATTCTATCTCAGAGCTGGTGAGTTCTTCCTCACAACCAACACCCGGACCCCCAACAGAGCTGGACAGACTCCAGCCAGAAACCAGCTCCCACCAAATGGTTACACAGTTGGGACCCATAATTAGAAACAGTTAAGGGAATTCTGCCAGCCATGTGTGTAACAGATACCCCAGCCATCAGAGTGAGGCAGGTACTCCATTGGTCATAGCATCCCCGTGACTGCCATCCATCAGTCTGCAGACATTCCTCACCTCCAGGCAGTACCTTGTCAGCCTCAACAACCTCTGGGAGCCAGCTCACTTCTCCAATCTTTGTACTCACAGTCAGGCAGGTCCTGAAATGAATGTGTTTGCTGAAGTTTCCTTTCCCTTTTACATCAGCTGATCTGCAGGCTCCTACAACATCACCCAGCAGTGAGGAATACAAGGCATTTGAACAAAGAAAAGGAAAGTAGCCTCCACATGTCACTCAGCCACAGGAGGTTAGTCATTAGGAGCAAAGTATTAGTGTTCTATGCACAGTCATCATGTTGTCCCCTGTTTGCATTTCCTTTGCTCACACTTTCTAGCCAGACTAGCACATGGGATTGATCTCTTGCCCTAAAGTAGAGAGGCCTAGAGAGGCTGACTTTGCCCCTCTTTTCAAAGACACTTCAGCCTACATTTGAAAGGGTAAAGAACACACTTGATACAATAGGACATGATCGGGGAGAAAATAGCCTGTGCCCAGACACCAATGCTTGTTTATTCTCCGATGGTGTTAGTGGCATTTGTTTATAATAAGCATAGGCCAGATTCTCCAGACTCTCTTGATAATCTGAAACCCCCAAATGTGTAACTAAAAAAAAAAAGGTGTTTTATTCGCCAATGCCAATGGTGGAGGGAGTAAAATCAATCCAAAATCACCATCAACAAAAATCAAAACTGGCTTTGTTTTCTAGCTAAGACTTGAGACTAAATACAAACAAAAGAACCAACCAATCAATACACCAGAGAATTATGAGGGAGTTGTTTAGTACCCCCAAGGGTTATGTCTCAAAGGACTAGCTAAACTCAAATGTGCACCCTATTCAGCCTTGTCAATATGGGAAAAAGGATTAAGTAAACAAATTTGTTTGAGGGAATTGTTGCTGGTGTTTCTAGAGAGAGCTATTTCTGGTCTCATCTTAAGAAACATCCTTGTTCGGTACCTGAGAATTGTTTTGTCTGGTTTGAGGATGTCAGCACAGTGGGGAAGCTGATCTCATTCCTCAGCAAGCATGTGTTGAGTCTAAGAGCTACCATCTCCCTGGTATTGACACAGCAGGACCAGATAGATATACAGAGAAGGCAAATATGATGCTTCCTCCTAAGAACCAGAGAAAGATACAGCCAAATCCCAGAAAATAGCATTCAGGAGCTAACGGAGCTGCTTTGAGGAGAGGTCTTTACCGTCTAGGAATATTCAAGAGACAATCTATGAATGTGTCGTTTGTTCACAAGAAGCAAGAATGAGAATCCTGCTAAAGACAAGACTGCAAGGCTGCTGATCATGGGAGAAAGCTTCCCATTCTCTTCCCTCCTAAAGCACAGATATCTAAAACAAGCCAGTGATTATCTGAGAGTCAAACCATACTCCACCCACCTTCACTCCAATGGTAAAGCACAGCACCAGTGGAGAGAGGGGAGGCATTTGCGGGATAACTTGGGGTAGACATTTTCATATGAAAGCCTTGGATCTCAGGTCATATTGGGCCAATTAGGCAACTAAGTGAGCTAAGCAGACTTTCTACAACCATGCCAGGCTGTCAGAGGGGGCCATCATCAGGGATGAAAGTGAAAAGTGAGTTTGCCATGGCACAGGGGGTAGTGATAGGGAAAATGCCAACCTGTTCAAATTAGTGTCTCCAAATAATGTAGTTCCCTAATGGTTGAGCTTCATAAGTCACACACATACACGTTATATAATACATGTGTGTATGTGTGTGTGTGTGTGTATATATATATATATATATATATATATATATATATATAGAGAGAGAGAGAGAGAGAGAGAGAGAGAGAGAGAGAAGAGAGAGAGAAACAGAGACAGATACAGAGACTGAGACAAAGATAGGAAAGGAGAGAGATTTTAAACTGCCCATGATTTCTCTCTAACCTATCTAATTTATTAACGAAAACCATCCAAAGAAAAAACTGGGTCTCTAAAACTCCTGCCCTGATCTGATCATAACCTTAGCCCTGACTAATCTCCTGAAATATCTCCTACTTCCAATCATGTCGGTTTGTACCTTTAACTCATCTTTCCAGTCACAACCCTATTCAGTCATTAGAACCAACACTTGGTACAAACATCCCTGGATACGACCTTTTGATTCCCTCTTCAAATGTGATTCATAGAGTCCCTCCAGCACCAGAGTCTTCAATCATCCTGGGTCAACATCTCACTGATTGGTCTTGACACCTGGGCTCACAGGAATCTGCACCTCCCAGACTGACAAAGGTCCTATTAATTTTGATCTAGACCTTGTCTGAGGTCAGCATCAGAACATAAAGAAGGATGTTTTACCAGGGAGAGAGTTGTTGTTGCTTTTGTCCTTAGATCTTAAGTTACTGAACTTGATGTTCTGTCCACCAGTGCCCAAATATTCCTGGGCCTAAGGAATCATGGGCCAGGAGTTAATCAGATGGTGCTAACCTCATTAGCAGTAATTACTGTGGAAGACTGATAGCTAACCAGAAATATGTTGTCATAGAAACTTTCCACTTTATTGTTCATGAATGGTCACTAAAGGTGAAAAAGGTCTGTCAATGAAGACTTTCAAAAAGTAATATCAATTCTAATTTTAACTGAATGCAAATAGAGAGGAACTCTACCAATCTTATAATAATAAGTTCAAATTTCCTTCTTTTAGTTTGACTCTTCCAACCCAAGTTTTGCGTAGGTTTTACTTCCTAAATAATATAGTTCTAAGCATCATGCACAGCCTCCGGTCTTTGCTCCTCAAAGTGAATCCAAACTGTAACATCATTTATTAGGAAAGAGAAATTCAGCCTTCCAGGGCTTTAAAACTTTTTAATAAAAACTTTTAGACTCTATTATGAAATCAATAGCAGCTTCTAAAGACAAACTTGGAAAAAATCATGCTCTCTTTAGTTGTTCCTTCCAAACAGCTTCAGCTTGTTTCTAAAGGGACAGAAAAATACCTTTCATATGCACAGTCTACTGCTTAAGTGAAGTCAAATAAAAATGTACATTTTTTGGAACCAGGTACAGTGGGAACCAAATAGCTTGGGAATCAACTCAAATGACTTTTTTGATAAGCAAATAGTTCCTTTTTTAGGCGCAGTCTGGTATAGAAGGGGCTCTAATAGTTTGAGTTCTAGCTGTGTCGAGGACATTAGTCAGCATGTGTCACGGGGAAATTAAGAGTTTCCATTCATCCATCACATCAACTAAGTATGCTTGTGCCACAAGTATCCTGCTCTGCACAATGATGCCCCTGCTAGAGTCTGAATGCCAAGTGTCCCACAGAGACTCATCATGTGTTCGAACACTTCGTCTCTGACTTTTGGCATTATTTGGGGAGGTTGTAGAACCTTTGGGACGCTTGTTGAAGGAGATGAGTCACTAAGTTCTAGGCCCACTTCCTGCTCACTGTCTGTTCTCCAGCTGCAAATGCAACAGCACTGCCCCATTGGCAGGTTCACTTCCTGTCACCATGTTTTCCCTGGTGCCCTGGTGGACTGTAGCCCCTCAGACTGTGAGCCGAGACAAAACGTTCTTCCCCTAAGTTGCTTGTCAGATATTTTGTCACAGGAGCAAGGAAAGTAAAGAGTACAACGTCCAGTGATAATTCCTTAACATGTTATACAATTTGCCACTTGCTCTCAAGAGTGCTACTGGCACGTATAAGCACCACTTTCTTAAAATGGTTTTGTTCATTTCCTTCTTTGTTGCTGTTATTGGTCTTTTTTTTTTTTTTTTTTTTAGGTTTTTAGAGCACATGGACTGCATATGTGTAAAGCTTATAATTGATGACTTTTAATATATGGGTAGAACCCTGAAATCATTAACATAATCAAAACAATAAATATGTTGATTACCACTGAAGCAATCTTTCTAAGCACTATCTTGCTTTATCAGGCCTCTCCTACCTTGACAGGAAACCACTGATATGCTAGTCATGATATCAGAACTGTATAGATTTTATACAGATGGAACTACATAGTGTCGTCTACAATATTTTCCTTTTTTCTTTTATTCGTTCACTTTGTTTGCTAATCTGTATACATTGTGCATATATACCAGGAAGGGTCTTCTTTTCGTAGGCCCCTGCTCTCCTGTTTTTGAGCTTTTCTGTTTCTCTAAGTGAAGTTTCTGGGAATACTTCTACAGGTGTTTGTATAGAGAAATGTGTCCTTTCTAAAATGTGTATGTCCTAATTAGCTTTAACTGTCAACCTAACATAGCCCAGTCACCTGAGAAAGGAGTTTCAATTAAGTGATTGCTTAAACCGGAGCTCTGTGGGCAAGGCTGTGGGGGGATAATCATGATTGTTAATTAATGTTTGCGGACCCAGCCCTTGGGAAACCACACCATTCCCTGGGCAATCGGTCTTGGGCTACGTAAGAAAATTATCTAAGCACAAGCCTCCCAAGAACCAGGAAGCAGCTCGCATCCACAGTTTCTGTTTCACAGTCCTGTTTCATTCCCCTACGTGCCCTCAATGATGGATCGTAAGCTGGCCGCTGAAACAAACCCTTTCTTCCCCTGAGTTTCACTGGGCATGGTGTTCGTCCCAGGAACAGAAAGAAAATTAGAACTCAAAATTAGACTACAAGCCAGTGGAGTCAGGAACCATTGTCTTTCTTTATAGTGATTGCTCAATTTAAATTGTGTGTCTTTATTACTTTAACCTTTTCCAGCAATTTCCTTGAAATCTTCAACTAAACGTGTTTCTAATAACTTACAAGAAAATAAGAATGCCTAAAATAGGAAGCTTAATTATTAATTAATTACTGGTGATGACAATTAAATACATTGTATAGGATCATATATTCCTGAAATCAGGAAAGGCTTTGTGAAAGACAGGCTTTTTAACGCCGAGCTTTGAAATAAACGCTCATTTGAGTCAGACTTATAAACTGGATGTTGTTCAGATAACTAGGGGAGCATGACAGCCTTTCCCACAGTGAGTGCCGTGAAGGGCATGAGCGTACTAGGAAGGTATGGAGTACTTTTAAGTAGAGGGTATTGCAAGAGCAGAGGGGAGGAAGCCCAGAGTGATGGGTTAGAATCACAAAACACAGTGAAACGCATTGCTTGGAAGAGGGAGGGAGAGTCTGGAGGTCTGTCTGTTCCTGAGAGACAGATGAACAGTACTTTCCAGAAACCACCAACGTGGATTTTATTGGGTTTAGATTTTCTGAAGCAAACTGAGAGAGATTTATCTTTTCTGGGTCTGGTGGTTTTAAGTTTTTGAAACCATAGCCTCAAAGACAGGAAAAGAAAATCGTCAGTTGGATGAGGCCACCCATGCAAAAGCTTGAAGCCTCCAGCCAGGATATTTATTCTTGGTCATGTCTTTGGGCACAAGGCAACTGTTTAGGATAAGAACTTGGGATTGTGCAGCAAGTGTAATCGAATGCAGACAAGACAGACAGGGGGAGTTTGCTTTTACAGTCATCAAGCATGCTTGTCGAAAGGTTACCATGACCAAGAGATATTATTTTGGATTGCTTTTGGCACAGTCTGTCAGTGGACTATTGATGTGAAAAGTCTTTCTCTTCATAGAATATTTCAGAATTTAGCTTACTATAAAATATGAAGTCTACAGTTAATACACAGGGTGGCATTTGGTGCCAAAGATTAAATATTTACTGGTAAAATATACAGTGACGAAAAAGATTTTCAAACAGGCAATAAATCATACCATCTGAACCCAGCATTAATATTATTTTTACTGGGGGAAAATAGACTTAGCCAAAAGGAAAAAATTAACCCATTGCTGTAGTTCCCCCAGATAGAGTTCATGTAAAATAATAATCAAATCCCCCATGGCTGAAGCTGGCAAATGGAAGAGAAGCCAAGAGCACCTACCCTATACTCGTTGGCCATTGTGCAAATTTTGACCGTGACCAGCTATATTTCCACTTAGCCTTGCTGTTCTGCAAGGTATTTATCTATAAAACAATATATTAATAAGACTTTGTCATAGGTTTCTATAAGGATTAGGTGAATTAATATACCTACACAGCCCTCAGAAACCATAGAGAAAATAGCTAACCCTCTGTAGTATCCTTCATTGTCCTCTTTAACTTTTCAAATATGACCTGTTTGTAAAGCCCAGATTATTTCTTTAATGAACTTTCCTTGCTCTGTGCAATCATTGCCGAACCATGCACAGCCTTTTAAGTAAGCATCCTTTCTGGTATCCAATTGTGTATTATGAACACTTCCAAATGGGTTCCTGATTTTTTTAAGTAAATCAAGTAATTCCTTTATTAATGTTACAATATAATGAAATATGATTTTTTAAATATTTTTATTCTATATATTTTTATTTACATTTCAAATGATTTCCCCTTTTCTGACCCCGCACTCCCCGAAAGTCCCATAAGCCCTCTTCCTTCCCCCTGTTCTCCCATCCACCCCTTCCCACTTCCCTGTTCTGGTTTTCCCATATACTGCTACACTGAGTCTTTCCAGAACCAGGCCACTCTTCCATTCTTCGTGTACATCATTTGATGTGTAGATTATGTTTTGGGTATTCCAATTTTTTAATAGATAGGTCAATCTCCTAAAAAGGAATAGAAAAACAATTTTTAAACATCTCCTCAAAATGGGTATGATACTAGAAATAAGTGAAAATCATAATTCTCTCTTTCTCTCTGTGTGTGTGTGTGTGTGTGTGTGTGTGTGTGAATACTCATAACCTCTCTTTCTCCATATCTCTCCCTATCTCTCTGTCTACTTCTCTCTCTCTCTCTGTGTGTGTGTGTGTGTGTGTGTGTGTGTGTGTGAATACTCATAACCTCTCTTTCTCCATATCTCTCCCTATCTCTCTGTGTCTACGTCTCTCTCTCTCTCTCTCTCTCTCTCTCTCTCTCTCTCTCTCTCTCTCTCTCTGTGTGTGTGTGTGTGTGTGTGTGTGTGTGTGTGTGTATACAATGGAAGTCAGAAGACCAGCTTGTAAATATCAATTCTTTCTTTCCACCATGTGACTTCAGGAATTAAATTCAGATCATCAGACTTAGTGGCAAATGTCCTTACCCACTGATCCAGCTTGCACATTTTTTAAAAGAGTGGACAATTTATATTTTACTTAAAATTAAGCATCTTTTTCCAGATTTCAGTATGAATATAAAGGGTAAGTTATGTTTCCTTTGCACTCACTGGTCTCAACATTTTCTGTGTATATGTGCTCTTGATAAGCCATTATCGTGAGTGGGTGGATGGAACAATCAATGGATGGAGAGACGGGTGAAAAGATAGATGAGCTGGTAGATGGGTAATGGGTAAATAGATGGGTAGATGAGTGCATGGGTTGTGGATGGATGGATGAGAGAATTTGTGTATGTACAGATGGATAGCTAGGGCAGGCAGATGGGTAGGTAGGTGATGGATGAATCAACATAAGTCTGTGGGGAAAGGGGATTCTTCCAGAACAAAAGAAAGGAGTTAACTTCTGGAAATAATTTACTATACAAACGAGAAATAAATTTCAGAAAATATCTGTTTCACATTATCTGTAAGACAGGAAAAAATATGTAAGAGGAATGACTTGAGAGAAAAACCTGACAGGCAAGATGTCAGTTAGGGATTCTGAAATACTGATTCAGAAGAATTAGTGTGGTGAGAAAATGCAGAATGAGAGAAAAGGAGGGAACGAGAAAGGGAAGAAGGGAAGGGACAGAGGAAAGAAGAGAAAGAAAGAGAGAGAGAGAGAGAGAGAGAGAGAGAGAGAGAGAGAGAGAGAGAGAATAACTCTTCTTTGGGTTGCTCCATTTCTTTTAAATTTAGTGTTCATGGAGAGCAGTAAATGGTTTTCTTCAATCGGAGATGTATGGTCCTAATTAGACTCATTTATTCTGCAATATTAAGAACATGCAACTAGTGGAGGCAACAGAAAGGAGCAGGGACCAGCTGAAGGTCAATGCTTTGCCTGGGTTAATGGAGGTGGTAAGGATGCTGAGTTTCATTCTCCTCTATTTTATGTGTCATTGTGAAGACAAAAAAAAAAAAAAAAAAAAAAAAAAAAAAAAAAAAAACCGTTTAACAGGATGCTGGGAGCATGGGTTGTGAGGATTGGCTAAAACATGTAGCTTTTCTCAGGAGCATCCAGAGAAGTAGTTTGTAATATCACAAGCTGCTCGTGAAAATATAAATATTCTGCCCGTTAAATTTCCATTTGAAATCTTGCGTTCTGCCAAAGGGTTTCCATAATCAGGGAGAGCACCATGGAGCAGGCTACTTGGGTCTCTAGTGAACCTAACAAGCTCAACATCACAAGAGCCAGAGTTTTAGCTCCATTCTTTCTAGTTAATTACTTCAGTGAGTCTGTTCAGAGGGAGAGAGAGATAGAGATGCTGGAGATGGAGAGAGGGAGAGAAGCAGGGAAGAGGGGGGGAGAGGAAGGGAAAGAGAGAGAAAGACTTCCTTATCTTGCAAGACAAAAGTGAGCGCACTGAACATTTACCAGGATGTTCTAAGGTCTGTCCAAGCACGTCTACTATAGATCCTTTCTTCTCAAAATAATACACTTAAGTGATAAATGCTTAAAGCAAAGTTTCCCAATTAATTGTGGAAGTTGAAATGAGCATATAAATTATGCAAATGGGTTTGTCTGC
This sequence comes from Apodemus sylvaticus, assembly GCF_947179515.1. Lineage (NCBI taxonomy): Eukaryota > Metazoa > Chordata > Mammalia > Rodentia > Muridae > Apodemus > Apodemus sylvaticus. Next base: position 87,403,189 of record NC_067478.1, on the reverse strand, counting down.
TTCCCCATTCAGTACCGTATCCCTCGGCCCTATCTGATACTTCCTGCAAATTAACCTTTCCTAAATGTTCAACCTTCAGAGCTAATTTCAATGTTTCCTGGTTTCTCTTATACAGCCTGCACAGAAATCAACCTATTTCTGTTTGACAATCTCAGCACACATCCCAACTGGATTGTCCCCAGAGAGCACACCTTTATGGCCCCATAATGACAGCTGAGCCAAGGTTGGAGGTGATGACTAAAGTAAGGAAGGCTGCTTAACACTCTCTTGAAAATAGTCCCACAAAGCAACTGAGTCCTGTGGAGAATCTGATGGGATACAACTCCCAAGCTGCCTTTGTGACCTGACTTGCCAAATCTTCCATGAGGTTCCACTTTAAACATACAACAGATGCACACAAAGCCTCTGCAATTGGGGAAGTATATTATTGTAACCAGCAAACCAAATCTGAAAGCCTTAGGCAAGAGTTTTCACAAAGCACACTGGGGGAAATGCCAGCTTAGATGTTGATAGAGGTTTTGATTAGGGCTTTGCCCACATCTTAAGTAAATAAATCCTGAACCCTCGTTACCACCCAGAATGGTTTTTCTTGAATGAAATTATTACTCAGTAAAAAGATAAACATGAAAATTTGAAACAGAAGTTTTCTATGCATTTATATTAAACTACAAGAAATTAACTCAGAAAGGGGGAAGGGAGAGGCAACCTTACTGTGGGCCCTACTTCTTCTGAACACAAACACCCATAACTGCTTCCCAGCATTTTTCTTGTATATCCCTCAGCCTGAGATGAACTTCCTATTGTCACGGGTGCCTCCTGATAAATTTCTCATTAGCATTCAAATATCTACTTTTCTGGATTCAACATCTAACCCATATATCTGTCTCTTCTAAAACTCATCTCAATAGCAAGGCCATTTTGCCTTACAGTCATAATCCTGAACTTTCTCTCTAAGCCAATCATTAATTGGGCATAAAATTCAACCCCTGGGCTTCCTCTGTAAAGTGACCATAATGATAATTATATCCTCATAATATAAAGAAAACTAAAGAGATAGTCAAGTACAGGACTCCATGTCTACTTAATACTCTTTCTTCATACTTACAGACAGGTAATATGGTTCATCTTTGTATTTTTGGCAACCAACATGGTACTTAATGCAGTATAAGCACTTTGAAAAGAGTTTTGTTCATGTACTAAATGTGTTCTATAAAGTACTTCATATGCAATACTTCAGCCAATTCTTTAAGACTTTCAGAATGTGGTATTGCAGGCTCCTTACCCTAAGCAACTCATAAGAAGGCAAGCCCAGGCCTACTTCCTTCAGAGAAATGCCTTACTCAGTCTTCACATACACCTAAGGGGATGCCAATCACAGAACACAGTTTCTCTGGGTACAAGGAAGAACATGTGATTAGATGGAGCCAATTAGATTGTTTCTGGCAAGGCTGCATCTTGAAGAATTAATAAAGGGCCAGAATAAACCTGGAGCTGTTAGTAGTAGCACTGCTGAAAAATCCACCAATTCTAGTATTGAAATCTCAGCAGCTGCCCTAAACCAGTCTGTCTTGAGGCTTGCTGATGGCTTCCTGTGACTGAGAATGGCACTAGATCTTTCTAGCAAGTGTCTTTGTAAACCAGAGAGAAGTTCCTGTTAATCAGAAGCAAATAACAAACAAAATCGTGCCTCCAACTTATACATGATGAAAGCCACACTTCATGGTGAGCTAAGATGATTCACAAAAAGTCTACAACACGAAGAATTTGGTAATGGATTGCTAATGAATGCACACAGGTTAATAATTTAAAAAAATAAGTTGAAAAATAAAAAAAATATATTATGGATGTTTTGTGCCTGGGACAAGAAAATGTCCAAGGATCAAAGAAGTTGATAAAAAGTCAACACACACACAGTTATCAAAGGGACTATTTTCATGTGAGTGGATGAATTGGGCAGTAAGTATTGTATTGATCACATATATATATAAGTACACATATGTGCACATTGCCTGATGGGATAGTTCATGATGAAAGGAGTTTTGAGGCAAGGTAGCCAAGGCTGGCCTAGGACTCCATACATGATTGTCATAGTCACTTTTCTATTGCTGTCATGAAACATCACAAGCAACTTCTAAAAGAAATTGTTTAATTTGGGACTCACGGTTATAGAGGATGAGATTCCATGGCCTGGTTTCATGGCTGGAAGCATGGGAGAAGACAGGAAGAAGCTACAACTGTAGCTAAGAGCTAACATCTGATTCATAAGCAGGGGTGGGATGGGGGATAACTAGGAATCGTGTGGACTTCTGAAACCTCAAAGCCCAGTGACTCACCTCCTCCTGCAAAGCCACACCTCCCAAGTCTTCCCAAACAATTCCCCCAACTGGAGGATAAGTATTCAAATATATGAGCCTATAGGGGTCAATCTTATTCAAACCACTACAATGGCCCAGGCTTGGACCTGAGGCCTTAAGCCACCACAACAAGCTGTGGTTTATTTGTTTGTTTTCATTGAAATGAAAGACACCAAAAGCCAAAAAAAGTAAAATTATTTTTAATGACAGTCTGCTTGGCAGATAAGAGCTGGAATATAACCCCAGAAATCTTTCAACTGGCATCATGATTTGTTGTAGCTGTGAACTGCAGCTTGCACAAACTATGCATCTGGCAAACGGACCTTATAAATTGAATTCAGAACAAAAGTTAGTGGTAATTAACAGCTCATCCGTTTCATTATAGTGGCTTAAAGGGGGGGGGGGTTCTATTTTGTAAAACAGTTAGAGGTTTGGTGGTGGGTGGGGTGTGATATCCGGAAATCCCCTGGATCAGTAACAGGCAAAGTTTCTATCTCCCCAAAGCTGGTTGTTGGGCACCCTCATGTCTCATGATCTCTGTGGACTCAACCCTGCCCATTCCTACAGTCAAGGGCAAATGCCTGTGTCTCAGCAGCTCCCTCTCACTGACATCCAAATGCCTGAACATGAACAGGAATTCAAACAGTGAGAAGATCAGCCATTCTTTTGTGGCACAGTTCCTGCCTGGCATTGTCTAGTGAAGGTTCAGAACAACCACCACAATCAGAGTTCTCCTAAGCCCCTGGCTCACTCTGCCCAACTCCTTCATGACCTTGAATCTTCCAAGGGAACTCAGATTTCCAAAGCTAGAACTCTCACCTGACGGACAAGCCACGGTCCGGGGTCCTTGGACATACGTGGATCAGTCCATCAGACATATAGATGAGCTCACTGTGCACTATACATGAATTCTGCCTCACTCCTCCTGGATTCTGACGTCAGGCCTGGATGCTTGCCCACCGCTTGAAGGTTCCCTTTATGTTCCCTTCTTGCTTCCCTACTTTCTCTCTTCCCTCCCTTCTTCTGTCACATTTCTCAGTTTTCATCCACTCGGCATTCATTGAGAAGAGTTGGGTCTCCGGTCAACATTGACTGCTGTCTCAGAACGCTATCAGTGCTCTTACAGAGTCCAGATTTACATTATTTAACCAACTTCCCAATCTCCCACTCAAGCAGTGTTCTTAAAATTACATCCATAGATGTATCCAGTGCTCCTAGGGAAACAAGGCCAATTCCACAGGTGTGGTATTGTGTTTTTAATGATGTGCAAATGTACTGAGTAAGCCCCTTAAAGTGTGTTCCCAACACAGGAACCTGTGGAGGACACATTCAAACTATGTCACCCCCTGATGTGGCTTTCCTTCCCAACCATCAGGGTAACAAGGAAACACTCCTGTAGAAAACAAAAGCTCATCTTAAAATCAAATAAATGAAGATTCATCAGAGGCCACATCACTGGTCAATAGGCTGCCTTCCTACAGTACATAGGTGCTTTTTCAAGAAGTCCACTTTTGCACCCCTCAGAACTGTGAGTGCTGGTTTTTTGTGTTTTTATTTTTTTACTCAGCATATAGAGTACATAGACACCGTCACGCATGGCTTTAACCACATTTACACAGTACCTTCTCTTTATCCTCACTCTCCTCCCCCTAGTCCTTTATCCAAAGAGTACCCATTGTACTTTCAAGGTGTGTGTGTGTGTGTGTGTGTGTGTGTGTGTGTGTTCTAGGATACACAAGGAGAGAAAATGTGATTTTCATCTTTCTTAATCTGGCTTATTTTACTTAACATAATGCTTCCCAATTCTATTTTCCTAAAAACAAGATACTATTCGTTCTTCATTTTATGGCTGAATAAAATGCCACTGTTGGTGACAGACACTGAGGTTGATTCTGTAACTTGGCTGTTGTGAATACTAACACAATAAACATATATGAGCTGGCTATTGCTGCATTATGTGGACTTATACTCCTTTGGGCATATTCCCAGGAATGTGTTTGTTTCCTGAGATGGGGTCTCCTGCATAGCCCAAGTTAGCTTTGAATGTGAGATCCATCTGCGTTAGCTTCCTTCATACTGGTGTTACAGGTGCATGTCACCATACCTGGCAACTTATGGAACTATTTTACATAAAAATGACTGAATCCTTCTCCTGAACTCCCGTCCAAACAAATATTTATTCGGCCAATCATCAAAGGCATTGCCTGCAATCCTTTCAATAAATTTCACATGATTGAAGATGACCTCTTCTATGAGAAAAACTCATAATGGGACCAATTGGCCATTTAGAAGATAAAACCATCAGGATTGGATCACCAAAAATAGGAAAGGCAGGCCAGCAAGATGACTCAGCAAATTAAGGTTGCCTGACCTGAGTTCAAGCAGAGCTGATTCTTGCCAAGTCTCTCTCTCTCTCTCTCTCTCTCTCTCTCTCTCTCTCTCACACACACACACACACACACACACACACACACACACACTCGCACACACACACAAAACAAAGCAAACAAATGTAATGGAAACATTTTAAATCTCTATTCAGGTGGGGCTCTTGGAGGGTGATCACTACTGACCAGCCTTTGATCGTTGTGCATGCTTTTGGTTCCAGCCTGGTTTGGGCTACTTCCTGATCCACACCATGTGGGCAGCATTGCGTTTCCCCACAGACTGCACATGCCCGCCTCCGCCCCCCATGAGGGTCTACACCTTTATGTTGCATTTTGTCACAGCAACAAGATGAATGACTGACACATGTTGTAACGTTCGAATGAAGTGGCCTGTCCAGCGAGGTCACAAGCCACATGCATTACACAAATGGGCAACATTAACATTTCCTGCCTTCTAGGTGGCAAGCCATTTCTCTTGCCCTAAAAGAGAGACTCTCAGAGCACTTCCGGGTGGCCAGCTATGCAGAAGAACTGCTCTTAGCCCTGTTCTCCCTCTTACTACCAGAACCCTTCCTTGGGTTTATCTTACAAGCCTTCCTTTACCCTCTGCTGCTTCCCCAAGCCTCCCAAATACATTTCTGGACGGTAGCCTGAGTCCTCTGTCCCTGAACCTGACATTGTTTGTCAACTCCAGCGTAGCCACATTTACCTGATGAGTTTAAGTATCATGACTTCTCTAGACACATCTTAAATGAAGAGAGGGGGCTGTAGGTGGGGTCGATTAGTAAGTAAGGATCTCTCTCTCAACAGCACTAGAAGTCCAAAGAAAAGGCTGGGAGCTTCGTACTAAGAAGCACTATTTGCGCTATGCTATCCTTTAGAGTTAGGATGAGATTCCCATAAGGGAAAATCGTGTTTGCAAAAGAGACATGTCTTCTCTTAGGGGACTTGTATGAGCAACTTAGGGACGCTTGTGGCAAATAGTTTACTAGCAATTAGAACAGGGCTCCCTCTAGCTCTGTCAACCACTCTCTTGCAAAATGCTTTGGCCTTTATGCATTTTAATCTTTTCCTGCTGGAGTTCCTAAGTGGCATCTTCTGGGTTGGGAGAGAGTATACTCTTCAAATCAGAAGGAGTAAAGGGTGTGTGTGTGTGTGTGTGTGTGCACGTGTGCTTGTGTCTGTGTGTTTGTGTTTGTTTACCTGTATGTGTGCCTGTATGTATGTGTGTAAATTATAAGAAGAGGTCATCCCATTCTGGGCCATAAGTGCTCTGTGATCTCTTGGTTTAGTTCTATCTGCTAACTGAGAAGAAGAAAGACTTTGCCAAGCAGGCATAGAAGCCTCTTCTCTGTGCTGACAAGTCCTCTCCCAGACAGCCTGGCTTGGGGGGTGGGGGGTGCGGGCTGCAAGCCCAAGTTCCCTTCTTCCTACCGGGTCCTGTTTCAGTACCAGCCCCACCCCACTCCCACCCCACTCCCAGCTGTCTGCAGCTGTGAGCCTTCCAGCTCCTCACAGCTGGCTTTTCACATAGAAATGGTCTCTCTCTAAGACACTTTACCAGAAGGGATTGTCTCAGTTGTACAGTATGTGGAAACACTACTCTAAAAGCGGGGATTAAAGGAAATGAATTGTCAGATTAAATATAAAAGGGTTTCTGGCCCTCTCCGTCCCACATGTTAGGTGCTCGCTTCATGACTGGGAGATTTTCCCCCCACACTCCTTGCTCTGGCCTCTGTCTTCATGCAGTACTGTTGGGTAGTTAGAATACTCTAGAGGCATTTTCCCTGGGGAGTTCTGGTCATTTTTATCTGGTGAACTCATTTGTGCTTGATGGTGGAACCATCTGTGGGCTGAGAGATTTACAGAGAAATTTACCCAGGGGCACAGATACACCTGTCGTCATATGTGAGCCTTCATAAAGCATGCCTCAGGGTACTTCCCACTATCAGCCACGTGTGTCCTAAATGCATAGTTCTAGACTGTGTAAGAGAGAGGGGGGAAAAGAGTTTGAAGGACTTTTCTTCGTGAAACAGTTAGCAGTGTGGAAAGTTAACTTCTCGCGTTTGCAGTAGGAAGACTGGCCAGTGTGCGATTTAATGATGGCGTTAGAAGTCAAGTTGCCAGCCATGCTCCGCGCTGGAGCGAGCCTCTCCACCAGAGAGTGTTGCTCTCATCAATACGTCTACAACTTATGCTCAGCTCTTCCTGTCTTCCCATTTCTCCTCCCTTTCTCTCCCTGTTATTCCTCTTTTGAACTCCAATCCTTACTTCCTAGTCTCACCCTTGTGTTGTTTTTGTTGAGACAGGGTTTCATGTAGACCAGACTGGCAGAACTGACTATGTACTTATATGTGTTTTAGGACAATACTGAACTCCTGAACTTCCGATCTTCCTAATTCCACTTCAGGGATATGGAAACACTCTTATTTCTCCCTCTCCCTCCCACTCTCCCTCTCCATCTCCCTCTTCCTCTCCCCCTCCTTCCCTCCCTCCTGTGCCCCCCACAGCCCCACCCCCTGCCATGTGTCTGTGTGTGCACACATGTGCCTGCATGCATGCAGATATATAAACTACACATGCCTGTTTGTGTGTTCCTCCTTTTTGGAGGTACTGTCTCTCATTGAACCTGCTTAACACTGACTTGGCTAGGTTTGGGAGGCCATCAATCTCTAGGGGTCCTCCTATCTCTAACTCCTTGGAGCTAGGATTATAAGCATGGGCCAGTCTACCTACGTGGCTTTTCTGCATGGGTGCTAAAGATCTGTATTCAGGTCCTTGACCTTAACTGGCACTCATTTTACTAGTTAAGCCATCTCTCCAGCCATGACTTACTACAACCTTGTAATATAACCTTCCTTTTGTTAGATAATGTAAGAATAAGTCCACTTATCTAATTCTTTCTAAAAACACCTTTGAAACTGTTTAGCCTCGGATTTGCCTCTATAAAAGGAAAACCTAGGCCCAAGGAGAGAGAAAGAGGAAAGATCTTCTCTGGCAAAGTCATGGGAGCCCTTCATGATGAATCTCATCAAAGTCATTCTGAAATCTGGGATTATTTGCCTGCCTCCAAGGGAGATGGAATCCGAGTGACTTCTTAGGACTGGGGTTTCTCTTTCCCTGACTATGCACCGTACCAACTCTGTAGAGAAACAGAACATATCAAACAAAAAGGAGGGAGCGGCTGAGGTAGGAAAGGAAATGGACTCCGAGGGAAAACAAAGCCATTCTGAATTCCTAGAGTCAGGGCCAGCTTCCAGAACCATGGTGGGTAATGTTCTCTTGCCTTGCTGACCCTGTGCCTGCCCAAGCCTCTCTCCAGCCCTTTGCTGCACAGCTCTAAGTTCTGTTCCCCCTGGAAGAGCTCCAGCTCTAGCAGATTCCACTTACATTCCTTCCCTGCCCTGCTCAGGGAAGGAAGGGTCAGGTGGGACCCAGGGGAATGGGAGGGAGGGCTATCTGACACTCAGCCCTGATCTGACCACAGCTAGTTTGCACTGATTTATTTGAGATCACCTGGAGCTGCAAATTGAAACACCTGGATTCAATACTCTCTCCCCTGGCAGACACCAAGCCAACTGACCTTGGCTTCACAATCATTCTAACCTCTTGGCAATATTGGTTTGTACTCTCTTCTTAGACTGTGAACCTTCAACTTCTTTTTCCCTGGTTTGTGTTCTGTGTCACTCCAATGCCTTATTGCCTGGGTTCAGATCCTTTCTTCCCTGCCTCTCTACTTCCCATCCATCATTTTTTACCTGATTGCCTGCTTGTGTGTGTGTGTGTGTTTCAGTATGGGGAACTGGACTCAGGGCTTCACATGCATTAGGCAAGTACTCGACGACTGAGGTAAAGGCAAGCCTCTTTCTTTTCTTTTACTTTCTCAGTAAGTTGTAGGAAAGCCAATTGGGAGTCCCTGGATCTTGTCCAGGGGCATGCCATCATCAAGACGGAGCTAACAAGAGATGGTGAGATGTGGAGAGGGGCCATGGTTCAGCCTATTCTACCCAGAGAACAGAATTCTCTCCCCGGTTCCTCTTCACTGTTTGTTGAAAAATCTTCAGAGACTTGAAAGAGAATTCCCATTCCTTGTATTGTCCCAGCCTTTGGCATCAAACTCGGTCTTCAAGTATGACCCTTCAATATCAAAGGGTATTTACTGGCCCGGAGTCCCCTGGTGCCTTTATTAATATCCTTCTGAAGACCTTCTTTTCCTGGCCATGTGCTCCACAGTCAAGTTGTTTAGTTGACTGTCAGCTAGTATTGGTGTTGGATTTTCTCTAGTTTGAGTGCATTGCTTAGCTTTGTCACTTCTTTTTAACCACTCTTGAATTTACCTCCTAGAGAATCCAGTAGGTGTATCAGGAGTCCCAGTCTTAGTGATGACTGTCACCATAGAAGATGCTTAATTAGAGAGCACCTTAGCTCTCTGAGTCTCATGGACTGAGTGTCTTTCAAGACACTGCCTCAATTATAAGTGCAACAACTAGTGCAACTTTTGCACATTTAAATATTTTTCATAAATCCAACTCATTGAGAAATTATAGAATCATTTGTTCATTGTCTAGATCCTTCTGCTGTCTTAACTGTCAGACTCCATATTGATCTTGTGGATTTCCAGAGGTTTTCCACAAAGGAAGATTTTATGGAGTTTGTCTGCAACTAGCTTGTCATATCTGTCCTTTGTATGCACTCTTAGTCAGGATGTGATTGCAGTCGCTGAATACTCTCTGTATATCAGGCACTTAAGTAACAGGCTTAGTCCCCCATTATCCCCCTGACAATCCTAAGGTGGGTGTTGCATGACTTAAGTTTACAGAGTATCTGTTTGTTATGACCTTGAAAGAAAAACTTTCTACCCTTCTGTCTACCATATAACATACATCCCCAGTTCTGTACACAGTGGACACTCGATTAACAGTGAGGAATGTTCTTTCAAGTCTAGAGAACCACAAGACATTCCCAGTTTAGACGGTGATGACAATTCTGCATGAAGCCAATGGTGAAGTAAGTCTGTAGCATTCCATTGCAGATCTTGATGCTATGGCTGGACCCACACCTATTATTATGAAAGAGAGCCCATAATATTCACCATCCTGTGTCTAGGACCCAGATCATGTACTCTCTCTGAGTATGAGAAAGGAGGTATGTGCATGAGTCTGGTACCTACGCAGAAACCACAAAGGTGAGCAAATGCTGGAAGTTTCTTTTTCCTATGACACAGCCTAGTGGTTTTATGTTAGTAGTTATGCCTGTGTTAGTTTGCTTTCTATAACTGCGATAAAACACACAACAAAAGCTACTTGGAAAAGAAAGGGTTTGTTTCATCTCACAATGCCCAGGCCACAATCTATCTCAACGAAAAGTCAGGGGATAAACTCAAAGCTGGAACTGAAGCAGAAACCATGGAGGAACATTGCTTACTGGTTTGTTCTCCAAAGCATGCGCATCTTGATTTTTTTATATAACCCAGGACCACCAAACTAGGGCTACCACCACCCACACAACAATCTGTTGTTCTTGTCCACATCAATCATGAATCAAGAAAATGCCCCACAGTAGACATGCCTACAGGCCAGTCTGATGGAGGTAATTCCTCAATTCAGGTTCCCTCTTCCCAAGTGATTCTAGTTGAGTCAAAAACTAACCAGCACAATAACCAAAACACACAAACAAAACTTAAAAAATGAAAGAAAAAAAAAAGTCCAACAAGGTCAACCCAATACTCTAAGGTGGAATGGTACTGCTGTTGTGAACTCTATGTGGCACACATTTGCTGGTAGCTGTTGGGGTGTTTCTGAAGGGCATCTCAGATTTCTGTGTATTTCTGTCTGTGCCTCAGAAATAGAACTACACCTAACTTTAAGTAGATGAGGGCTGTTCCTGAAATCCATTGTGGTTACTTGATTTGCTCTTACAGAGCTTTCTAGTCCCAAGCTAACAAAGTCTGTTTTCATCTACTGACAGACTACTGACTACAAGATCCAATGTCAAGACCAGAAGAGCAATGGGCAAGCAAAGGGTATCTCTGAGAATACTCAGAGATTATACCAAAGAAGGGGCGTCTGGGGAGATGGTCTGTGTGCATAGTGCCTGTTTCTGTGTTTTATAGCATATTGCTTGCATTTCTTATTGCTGGGTCAAAATACCAGACACAAAGTAACTTGATGGCAAAATGGTTTATTCGGTCTTAAAGTCATAAGGCATACAGTCCACCATGTCAGGAAAGGCATGGTAGTAAGAACATGAGACAGCTGGATGCAGTGTTCCCACAGGCAGGCAGCAAAGAGAAATGCCTTCAGGAGCACAGCACTCTTTCTTCTTGTGCAGTTCAGGAAGCTGCACTCGGCTCATGAAGTGATGCTATCTGCATCTAGGGCCTCTGCCCTTCCTTCTTCAGTTAGACTATTCTGGAAACACTCTCACAAAGAAACCCTGAGCTGTGTTTTCTTGGTGTTTCTAAATGCAGTAGAGTTGACAATAAAGACAAAACAAGGTGTGCTGCAAGAGCCAGAGGAGACAGGACACAGGAGACAAGTCCTAACACATCGGAAGCTACAGGAGACAAGTCCTAACACACCGGAAGCTACAGGTGACAAGTCCAAACACATCGGAAGCTACAGGAGACAAGTCCTAACACATCGGAAGCTACAGGAGACAAGTCCTAACACATCGGAAGCTTCAAAACACAGAGGCAGGCACAGCAGAGAGTCACGATGCAGCACCCAAGACACAAAGCAAACATGATTTTCAATAAGTAAATTGCAAACTCTGAGTGTGAGCCATCTCTGTCTACCTAAGATGGAAACAGACTATGAATCAACGCCAGGAGCCTAGAGAGGTTGAATGGACAAAAGAGATGACTTCATCTCTTGGGCAGGACTTCCTGGAACTTTTCTAGAAAAGAACCCATGTTAATTCCCCCAAAGGAAAAAAATAAAATATTGTCTGCAAAGACCTAACAGCATCACTTCACTGTTCCCCCTCAGAGCACTCTGACAATACAGTTGCCATGTTAAAATGTTGCATGTGCTGCCTGCTCTGATCCATCCTCTAGAGCCTGTTCCTATATATCCCACATGATCTCTCTTTGCCATGCTTTCTTTGAGTTATTTTGTTCTTTCTGGGCCTCTGTGATCCAGAGAAGCAACTTTCTGGGAGGCAAAGTGATCTAGATCTACCTGAGGGCTTTGCTCCCTTTTATTCCCAACTGGGAGTCCCAGGCCTGAGCCCAACCCTCTCACTGGTCAGCTTCCTGCTTTTCCCAGTCACTGGATAGAGGAAGATGGCCAACATAATTCTCAAAGTGGAAAACTCAAGGAAAAGATGTGATGGCTTGGAAGAGAAGACCGTGTGAACAGGGAATGAAACTGGACCAGGAACTCTAATGCAAATCCAGCAAATGTAAACTAAAAGATGAGGTTAGAAGACTGGCCAAAGAGAAGTCAACTTTACTACATCAATAACTGTGATTGATTTTACTTCACTGAAGCACAGTGAATACTTTTTATTGGTTTCTTTATGTTTTTAGAGTCTTTTTTTTTTAATTTATGTGTATGTGTGTCTACCTGTGTGTGTATGCACACATGCATGCAGGTGCCATCAGATGCCAGAAGAGGGCACCAGAGCCCCCTGTAACTAGAGTTACAGATGGATATATGCTGAGTTACTCAGCATGGATGCTGAGAACCAAATTCTAATCCTTTGAAAGAGAAGCAAGTGCTCTTTAACCGCTAAGCTCTCTCTCTGGCCCCAAAGAAGGCTTTTTAAAAAGAGCAGGGTTGGAACATGAAAACTGTGATTAGGAGTTCAGGTTCTGTAGGAGAAAGAACAGATATAGGTGTCTGGCTCTACTTCTCACTAGTGAGGTGACCTCAAACCCATGACGATGCTGTGGACCCCTATCTTTGAAGTGACAATAACCACCTCTATAGCACAGAAGTGTGTTGATGTGTCAGTGGCCATTAATACTACTTCTACTATGTGCTAGGTATTGATAATTAATTACTATGCCCTAGGTCACACCATTTGACATGGCAAAGTACTGATCAAAATCCATTATGGCTTGGCACTCTGGGCTCTTAGCATGTTCCTCTCAATGTCAGGACCATAAACCATTCTGTCCCTGTGTCTGTCAAATGGCTATAGATTAATGTAAAGGTTAACAAGCTTTTGTTTTATTTTCTTTTATACTTTTTTCCTCACAAAGGTGAAAATAGAGAAAAAAATCTTAACACTGATTAGGAGGTTAAAAAAAAGTTCTAGAAACCAAAAACAAGAAAATCTTTTCTCTGAAGATGCTCATGCCTGTCACAGACTTACTTGGCTTGACGCATCCCCAGTCACATTCATCATTTTTTTGTTCTCTGGAAACTTACCAGAGGTCTAATCTAAATTTTGGTGTCAAGTCACAGCTTACCCTCACCTTTCTCAAATTGTAAACAAGTACAGTGAAGATTCAGGTTACAGTATTTTCTCTCTTCAGCTTTATGAATTACTAACAAGAACAACACATGAAGTAAAATCTCTTGGTATCTTGGATCATGCACTGTCTCTTAAACCTACAACAAAAATACCCGGTTCTCTCCTTGTCAAGATGTTCCCTCTACTGTCTGCTTAAGTGCAGCCTCACTGGCCAAACAAGAGATTTATTTATTGATTTGGAAAATATGGTTAGCGAGATGATTCATCACGTGGATGTCAGCTACTGGCTTCTCTCTGTGTGCTTCTAATGGCCGTAGGGTGGGGAGGAGGGGATAGCTTAAATCAAAACCTTCATAATTACCTACCACAATTCTCTTGGTTGTCGTGGTCCTGAGATTTGAGGAACTGTTTGCTAATGCTGTGATCCCAAAGCTCACGCTGAACTTGGGTTGTTAAAATACTCCAGAGGGGACCTGAACTGTGGCCATCGGAGACCTCCCTCCACTCGTGCCAAAATACCCTTCGCCTTTAAGGGCTCTTTTTAAAGCCCTAGAGTTCTCTCTGATCCTCCTTAATAAAGTGCCCAGGCAGCGGTTGTAACAACGTTCCCCTTCCTTATTTGAGATTTGTGCAGTCTCATTAAATTTGATGTGTCACAGAGGGCTTGGGTATGTGAAAGGCAGGCGGTGGGAGCCGGACTGGAGGTTGCCAGCTTTACTAAGGAAACGTAATTCATTACGGCTTTTCAAAATGGACGCCCCTCTGGCTTCCTGCTCCATTGATTCCCCCCTCCCCTTCGCAAGTAACAGAGTGAAGGGCCTGCTCAGCCTGCAGATTTAACCCTTATTAACAGCTGTTTAAATTAGAGATGCAGTTTGATGGAGAGATAGGAGCCCCTCAAAGGAAACCAAGATTAAAGCGTGCAGGAGACTGGAGCTGGGCTGTTGAGACAGCATCCCCGCAACCCCCCACTAAGGAGGGGCTCCTGTTGCTATTAAGCAGTTTATCTAAATATTCATGGCGTACTCTCCCACCCCGTTGCCCCCACTCCTTTGCAATAGTCATAGAAGAAGGAAAAATTGCTGGACTGTGCAAAGCAAAGAATCCTAGGACAATAACCAACTGGTTTGCCTGCTTCCTCTTTCTTGGAATTGATCTGAAACTGCTCTGAAACCTAGCTGACTGCAAATACCTTTGAGGCCTGTGAGTGAATTACTGGGTTCTTGAGAAGCAAGCCACCTGTTCTGGAAGTAGAGACTGCCAGATGAGGTTCACCCTCCCGGTGTTACCATGGATTCTGTGGGGTTATTTCATTCACTAGACCCACAAACCAACCTGGAAGCAAGAGGGCAAAGGCAGGGGCCAGACAGGGTCAAGGAGTATCCGTGGCCGTACATCCCAGGATAGCTATGAATCCTGCCCAAGAGAAACTAATAAACCAAGAAATATCCAAAAAAAAAAATCTAGTGATATTAATTAGTTAATTTACTCAATTGTTCAGGTCTCTACTATAAGTCTTGCACATGGCAATGTTGTGGTGTTGGCAGTTTCAAAGGTCAGCAAACCACCTGTCGACATGAATTTAAGGGAGGAATGGTCTACTTGGGCTCATGCCTTGAGCCTACAGCCCATCATGGCGAGGAAGGAGCAGAAAACAGTTGCCCACATTACACCTGTGTTCTGGAAGTGGAGAGCCATGGGTGCTGGCCGGTGCTAAGTTCACTCTCTCTTCTGCATTCAGACAAGCAGTTATACATCACGCCTTGTTGATACTGTCTAAAAGAAATCCCTTCCTGGACATCCTCAGAGGTTTGCTTCCAAGGCAATTTTAGATCCTATTAAGTTGGCATTGAGTAGAAACCATCACACTGTATAACCTGAACTGTGCTAGTACTTAGTTCCTTAAGTCTCTGGCTTTGTAAACTGTAGGAGTAGAGATGGTAGTCCTTTGATTTCCTCCCTCAATAGAAAACATGGGACATCACGATGGGTTTATCACTAGAGAAAACACCTAGCTTCTTTTGCTGGGAAAGCACAGCGGGCTAAAGAGGGTGTGGGTAGAAATGATGAATGTGCTTCAAACTCTAAAGTAAGCCTACATTGATAAAATGTCAACTCTTCCAACTTCCTCTAAACAGCCCCATCTTTCTTCTAAACAGACAGTGATCACTGGATTCAAGGTTGACAGGCAGCCTTTGAAAACTATCCACTGGAACACAGGTTGAAGAAGGTCATTCCTTCGTGCCCATAACTCTAGTCTCCTGGCCTGCCGTGGCTAACTCAAGGCTCTAAAAACTGAAACAAAATGAGATGGTCCTGGGTTTAAAGCAAGTTGTGTGCTAGCTGCTTCTCTATGTATACGTTAAAGGAAAGGGTGTTAGCTAACTGGCTTCTTATTTTATCTCCAACTTAAACATGTAAGAAAATGTTTACCTTCTGGAATCTACAGTCTTTTGTAGTCCCCAAACCTCAATACACTTTTTACAGGGTGTGGTGGAGATTTTTTTATGGTTATTTTAATTATTTTTAATGATGGGTAGGCATGTGTGTCTGTGTGTATGTGAGTACAGGAACTCTTAGAAGCCAGAAGAGACCATCGGATATCCCCTGGAGCTAGAGATACAGGCAGTTGTAAGTCATCTCACATGGATGCTGAGAGTTGAACTCTGATCCTCTGAAAGAACAGTAAGTACCCTTAACTTCTGAGCCATCTCTCCAGGCCCCTCACAAGCAGATTTTGCCCTAGAACAGTAAGTCAACCCTCTGTGGTCCCAAAGTAGGAAATAAAAGCAGAAGAGAGCATGGCTCCTTCCATCTCTACCACCTCAGTTCATTTTAATGGGTAGCACCTGAGTTTTTCCGAGAGGCTCAAAGCATGTGCAGTGTATTGTCTGTTCTCCCCATTTTGTGGGTTTTGACAAAAATACCTGACAAAGGATTTAAAGAAGGAAGGGGTGTATTAGCTTAAGGTTGAACAGATTCAGTTCATCATCAGAGGAAAGAGGCAGGATCCTGAAGTAGCTGTCATTGTGCAGCTATAGAAACAAGGCAGAGTTAGAGGCATTCTGGCGCTCAGCTGATTTCCTCTTCTGGTCCCCTTAATAGTCAGCCAGGTACCCCAGCCCATTGGACAGTGTTGTCTATATTCAGGTTGGGTTTTACTTCCTCAAGTAAAGCCCTCTGAAGGAGCCTTTGCAGATATACCCAGAGATATCTCTTACAGGTGAGCTTATGTCCAGTCAAGTTGATGACAAAGGTTAGCTATCATACACAAGGTGTGCTACAAATGGTGTTTTTCTCACAGTTCTGAAGAATTTACCATGTTACAAGAGTTACTCCAGGCTTGCCTTCACCAAGAAGAGACAAATGTTACAAATATAGGCCTTCTACTTTCTCACTAAGGAGCTGCACAAAAGAGAGGAACCAGGGAAATAAGCTAAGTTTTTGATATACCTCACATCTGGGGCTAATGGGAAGAGGTGTGTACAGCAGGAGCTGCCAGGATGCTCAGGTTCAAAACAACTGTCCAGGCAGAAGGAAGACTTGGCAAGAGTCTCCTCATCATGATCTCACACTTAAAAATGAGTATGTATGGAGAAACACAACCTTAATTTTTCTGAGCAGCCTACACTTTCTAGAACATTCAAGCCTTACTTTGCAAACATGAACACCATAAAATAGGACGACACAGTGCATGAAAAAGGACATGCAGTGTGAAAAAGGACACATAGCATGGAAAAAAGACACACAGCATGAAAAGGGAGTCAAACTAACCAGAAGGCAAAGAGACAGTATCCAAATCATCAAAATCAGAAATGAAAAGGGAGACATAACAACAGATACTGAGGAAATCCAAATAATCATTAGATTCTACTACAAAAGCCTATACTCAACAAAAGTGGAAAATCTAAATAAAATGGACAATTTTCTAGACAGATACCAGGTACCAAAGTTAAATCAGGATCAGATAAATGATCTAAACAATCCCATAAGCCCTAAAGAAATAGAAGCAGTCATTAATAATCTCCCAAGGGAAAAAGAAAGCCCAGGACCAGATGGATTCAATGCAAAGTTCTACCAGACCTTCAAGGAAGACCTAACACCAATACTTTTCAAACTATTCCATAAAATAGAAACAGAAGGAACACTACCCAACTCATTTTTGAAGCCACAATTACTCTGTGGCTTCAAAGCTCCAACAAAGAAAGAGAACTTGAGACCAATTTCCCTTATGAATATCAGTGCAAAATTACTCAATAAAATTCTTGTCAACCAAATCTGAGAACACATCAAAGCAATCATCCACCATGATCAAGTAGGCTTCATCCCAGGGATGCAGGGATGGTTCAATAGTCTTTGACCTTTTTAAACAATGTGTATTTTCTCTCTTTTTTAAAAAGATTTGTTTTTTTTTTCATGTGTGTGTGTGTGTGTGTGTGTGTGTGTGTCCACAGAAGCCAGAAGAGGAAGGTCAGAGCCCCTGAAGCTAGAATTAAAGGTAGTTGTGAATGCTAGGACCTGACCTTAGTCCTTGGCAAGAGCAGCCATTTCTCCAGTGCCCCTATTGATGTTCAAGTCTCACATTCTCTTTTTATAGCTCTTAATGCAATGCCATATGCTCAGACACAAACCATGCTATGCAGCAATTCTGAAATAAAAGGTATCAATTGTGCAGACCAATCATTTCAACATATTTCATATATATGTGCACACACACACACACACAGGTTGGGGGGCCACTGCTCATGCACTGTCTATTCAACAAAGTCCTATAGGCTAAAACAAACCTAGATATAGTCAGCCCATCCTCTTGTCCTTCCTCACAACTTCCCCTGTCTACCTTATATCACCCTTTCATTTAACCCCATCTATCAATCACCATTAGATGACTGTAAAACACTCAGAAGACATTACCAAAGCAAAAACAGACATGGGCAGGTATCTTTATAGCACAGCAGATAAGTCCTTAAACTTTCTTCAATGAAAGCAGAGTGTCTACATCCAATGTCTAAACCCACCTACCTGGCTTCTTCCCCCTCCGTCCCCATTCAGTCAATCCCACTCACACCCATCTGTCTCTCTAACCTCTTCTTCAGTGTGCTGTGGAATTCTGCCCTGTCTAATGAATAAACTCCCATGGAGCCCCAAGGCCTTGCGCAAGCATTCTTTCCACCCACCACCTAAACAGAAACACAGCTTTCCTTTAATTATACAATGAATCTCAAACTGCTTCCCCCCACATCCACCTCAAAGAAGCTGTGTTTTCTTCTCTGGTCCCAATTCGTGAACAATTACACTTGCTTCTAACCACCCTTGCAGAGTGTTTGTTCTGTAGCTGTGGCACAATAGGTTTTCATCTTCACAGCTCTTATTCACTCCTTGGTGAGTCTGTCGGCCCTTGACACACTGAATTCCTGGTCCTATTCCATCAGTACATTAAGCTTGTGTTGACTGATAGTTGAGGATCTTCGCCTCTCGGGGTCTCAGTCAACTCATCAGTGGCATTTGTTTCCCCTCTGCATCTAATCACAAAGCCAATGGATTTCAAAGCTTGGACCTTGGGACCAATGGCATCAAGAAGCATCCAGAAACATGTCAGAAATCCTGGTTTTCAAGTTCTTCCTTAGACCAATTCAGAGTTATAATTGGGGAGGAAGTACCAATTTATGATTTAACAGGTTCTGGGTAATCCTGAGGATTTGGGTGATAAGAGGGTTGATAGTTCCAAAGATGAACACATCGTGACCCATGTCACTAGTTCAAATGTTTCTATTCTACAATCCCTGTGCTTTGATTCTTAGTTATCGATATTTTGAATCTTTAATATCAGTTCCTTTGAGATTTATCATGCATGACCTGGCAGTATGGAACGTTCTTATTCTTCTTTTAGTTTCTTTCCCCATTGCTGTGATAAAATACCCTGACAAAGGCAACATAAGATAGGAAAGGTTTATTCTGCCGCACAGTCCTAAGTTTCATCAGTTATGGTGGGGAAGTCATGGCAGTGGCAGAAGCCTGGGACACCTGGTCACATGGCATCTGTCAAAGAGTGGAGAGGGGTGGATACAAGCTGCTGCTCAACTCCTTTTCTCTGCTTTTTTCATCCATGATCCCATGTAGGGGATGGTGCCACCCACAATGGAACCTCACCTAGTGTAATCAAGACATAAACCCATGGCATGCCCAGAGGCCTATAACCAAGGTAATTCTAGATTCTGTCAAGTTGGGTGTTAATAGTAACCATCGTAAGGCCTCATCTTTATCACATATGGACCCAGATCAACCATTTCCACAATGCCTGTAAGCCTGAAACTGCTTTGTCAAATATTATGATAGACTCTAAGAATATGTGATAGACTCTAAGCTATTTCCACTTCTGTGATCTTATGCCACACCCTTGGCATAAGCATGGGTGACTGCGGTCTCATATCAGCTGCTCCCTACCTATCTTCTAAACTCTTCTACAAGGAAAGGTAAGTGTTAGATGATTCTATAGGATGTTTCTGGGCCGATAACTTCCAGATTTTATATCAGGAAAAAAGGAAACTTTTCCTTAACTCCAGTTCAATGAAATTGAGTCTCTGATGTGCTCACTCTATTTTGTGCCTGGCCCTAAAGTTGTGAAAAGAGGGAGAAGACAGATATTATTGATTACACATTCATAGCTACCAATTCACTGCTCAAAGCTAGAAAAGTATATCACAACCTGGGTACTCTGGAAGCAAGTGCTGAGACAGTTTAGTGTGCTAGATGTTCATGGAGGATCAGCCCATGTGAGAGGAAGAAAGAAGCCCCACTTAGCAGCTGAAGAAAGAAAACTGCAGTGCAGGCTGCCTTCACCACCCACTGAAGAACTACAGAGTGTACTGGCCAGGGTCATTTACATCAGATAGAGATGCTTGGATCAAAGTGCCCAGGCCTTGAGATGCCTGATGTACTCCATCCCTGACTGGGGCTGCCTAGGTAAGATCTGGTGTTAGCAGACAAGCCCT
Source organism: Apodemus sylvaticus (assembly GCF_947179515.1). Lineage (NCBI taxonomy): Eukaryota > Metazoa > Chordata > Mammalia > Rodentia > Muridae > Apodemus > Apodemus sylvaticus. Next base: position 87,383,032 of record NC_067478.1, on the reverse strand, counting down.
AGAGTGGAGAGAGACCCAGACACTGTTGATAGGTTGACTTTGGTCTGCCTTCCCCATCACTAGGAGGCAAGCCTCCTTTAAAAAGAGGTCCAAAAAGGATAGTCCATCTCTACCACAGGCAGAGTAGATCAAAGTGCTACATTACGTAGCATAACCCAGGACACACTGCAATGTGGCTCTTTCAAGGTAGCAGTGCTGTTATGGGATGAACAAAGCACAGCACAGGACAGCACAACACAGCACAGGACAGCACAACAGAGCACAGAACAGCACAGCACAGGATATTGAGAATCAGTTTAGCTACCAATAGACACATAAAGAATTCCCAACTTCAATATGAGTAGGTTTAAGAAATTTGAAGTAGGAGCAGAAACCCATCTACCCCCCCCCCCCACACACACACCCATCAACCCCTAAGCAGCAGAAGTAGAATCTACTTTTCCTTCCTTGACTCTTCCCTGGCCTCTGGCTAGGTTGCTCTATGGAGTAGGAAGACGGCACTGTACTATTTATAGGCATAACTTTTACAAGCATTTGATGAGAGAGAGGGGAGAGGGAGGTCTCCATTAGTAAAGTTCTTGCTTTGCAAAGCATGAAGACTTGAGTTCAATACCCCATAATCCCAACAATTTGGAAGTAACAATGGGGCTCTGGGTAACAGCAGATCTCAGGGCTCGGTGGGAAGCACATGTGGTAGACCAAGTAGCACATGAATAGCAGTGGATTCCAACCAAATGATAGACTAACTGGTAAGCATGGAGTCTGAGAATATGTCAAAGACAGTCAATGACATTTCTGAGGATGACACCTGAGATTGTCCTCCAACCTCTACATTCGTGTACACCCATATACAAATATGCACACACAGATACACACGCATGCACAAAAATTAAGATAAAGAGAGAACTTGTTCTCTGTGAACACTTTGGGGTTGTCCAAAAAAAAAATCCCAGCTATCCTACAGGGGAGGTCATACAGAGAAGCCCTGAGAATACAGGAAGATGAAGAAGAACCCATCTGAGCCTACTCTTGCAGCCATCTCTCTCACAGAGCGCCACACATGAGAACAAAGACTAGGTATGAGCTGAATAGCAGTGGATTACAACCAACAGAACACTGCTGGAGCCTCAGGTAACTGTGCCAATGGGTGGATGACAGTGTTTAAAGCCCCTAGTTTTGCAGGGCTTGGCACACAGCAATGGAAAACTGAAACTGTAGGCCAAGATGGAAAAGCAAGGACATGGCAAGTCCTCGAGCCATCAATAGAAGATTAAAGGGTCATAATGTAAGGATGATCCAAGGGCTGGCCAAGGTTGGCCAGAGATGACTAACAAGTGAAGAATTGGTGGTCAGAGTGGAAAGGACATGTGACAGGTCCGAGGTGACTCATGCTGAGATGGACACCACTGGCTTCCAGGCTCCTAGTGAAACAGAAAATGAGATGTCGTCGGCTCACAGCCTGGATAAAATAAGATTGTAGCTTCGAGAATGAGAAACGCCTTGGATAAATGGTAGAACCTGGGCATTAGGGAAAATGGGGCCACCAGGAAGGACCATCAGAGGCAGGTGGATAGGATGTATGGTGCCCAAGTCATCAGCATTGGGGTACCTGCTCAAACAGGGCTTTTTCCATGCCTACTTCTTATAGTATGCTTCACCATTATGAAACAATAAGCCTTTTATTGTTAATGACAATGGAAATAACCCAGTCCCAAAGATGATAGAGAAGGGTAGATTGACCATTCGTTTTAACTGCTCTTAAATTAATTTGATTTTTATTGTCTCTTTTTATTCTTTTCCACTCTTAGGTAGAGAAATTGAGTTGCTTTGAATTGCGCCTGGCATGTGCTGGATGATAAATACTTGGTGAATGAGTGAATGAATTATGAATAAATGAATGAATGCTTCCCTTACAACCACTCCCTGTGATCCTCTTCCTTGTGTTTTACTCCCCACGTTCCTGGCAAGGGTTAACCCATGATTATATCCACCACGCTGTGCCTCCTTGGCCTCCTGTGAGCTGGCACGCTGTCCATTACAAATCAATCTGATTCTGCTTTTTCTACTCTCCCTGGCTGCAGATCCAGTGCTCAGTTCCTATCTGCTGAATGAATGAACTTGGCTATTAAACACTCATGCAAAGCAGGGTCATCCCTATGCTGTCTCTTCTTCCCAAGAGACCAAATAGTTAGTTGGTACTGTGTTCCAGAAGTCTCTCTCTCTCTCTCTCTCTCTCTCTCTCTCTCTCTCTCTCTCTCTCTCTCTCTCACACACACACACACACACACACACACACACACACACTCACACCCTGAGGATAGATTAGGATGAGATATTATCACATTTTCCTATCTGCAGGAACTGGAGAGAAAGCCCTGCAGGGTGTATTCTCTCTTCCAAGAATTCAAATATCAAAAAAGCCAGCTTCCCCCTGCTGGGCAGAAGACATTGTGTCTCTTCTTCCTCTCCACCTCTTGATTTTGATGGTGCCTTGGAAGCAGGATGAACTATTGCCTCAGTCCTTCTAGTGATGGAAGGGGGAGAGAAGAAGCACCGACGCTGGAATTTACTTCTCAGCAGGACAGAAAAGGTGCCCTGGCTTTCCATGTCTACTGCAGACAATTCCCCATCAAATGCTCTCACTTAGAAGAAGGCTTTTCACTAACTCACCAGGCTCTTGTTTTAGATCATTGCCTTGAGAGCATCCCTAGACTGAAGCTCGTACTTGAATAGCCTCCCCTGCCACAGAACCTTACCTTTATGAGAGTATTCTCTATATTGGCCACCAATCTCGCTCCCCAATTCTCTTGGTCTCTAATTACTCGGAACAACATCCTAAGATTGTGATATTTAGATATAGGCCCTGTGTGACTGGGCTATTAATAGACTTTAATGTAGCACCTTCGGAATGAAAATTAACTATCAGCTATGGAGCTCATAGTCAAAGCCACAACGGTAATGATGTTTTATATGACTTACCAGTCCATGCCTTCCCATCACCGTGCTGTGTGGCTATGTGTAAGAAGTAAATTGGATATTCGCTTTCCCAAAACTATAGCTGATGAGATCTCCTAAGACTCCAAGAAGACCAATAATGCCTTACAATAACACAGCAAAAGATGCACACACAAAACTAAAACCTGAGCTTTTTGGACTTCTAAAATCTTCTTTTCTTGCCTCAAATAACCCAGAAAATTAGCGATGATGCTGTGGATTCAAGCTTTTCCCTTTGAATTAGGACAGCTGATGGCTGCATAAATCAGCAGATACAGATAGCCTACATCAGGGAAAGGAAAGGCCTGTGGAGGCAGTTCTGATACAAGCAAACAGGGGACCCTGTGCCGCCAGAAACACAACGCAGGCCTCTGGCCTACCCTTTACTAAATAGAAGGGAACATATGCAAGGCTCTGGGGCAGAGTGATCTGGTCAAGCTGTTGCTCTGAACCCTGGACAACTATTGTTCATTTCCCTTCTCCTTAAACTTTTTGTTTTTCAGTGAGAAGAATAAACATTATAAGTGTTCCCTGAAATCACTCACACAGGTACATTCATTTGCTCACCATTTTCCCTCCTCATCTTTCAAATTCACAGCCTTCCTTAGCATGTTAGTGTCTGGTGGCAGAAATGACACCCTATACAATAGCCACAAACAATATAAAGTATCTTGGTATGACTCTAACCAAACAAGTGAAAGACCTGTTTACCAAGAACTTCAAGTCTTTGAAGAAAGAAATCGAAGATCTCAGAAGATGGAAAGAGCTCCCATGCTCATGAATCAGCAGGATTAACATGGTAAAAATGGCCATCTTGCCAAAAGCAAGAATCTACAGATTCAATGCAATACCCATCAGAATTCCAACTCAATTCTTCACAGAGTTATAAAGAGCAATCCTCAAATTCATTTGGAATAACAACAACAACAACAACAAAAAAACAGGATTGCAAAAACTATCTCAACAATAAAAACACTTCTGGGGGAATCACCATTCCTGACTTCAAGCTGTACTACAGAGCAATTGTGTTAAAAACTGCATGGTATTGGTACAGTGATAGGCAAGTAGATCAATAGAATAGAATTGAAGACCCAGAAATGAACCCACACACCTATAGTCACTTTGACAAAGGAACTAAAACCATCCAGTGGGGAAAAGGACAGCACTTTCAACCAACGGTGCTGGTTCAACTGGCAGTCAACTTGTAGAAGAATACAAACTGATCCATTCTTATCTCCCTGCACAAAGCTCAAGTCCAAGTGTATCAAGGTCCTCCACATAAAACTAGGTACACTGAATCTAATAGAAGAGAAAGTGGGGAAAAGTCTCCAATACATGGGCACAGGGGAAAAGTTCCTGAACAGAACACCAGTGGCTTATCCTCTAAGATCAAGAATCAACAAATGGAACTTTATAAAATTGCAAAGCTTCTATAAGCCAAAGGACACTGTCAATAGGACAAAACAGCAACCAACAGATTGGAAAAAGATCTTTACCAATCCTATATCTGATAGAGGGCTAATGACCAATATATACAAAGAACTCAAGAAGTTAGACTCCAGAGAACCAAATAACCCTATTAAAAAAGTGGGACACAGAGCTAAATAGAGAATTCTCAGCTGAGGAAACTCAAAGAGCTGAGAAGCACCAAAAGAAATGTTCAATATCCTTAGTCATCAGGGAAATGCAGATCAAAACAACCCTGAGATTCCACCTCACACCAGTCAGAATGGCTAAGATCAAAAACTCAGGTGATAGCAGATGCTAGTGAGGATATGGAGAGAGAAGAACATTCCTTGTGGGATTGCAAGCTGGTACAACCACCGTGGAAATCAGTCTGTTGGTTCCTTAGAAAATTGGATATAGTACTATCTGAGGACCCAGTGATACCACTCCTGGGCATATACCTGAAAGATGTTCCAACGTATAACAAGGACACATGTTTCCCTGTGTCCATAGAAGACTTATTTTATAATAGCCAGAAACTGGAAAGAACCCAGATGTCCTTCAACAGAAGCATGGATACAGAAAATGTGATACATTTACACTCAGCTATTAAAAACAATGAATTCATGAAATTCTTAGGCAAATGGGTGGAAGTAGAGAATATAGTCCTGAATGAGATAACCCAATCCCAAAAGAACACACATGGTATACACTCACTGATAAGTGGCTATTAGCCTAGAAGCTTAGAATACCCAAGATACAATTCACAGACCACATGAAGCTCAAGAAGAAGGAAGGCCAAAGTGTCGCCGCTTCTGTCCTTCTTAGAAAGGGGAACAAAATACTCACAGGAGCAAATATGGAGACAAAGTGCAAAGCAGAGTCAGAAGGAAAGGCCATCCAGAGACTGTCCCACCTGGAGATTCATCCCATATACAGTCACCAAACTCTGACACTATCGTGGATGCTAAGAAAGGCTTGCTGAAAGGAGCCTGATATAGTTGCTATCTGAGAAGCCCTGCCAGAGCCTGACAAACACAGAGGCAGATGCTTGCAGCCAGCCATTGCACTGAGTGCAGGGTGCCCAAGGGAGGAGTTAGAGAAAGGACTGAAGGAGCTGAAGGAGTTTGCAACTCCATAGGAAGAACAACCAGCCAGACCCCTCCAGAGCTCCCAGGGACTAAGCCACCAACCAAGGAGTACACATGGCTCTATCTGCATATGTAGCAGAGGACAGCCTTGTCAGGCATCAATGGGAAAAGAGGTCCTTGGTCCTATGAAGGTGCTATAGATGTCCCGGTGTAGGGGAATCGAGGGAGAGGAGGTAGGAGTAGGTGGGTGGATGGGTGGGTGGAGGAACACCCTCATAGAAGCAGGGGAGAGGGGGTATAGGAGAGGGGGTTCCTGGGAGAGGGGGAAACCAGGTGAGGGGATAACACTTGAAATGTGAATAAATTAAGATTTAAAAAAACTTATTGAAAAGTTGCATCTAAACCAATGTTAGCATATGGGCTGGGGAGATCGTTCAGTTAGTGAAGTGCTTGTCTTGCAAGCACAGGGACCTGAGTTTGATCACCAGTATCTTTGCAAATAGAGCCAGACATAGTGACATGCACTTGTAATACCAGCACTTGGGAGGCAACAACAGGCAGGATCCCTGGGGACAAATTGGCTAACTAATGTGGCCTGATTGACAGTAACATACCCTGTCTATGAGAACAAAAAAAAAAAAAGAGAGGAAGGCAGGAAGAAGGGAGGAAGGGAGGGAGGGAGAGAGGGAGGGAGGAAAAAAATGAAAAGGTGGATGGTTCCTGAGAAATGACAACTGACGTTTTCTTACACACAAGTGCACCTGCACACACACACATGCACATATGCACACAACAGTAGCAATTTATTGTCATATAGTATCTGGGACTAGAAGACAGCTGTTGGCCATGGACTATTCTTAGTACCCAGAAACTTCCCACTGATCCTTGTTCTGGACCCCAGTGGGAGCTCCCACATGTGTGTGCATGTCTCCTAGACAGCAGGATTATGTCCTCCTGACTCCTATAAACAACTGGAAAACATTCCTTCTAAAAGATCTCAAAGATAAGTTAGTCCTATCAAGAAAGTTTCCTGTCTTAAGACCAACTGTATCACACATCACCAAATCACTAGAATGAAATTGCTTAGGTGTCCAGACCCCTGGATTCGGCAGGATGTGCACACAACAGACATGGGAAGTTCTGAGGCCATCTTTGAATTCTGTTTACCATACCCAGCAACAGAACATGTCATTTACATGGGACAAAGTATAAATAAAAATGGTCTTTCTTCCTCCCAAGATGTGACTCTGCCTTCCATCTCGAAATACCTCTCCCCAGAACTCCAGAATTCCAGTAGAGATAATCCTTCCTCAATATCTCTACTAGGGTCTAATTAGAATGTCAAACTTAATGCTTCTAAGTGTTGATTATGACACTTTCCCAACCCGTTCATCTCTAAGTCTTCCCACCAACAAGGGTGACTCCTCCAGTCTATTTATATTTCAGATGAAGTACCTTGGAGTCATCTTCAATTCTCCTTTCCCATACACACCCTAGAGCTTACTCATCTAAACACAGCTTTTCCTTCAAAAGGACTGTGCATGTAAGTCACTGGTGAGATGCTTGTCTAGCACGAGCAAGCCCTGAGTTTGGTCCTCAGCCCCATAGAGCAAGAAATGTGTCCCGTCTGACAGATGTTTGCTTCTGCGGCGAGCAAGTCAGCACTGGTCTTTGTCAACAGATTCAACTACCCTACTTTATTTCCACCCTGTGAAAGCTATTCCCAGATATCAGTTTGACTACATCTGGAACGAACTACATTCCAGAAATGGAGGGCACACCTGTAATCCAGATCTCGAGGCTGAAAGACAAAGGCTTTTGATGCAGATCTTAATGGGGGATGACACACGCTTTTGATCTGGACCTTGAGAAATAGTGGCCATGAAAAGCTTGGGCCCAAGCAAAATGGTACATGTCTTTAATCCCAGGAGACAGAGGCAAGATCTCTCTGAGTTCAAGGCCAGCCTGAGACAGAGCAAGTTGGTGTGGTGGTACACACCTTTAACCTAGGCCACACCTTCCGTTGGAGTCCTACATAAGAACAATGGAAGAGGAAGACAGCAACTTCCTCCTCCTCCTCCTCTTCCTCTTCCTCCTCCTTCTCTTCTTCTTCACCTGCCTGTACTTACTTGACAGCACATCTGTTGTAAACTACTTCAGCATTCCAGCCTCATGGGATTGAGCAACACAGCTGCCTGCCCATTGTTGTTAATTGGACTGCTGACTGGAAGTCATTCCAATATTTTCCCTTAATACGTAGAGGCATTTCATAAGCTCTGAGACTCTAGAGAACCCTGACGAATACACACCTGTATCCCCACCTCCTCCCATTTCCAGTCTGTCCTCTGCACAGCAGATAGAGTAGTGGTTCTCAACCTTCCTAAAACTGTGACCCTTTAACTTCAGTTCCTCATGTAGTGGTAACACCCAAACATAAAATTATTTTCATTACTTCTTCCTACCTATAATTTTGCTACTGCTAATTTGCTATGAATTGCTACACAATATCTATGGTTTTGGATGAACTTTGGCGACCCTTGTAAAAGGGTCATTCAACTCCCAAAGGGGTCATGACCCACAGGTTAAGAATCCCTGAGCTGAAGCAATCTTTTCAACGCACAAATATATAAAGGTGCTCCTCTGCAAAAATGTACCAATGGTTTCCAATCACACTTAGAGAAAACTCATGTCTCCACTCCCCGATCTGCCTTCTGGCTGCCTGTCACCTCCTGCTATACTCCTGTCCCAACACAACTCTTCTCCCATCACTTGGTATGACACTCTTCTCAATGACCTTGTGCACAACAAGCACACGTTTTCTACAGGGCCTCTCACACATGCTTTCCTCCTCTCTCTCATCTTGATGTCACATGCACTAGATTTGCTCATGTTATAGTGAGAATGGCAAGGTTATCTTAACTTTCTCTTCTGCTTTATGGCATGGACATATTTAATCAGGAAAAGAGTCATTCTGCTAACAGAGAATGTTATGGCGTTTTCAAGCTTAAGGAGGCAGGAGAGCTTCCAGAGTCTCTGGAAGTCCACATAAAAAGCCCAACTACAGTCACCTGTGCTCCTTGCTCAAGGGGAGCTTTCTTCTAGGTTCTAGGATATCATCAGATATAAGAGGCAGTTAAGAGCGACTAGGAACCAAAAGGCCACTTGCTGTTTTCTGTCTAAAGGACACTAGCTGCGTTTCCAAAAAGGAAAATGCACTTGCAAAATCTTAATGAAAAACAATTTTTTCTCTGTCCAAGTATGTTGCTCATTCCTCTGCTAATTCTTCCATGGGGATATAGCAAAGGGCTACTTTTCCTTTACAGCCTTGATTTGTTCTGTCTACATCCTGTAATTTCCTTCCACACTGGAGAGCCAAGTGCTGTGTGGGTCTAATTAAACACTGTAATTATCCATGAGCTATGGCCCAGAAGCACAGAGAAAAAAATCTAACACATGTCTGATTGTAATATCAGGTAAATACTCAAGATGTGTGACTGGCGAAATGCAAAATATTCTATTCATTTAATATTCCTGATGAATAGTGAATTAGTCTAATCACATTAGCTATTCTATTCATTTATTAGGTGAGAGTGATTAGAAATGAATAGCTACAGAAAAACCCTCTCAAGTTGCAAAAATTAGACTTCTATAGTTTTATTATGTTTATTTTCAACTGGGGGTAATTGTCTGCAGCTTTCTCCAAGACAGGTCTGGGCCCCTCCCCTATCTTTGCCTCTTGAAAGACAGAGTGCCAGGAACAGATGTAGAGAAGGCAAATGAGACAGTGTTGATCTTGTTTGCACATGATCATATAGATTGTATACACACATGTAAGCCGATTACACACAAACACTGCCCCTCTTCTAAGAACATAACCCTACTGTTTTTCTTCTCCATCCAGAGGTGTAATTCACATACAATAAAATACCTTAGCCTTAAGTGTGTGGCTCAATGAAGCCTAACCAAAATAGATACCCATGTAAATGCAACAAGAGTTCAAGATGTAGAGTCCTTCCTGGCAGGGTCCCTTCGCTGCTTCATAGACAACAGATGGTCTTTACTGGAAGTGACCACCATCACGTCTTCTACCACCGTGCACTAATTTAATGTGTTTTAACTTCATATAAATGAAATCCTACAGTCTCAAATCAGTTCTAAAGAACAGTGTGTGCCTTTGTAATAAACAAAATGAAGGAAAATGCAAAGGCTACAATCCCAGAACCACACCAAGCAAAGCTCCCGAGACTAAGATAATAACAAGAACAGTCCGTGCCAGGCTTGCAGAGAAGGCTCGGTGGTTAAGGTCATGCACTGCTCTTGCCAGAGGACTGGAATTTAGGTTCCAGCATTCATGTTGAGTAACTCACCACTACCTGGAACTTTAACGACAGAGAAGCCAACACCCTCTCCGATTTCCACAAGTCCCAACAAATTCATATGTCCACATAGAAACACATATGTATATATTATTAATAATAAAATAGATCTATCTTTAGCCAAATTAAAAGTGTTTTGTGCCTATCATGTAGGATGTCAACATTACAAAACCATTTTCAGAAAGCCCTCACGGTCACCCACATTAACAAGCAAACCCAGCTGGATTTCCCTGTTTGGCTCCTAAAAACTCTTCCTCCATTTTTCCATCCTGTCCTGGGATTCTGTAGACTGACCTCTGTGAGATCAGCAATGATTTTCTCCCTGGATCAATCCAAGGGAAGACAGAGGCTAGAAACAGAAGTACAAATCATAAGCAAGGAGGGGGTATTTGTTCCCCATTCTTGAGCATGCATGCATGCCTGAGTGTGTGTGTGTGTGTGTGTGTGTGTGTGTGTGTGTGTGTATAATTACTCTTCCGTAGGCCTGGGTGGTCACAGTTCCAAGCTTTGGTTTGTCTACTCTACTAGATCAACATTTCTAATTGTTCTGTGTGATGGTTTGAATGATATGGTCCCATAGGCTCATATATTTGAATGGCTGGTTCCTAGTTGATAGAACTATTTGGGAAGGATGAGGAGGTGTGTCCCTGATGGAGGAGGTGTAACAAGCTTTAAGGTTTCAGAAGCCCATGTCATTCCCAGTCATCATCATCATCCTCTTTATCCCTTCCTCCCTCCTCTGTCTTTCTACCTCCTGCCTATAGATCAGATATAAGCTCTCAATTACTTCTCGAGAACCATGCCTGCCTGCCTGTTGTCATGCCTCCTGCCGTGATGCTCATGGACTCAAACCCTCTGGAACTGGGAGCTCCAAACTAAATGCTTTTTTTCATAAATTGTCTAACCCTGCATTTTGACATGGAAACACAAAGTTAAATGAGACAACTTACCTTAGTCCTCCCAACACCCGTTTTTCAAAAAGCCCCTTCATTAAATTTCCTCCTCCAGCATCTTATTTGAACGTGCTGTCTGACTTTGTTCTTGCCTGCCATCCACATTAACATGAACAGGATCATATTGTTGTTCCTCCTATGGGGCTGCAAACCTCTTCAGCTCCTTGGGTCCTTTCTCTAGCTCCTCCATTGGGGGCCCTATGCTCAGTCTGTTGGTTGGCTGTGAGCTATGGATATTTTGATCCCCCTTCTAAGAAGGACCAAAGTATGCACACTTTGGTCTTCCTTCTTCTTGAGCTTTATGTGGTCAGTGAATTGTATCTTAGGTATCCTGAACTTGGGGCTAGGGGAATGCCAGGTCAGGAAAGTGCAGGAGAGTAGGACAGGGGTAGGGTGGGGGAGGGGGTTGGTCAGCAGGGGGAGGGGAATGGAATAGGGGGTTTTTGGAGTGGTAATGAGGAAAGGGGATAACATTTGAAGTGTAAATAAAGCAAATATCTAATAAAAAGTTCAATATAAAAGAAAAAAAGAATAAAAATTACAACATTAAAAAAACAAACCATGAACAGGATCTATAGGAGGGGAAGTGGATGTGAACACTCCAGATTGTGTGGTGGGCAACACGCTGTTCCTTGTAGGCTTCTTATGGCCTACCATTTCCTAATCAGAGCACACTGGAATCTGACCTCTTTCTAAGGAAGGGATTCTAAACTCATCTGTACATCTAATTCATCCTGGTCTTTAAAAAGAATGACAAGCAACCCAAAGCATGTAAAATATACTGTCTTGAAGCCTGTAAGTTATTTTCACCATTTGAACTTACTTTAGGCCTCCGGCCAACTCTCACTTATTGCAATTTCAGATACTGTATATACAGGTGCTTGAGGAAATTCATTTATGTTCCCTCAGCAAGCCTCCCATGGGCAGGGGAGAGATAAAAAAGGCTTTGCCAAAACTTCACATTGTACAAGATTGAAGCTCAAGAGAGGAAACCCATCGCTGCTCAAAAGAAAGGGGGCAAAGCTGACACAAGACAGAAAGCCAAGGGAACTTAGGTACTCGTGAGTCTGGTGTCTGCCAGATGCTGTGTTAAATACTGGCTAGACGTCCTTTCTCATCTCAGCCACACAAGGCTAAGGTTTTGTCACAATTCATCCACAGAGGAGGAAATTGACAAATCCATCCCCTGAGTTCAAAGTCCCAGATTTTTGCCTGTCAGTCAAGGAAGTGGGTGGAGCCATAATGAGAGTACAGAGGTCAATCCAGAGAACAGGAGCCAACAGTTAGAGAGCGGCTGAGCTGCCTTATGTGTCCAGGCAATACCTTGTGTTAGTTTGAGTGAGAGCATCCTCCAAGGGCTCCGAACACTTGGTCTCCTATTAGTGGTGCTACTGGGGAAGATTGTGGGACCTTGGTGGTGGATGGGACCTTGGTGGAGGCCTTAATGTCACTGGGGATGGGCTTCGCCTCTTTATAGTCTTGCCCTGCTTCCTGTTTGCTCTCTGTTTCATTGGAAGGCGTGAGTCTTAGGTTCCAGCTCCTACAGCCACGATTCTTCCCAGCCATGATAGACTCAGATCCCTCTGAAAATTTAAGCCAAAAGAAACATAAAATTAACTAACACACTCTTCAATTCAAACAGTTTACATCACAGAGTATAAAGAAACTCAGACATGTCTATTGAGACAATTTCGTTTAAAGAACTGAGGGAGGAGTAGAGAATGAAGGTGTTCATCAGGAACTCCGAAGAGGAAGGCCGGACTAGTCACACGGGAGGAAATGAAATGATCTCTGGTACTTCAGTGCTGGAGGCTACAACGACTGGGGAACCTGAACTGTCAGCTTCATTTTGGACATTCATCCACTCATTCACCAAATAATTATGGAGTCAAGAACTATACTTGGTCAAGAGACAAAGTTCTTGAATTGACACAGAACTGACATTCTGAAAGTAGGCATAGACAAGCAGTAAGTAAAGACTAAGGCATGCAGAATGTCAGGTGTGGAGCTGTTGTGCTGAGAGGTTATAAGACGTGGTGAGGAGGCTGCATGGCGGCACTATGGGGATCCTCACTTATACGTGGGGTGAGTGGAATCAGAGGTCCAAAGAGAGCAACGGCCTCGTGGGTATCAGAAGTCTTCCTGCAGACCTCCTGAGGAGGTGCTACAGGTCGAGGAGACTGTATCTACAAAGTCCTGACATGGGTATATACATCACTGTTTGAGGACTGGCAATATACAAGTTCTAACAGTCTGATCTGAATAGTCCAGCTCAGAACAAATGGAGGAATCGTGTGGAGCCTTTGGACAATCAAAGCGCTTTGCTCTTCAGATGAGATGGGATGTCGTGAGAAGGCTCTGAGCAGAGGAGAGACAGGGCATGGTTGGTGTTTTTAAGAGATTAGTCTAGAAAATTGAATGCAAACCACAATTGAGTGGAGAATAAAGTTGGATGTCTGTTTGCTCCTTTGCTTTTTAAGAGAACGTATGAAGACTAAGAAGTGACTTGGCAGGTAAGAGCTTTTGATGCACAAGCCTGAGGACCTGAGGCCAGATTGAAAAAGAAAAAGAAAGAAAAAAAAAAAAACAAGAAAAGAAAGGAAAAACCTGGGCCTGGCCACACACTCCTGTGGTGGTAGCACCGGCGGCATGGAAACAGAACCACTTGAGTTGGCTGGCCAGCAGCCAGCAGCAAAAAGAGCCTGAGTTCAGTGATCTTGTCTCAAAGTTATAAGGAGAGTCTTAGAACAAACTACCTCATATGTTCCTCTGGTCCCACACATGTGCACATGGCAATATGCCTGCATATTGTACATACACACATGTATATAACACCTCTCTCTCTCCCTCTCCCTTCCCCTCCCTCTCTCTGTCTCTCTGTCTCTCTGTCTCTCTGTCTCTCTCTGTCTCTGTCTCTCTCTCTCTCTCTCTCTCTCTCTCTCTCTCACACACACACACACACACACACACACATGCACTCCACATGAAAGGATAGTGAATCAGACTAGACTGTCTGAGGCAGTAGAAGTGCTGAGAGCGGTGGGACTCTATACACATCTCGAAGAAAGAGCCTCTGGCCTAGGATTGGCTGGAGGGTGACAGTGATGATGCTAAAGCTTAGGGTTGAGTAAAATGCTCACCCATTAAAGCAAGGATGCCTCCAGAAAAAGTCTTTAGAAACAAGTCAGGGCTTTCTTCTGAGCATGGTAACCTCGGGGTGTTTGTTAGGCATCAGAGTCTGATTCACGACAGAGGATCCAGGTGGACAGATCTGTATTTACCAGTTATTGTAAAGACTGAATTAAAAACATAGACTGAGATAAATCCTCCTTGGCCTGGTCATGTGAAATTGAGAACTATTTGGAGGTGAGGAGGTGGGAGTATGGGGGTATGGGGAGGTGGGAGGGTAGGGAAGTGGAAGGGTGGGGAGGTGGGGAAGAAGGCAAGGAGAAAGACTGAAAATGAAGTGCACTGAAGTTTCATATCCAAGTCAGAGGGAAGCCCCAGGAACTAGGAGAGAAGAGGGCAGGGAGGAAGGGCAGCAAAACAAGTCCTGTCAGAAAGGGCTAACACTTTCTATACTAATTTTAAAAATTAAAACATTAGAGGCTGGGGTGATAGCCCAGTCCATAAAGTGCTTGCCTTGTAAGCACAAGTTCCTGAGTTAGATTCCCAGAGCCCATATTAGATAAAGCTGGGTGTGGTGATGTGCACTTAACAATCCCAGGAAAGGAAAGTTGGAAATAGAAGGATCCTACTCATATACACACTTACACATACCTGAACACACTTAGACACACAGGCATACATGTGCGTGCACGTGCGCGCGTGCGCGCGCGCGCGTGCACACACACACACAAATTAAAATATTTTTAAGCAAAGGGAAAGGAAGGAAGGAAGGAAGGAAGAAAAAAGGAAAGAAGGAGAGAAGGAGGGAGGGAGGGATGGAGGAAGGAAGGAAAGGAGGGAGGGAGGGAGGGAGGGAGGGAGGGAAGAAGAAAGGGAGGGAGAGAGGGAGGGAGGGAGGGAGGGAGGACATCAGAATGGGATCGGCTCCTGAGAGATGGAAACAGGGAGATGACTGCGACCAATTTGACCTGAACAGTCTCCTACAAACTTTGCCAGAGCCACAGTGAATAGTGAGGACAATGACCCTCATGGAATGGCCCCTTGGGCTCAGGAAAGAAGAAAGAGCATGGGTTTAGGAAGGGAGCAAACACAAGCAAAATGTCCAGACAATTGCATCAGTGAGCTTTGCTGTAAAAGGCAACTCCATCACACCTGCTGGCTGGAAAGGAAGATCAATCGAGCAGGGTTCATCCTTCCTATGAGAGACAGGGGGTCCTCACAAACAGGGCAGGGTGAAAAATCTGGTGCAGAAAGTTTCATCCTGTCTCATCAAAATGGCTAGTGGAGCTTTAAGCTTCACAGTTCAACAGAGAATTTCAACAGGAGAAGTGCAAGCATTTTGTTACTAATTGTCGTAAACTCACAATGATTTGTTTTCTTTTTTTTTTTTTTAAGATCATCATTTTTTTTTATTCGATATAATTTATTTACATTTCAAATGATTTCCCCTTTTCTAGCCCCCCCACTCCCCGAAAGTCCCGCAAACCCCCTTCTCTTCCCCTGTCCTCCCACCCACCCCTTCCCACTTCCCCGTTCTGGTTTTGCTGAATACTGTTTCACTGAGTCTTTCCAGAACCAGGGGCCACTCCTCCTTTCTTCTTGTACCTCATTTGATGTGTTCTATCTCTAAATATTCCTGTAAATCATCCTACAAATAAAGACACCGTAATTCAAATTTTTGTTAAATTGTCAAAGTTTATGTGAAAACCAAGACCTAAATTAGATCTGGCTCGTTCCAAAGGTCTCGGGCGTTCTACAATATTGGAGCTTAAACTCCCTCAGCAGGTCCACCAGCTAATGAGAAAGGTAGATTAGACCAAATGTTCCTGATCCAAGGTTCATTCCCACCACCAAAAAGCAGATAGGTAAGTAGGTAGATGGATGGATGGATGGATGGATGGATGGATGGGTGGACGGGTGGATGGGCAGGTGGGGTGGATGAATGGGCTGATGGATGGATGGATAGATGGATGGATGGATGGATGGATGGATAGATGGATGGATGGATGGATGGGTGGATGGATGGATGGATGGATGGATGGATGGATGGATGGATGGATGGATAGATGGATGGATGGGTAGATGGATGGATGGATGAATGGATGGATGGGTGGATGGATGGGTAGATGAGTGGATTATGGATACATGGATGGATGGATAGGTGGGTGGGTGAGTGGATGGATGGATGGATGGATGGATGGATGGGTGGATGGATGGGTGGGTAGATGGATGGGTTGATGAATGGATGACAGTCATCTTTAGCTTCAGCTGTATCTTACCTGGGATGAAAAATCTTTCACTGAGGAATTATATCCTTCATATTGGCCTTTGGGTACATCCATGGAGCATTTCTTAGCTGCTAATTAACATAGGAGGGCAGAGCCCACTGTAGATGGTGTCATCCCTAGGCTGGTGGAACATGTAAGAAAGGTAACTGAGCAAGTCAGTAAGCAGTTTTCCTCAATGGTCTCCATTTCAGTTCCTGCCTTCAGGTTCCTGTCTTAAGCTCCTGTTCTGAAATCTCTCAATTATGAACTATAACCTGTAAGCTACATTAACCCTTTCCTTCCTGTGCTGATAGAGATTGAGAGATTAATATAACAAAGTAGAGTTGGCCCATACACATGTGGGCCAGTGTAAGCTTTGCAGGTAGACCAGTAGGTCAGAAGCTGAGGAAGATTTCTTTTTCTTTCTATAGTAACCTTAGATTTTCTTCTTGAGATGGTACTTCTGTTAGTGTTTATGAGACAAGGGTCTCATTAGGCAGCCCAGGCTGGTCTCAATGGTTCACAATGCTTCAATATCAAACCCTGCCCCTAGTAACATACTTCCTCAAGCAAGGCCACATTCCCTAAATCTCCCCAAACTACACTACCAACTGGGGAACAAATATTTAAAAGTCCAAGACTATGGTGGACATTTATCATTCAAACTGTCATCCCACCCACCAACATGATCAGTAATGATATATTGCAAATCAAAACTTATTGCAAATATAGTTGGTGACCGTAATTGGCACATTATGATCAGGACTAACACCTAGCTTAACTAAAAGGTTGCAAAAGGCTAGCCACAGTAGCTTATAGAGCCAAACAGTATAGTGTTCAATTGATGACTGCCTTAATTCCACAGAAGCCCAAACCAGGTACTTTATTTTAAAGATATTTGTCTTCTAGAATTATTATTTCTTAATTGGGTTTTCAGCACTACACCAGAAGAGGCCAGAGGAGGAGCTCTCCCCAGACTGCTGTAGTGTTGAGAGAGGTTTAAAAGATTTGTTGTCATTGATTTTTTATTGTAGAGAAGCAGGAAGCTGGCAAAGCGAAAGGTGGTAATTTCTCAAGGCAAACTAGCAAATAAGTAAATACAAATATTCCCCGTGAAAACAGCCCACTCTAACCCTGCTTCCTCCCTCAGTTCTGGCTCTTGGTTCCTCTTTCTGGGAAGATGGTCTGATCTCAAGGGCCCCCAACCTCAGTGACCCTTCTTTAATCCCCGCATGGAGAGCTGAAGGTTCCTTGTCAATCATATGGACAAGACTTGGGGCGTCGAAGTATCACTCCCTGCACCCGAGGGGTGTATGCAGGCCTCTGTGATCATTGCCTGATGAAGAGCATGAGCACAGTTCTTTGTCATTCAGTAGTTAAGTGGTTGTGTGCTAAGTGTCTTACTCCGAGGCATCACAGCAAAGGAGATTGAACCAGCTAGGTACTGGCTGGGATGCTCCTGTCTCATCAAAAACCCTGAAAGAAAGGAGAACGTGCAGAGATGAAAACCTAAGTCCCTGTGTTGAGGGTGGGCGCGTGTTCTTTTCCAGAAAGTGAAGGATAAAGAGGGATTTTGACTTTCTAGGCCCACATTTGGGGTTTCAGCAGAGAGTAATGAGCAGTGTAGGTTTCTTGCCAAAGACTCATTTATCTGGGTGCCAGTGGGTAAGCCCAGCTTCCCAAGCTTGAAAATTTAGATTTATTGGGTGCCAGAAATTGCACTGGACCCCATTTAATAGGCCCGTGTACCATGAAGGTGAGGATGGAAAGATAAGAGTGAAGAAGGTGGAGTGGGTGGTGGAGGAACACAGTGTGCAGATACAGAAAACCTGATTAGCACATTAAATTCTGGCCGAAGCAGGCGGGGGACACAGGGGTCTGGAGGAAGTGCTGGTTTATGAAGAGCAGAGAGCAGATAAATCTGTGGGGAGAGACAGAGGTAGAGGAGAGGAAGTAGGCTCTCTGAACTTAAAGGGGTGGGGAGAGAAAGTGAGAGGGAAGAAGGAAGGGGTGAGAGAGGGAGAGGGAGGAGAGGGGGGAGGAAGGGAGGGAGAGAGAGAGAGAGAGAGAGAGAGAGAGAGAGAGAGAGAGAGAGAGAGAGAGAGAGAGAGAGAGCCTGAAGAGGTGGATCAATAAAAAGCCATTTGCCAGTTTAAAAAAAAAAGAGAAAAAGAAAAGCATATATCTTGTGCAGCCTCATGCTCCGATACAGAAGAAAGGCTTTGAGATTTGCGGAATGTGAATTTACATGATAGGCTCTGGAATATATGGATAATCATGGCACTTCTGTCATGAAGAGAAGGGCCAGGCTGCGAAGCATGTCTGTCGTGGGGAGGAAGGCAAGGTAGGGCTGATATCTAAGCTCCGGGCTCCATGTTGATTCTTCTGGTGAGCACCCAGAGTTTGTACTGCCTTCCTGTGGTGTGACAAGGTTTTTGTGTTTTGTCCATTTTCTTCTTGGGGTTGGCAGAAACAGTATAAAGATGAGTTTGCAGGCTTTGAGATATTTAAGTGAGCAATAGCCACAGGAGACAACCCAGCTGAAATGTGTCTCCATGTGCACAGAATCTCACTCAATAGTTACTGAGTTGTTTCCTTTGTACAAGGAACCATACTAGATTCGTATCGATAAGAGGTACTTCACTCAGTCACCTACTTGTTCAAAAAAAAAAACAAAAAACAAAACAGAAAACAAAGCAATCTGGAGGTGGAAAGGTGAGTAAGGGCCTGTCCCTGTCCCTGTCCCTGTCCCCTCATTGCCCATAAGTGTCCCTATCTCTCTGGGGTGCGATGAGCCTGTAAATTTCCGTCACAAGATGGGAAGGGTGGAGAGCAGGGAGAAATGACTCTGCTCTTCATGTGACAACTCACTCTTTTGGGAACTCACTCCCTTTGATGAGTCAACATTAGTCACCTTCTTTTAAGCCCTACCTTATGAAGTCCCCACCACCTTTCCCATCTGCCAAGGTAATTTATGGAATGTGTTCAGGCCAAGGAAATACCTATAGCATTTAAAGATACAGGCTCACGTGTCTACCTTGTCAACCACGCAAACACATATCATAGAATGATTATTCTATAATGTATTCTTCTTCTGCCAGAACACAGACCATCACAATCCCTCAGCCCACTCTCACTCAGTACTGCTTCTCAGGGATGTGGCTATGTTTTTATCTTTTGCACTTGGACAAGATGGTACTGCGACCCAAGGCAATTAGATAGGTCTTAAAAAAAAAAAAATAAAAACCAGGCTGTGAACAAGGCAGATGTTTAATAAAATTTGAGGCTCACAGCTGTCAAGTTACACAAAGCATCCTGTGCTTGCAAGAGTAAGACAAGCATGTTTATGGAATTGTTGAAAGAAGAGCACATGATGGGCTTAAAGACTATAGAGGTGTATGTGCCGGTGTGTGCATGGGTGTGTGTGTGTGTGTGTGTGTGTGTGTGTGTGTATGTGAGTGCATGTGTATGTGAGCACATGTGTGAATACATCTATCTATATGCAGGTATATGCTGGCATAAGTATATGTATGGTATGTTTATTTTGGTGCAGGAGTATATTCAAAGAAGGGAAACAAGTTTTGTAAACAAGCATCTTTTTAACCTACGAGGTCACCTGCTTTTTCTTCTTTTCCCTCTCCCTCATCACCTTCTTATTCCACACAAACCCTGAGAGAGCTTGGAGCCTTCATACCTTTCATCTCTATTTATCCAACCCATCTCCTCAGGAACGGTCATGACTACTCCTAGCTTCCGCACACATCTTTCCCACACCATATTTTAACTTAAGCACTCCACACAGCCTACAGTTGAAGATAAAGACCTAAGGGCTGCAAAGCTTCAGGAATGCGTCAGCAGCATAGACTGAGACACGGGAGAGAGACTTTTCTCCCTTTCCTGGTGTGTGTGTGTGGGGGGGGGAGTGGGGGTAGGGGATAGGTAAGGAAAGGAGGGTGCTGTCTGTCTCTTTGCTGGCTTCTGTGGACTTTGCAATTGCCTCAGAGTCTATGTCTGAGTTACTAGTTTCTTTCATTTTGTTTTGTTTTGTTTTGTTTTTGTTTTATTGAATATCATCATTTACATTGCCAATGGTAAAGCCTTTCCCCATTCCCCCCTCCCCAAAGACCCCCAATCCCTCCTCCCACACCCTGCCTCCACGTATATGCCCCTCCACCCAACACACTTCCACCTCCCACCCCCTCGGTTTCCCTTTGTTGGAGCCTCTATTGAGCCTTTACCTGACCAAGGACCACTCCTCCCACTGATGCCTAAGAAGGCCTTCCTCTGCCACATTTTTGGCTGGAACCATGTGTACCCCTTGGTTGATGTACCCCTTGGTGACTTTGGCCACCCAGACACTTTGGAGTGTCTGGGTGGCCAAAGTCATTGTTCTTCCCATGGGGGGCTGTAAACCCCTTCAGCTCCTCCAGACCACCCTCCAGCTCCTCCATTGGGGACCCCATGCCCAGTCCAATAGTTGGTTGCTAGTTTCTGCCTCTGTATTTGTAAGGCTCTGGCAGGGCTCCTCTGGAGTCAACCATGGCATGCCCCTTTTGGTATACACTTCTTGTAGTGTCGGGGTTAGGTGACTGTTTATAGGATAAGTCGCCAAGTAGGGCAGTCTCTGGGTAGCCTTTACTTAATGGAGTACTATTCAGCTATTAAAAACAGTGAATTAATGAAATTCTTAGGCTAATGGATGGAACTAGAAAGTGTCATCCTGAGCGAGGTAACCCAGTCACAAAAGAACACACATGGTATGCACTCACTAATAAACTGATGTTAGCCCAAAAGCTCAAAATAAACAAGTTACAATTCACCCAGCACAGGAAGCTCAAGAAGAAGGACTTAAGTGACAGTGCTTTGGTTCCTCTGAGAAAGGGAACAAAATAGTCACAGTAGCAATAAGGGAGACAGTGTGTAGAGCAAAGTTACTAGTTTCTAACCATCTCACCCTCTGCACGAGAGGCGCCTTAAGAGTGTGGGAAGAGGGCAGTGTCTTCTTCCCCAAATCGACCTCGATGGAGAATAGAGTGAAAACACTTACTAGGATATTCAGTGCTTGAACTTGACTGTTTTGGGGGGTTGGGGAAGGGTGGGCATCGCGTGGTGGAGAGCAAGCTTGAACTCAGAGCCTCAGAGCCTTGGACGTACAAGAAGTAAGCGTCATTATTCTGAGTCTACTCCCTCCTCTGTGAAATGAAGACTTATCCATCCATCCTTCTGTCTGGCTATGTGCTAAAAGAAACACACCAATCCATACTCTAGCAACTAAAATAACATTCCCTTCCTACCTCCTGGGATCATGAAGCAGAAACACAGATCTGATGCTACAAATGAGCATCAGATGGATTGTGTGTGTGCAACTGGAGGTAAGAAAGAACTTTCGCAGGTGCTTATTACCTGTGCCCTGTGGATACTAGGTGCTTTGCTGGACCTGCAAGGGTTATTTTTGCAGACGACTCCCACCCCACCCCCCGCCCCCCTGCCCAGTTTCCGTCTGTGTAGCTCCCAGCAGATGTATTAAGTATAGTCTTGGAACCTTTCCAGACTCTCTCTTTAAGACACAGAATGTTGAATATTTCCTGCACACAGCAGGCAGCTCTGGCCTGGCACAGTGCCAGGAAATCTGCTGGGTGCCGTCCTGTCCCCACCCCTTCTCCAGTGTCTGGGCCCCAGCCCCAACTTGTCCAGGTTCCCTGGGGCTTCCTTGGGAAACAGGGTAAAGCTAGAGCACAGACTGACACTGCAGCACCATGGCTTATAGACACAATTACCTGCTCCCCTGCTCCCTGCTCCCCCCATCCCCACCCCCACCCCCATCAGGAGCGCTATGGAAGATGGGAAGGGAGGCTTACTGCTAGCTGTGCTTATGCTCACTGAAGCAGCCAAACCCCTTGGGAGGCAGAGGGGCATCTGAGCTGTCTTGAGGTGAGGCCCTGACTTGGATGAGAAATGTCCACAAGAAAATGAAAAGGTAGAGGTGAACTAAGTGTTGTGTTTATCTCAGGGGCTGTCCCCACCTGCAGAGGGTGGGAGACAGGACCTCATCTGTCTGCCTCTGCAATGCGAGCTGCTTCGCTGTAAGGTCTCCAGGCTAATGCAATGCCTCCTTCCTCCGGCAGCTGCACAAACTGAATCCATATTCCCCAGCAAACAGTGCCAGCAAGGAAGGGATGTTAGCAGTCACTGGGATGGCTCCCATTTGGATACGAGTCCTTTCCTCTCCCTCTTTTCAATCAGTAGGGGACCTCACTTGCATAGGTCTAACATGAGCGCCTCACTCTGGACACATTTACATTGAAGCAGGAACTAGGACTCTACCTTTACGCATCTTCTTTTCTTGTGATCTCCGCTCCTTCTGTCTGCCTGTTCGCTCTTCAACCTCTCCCCATGTTTGTTTGGATCCTCTAACAGGTAACATGGCCCTTTGAGACATCCCTCCATCAAATGCATACCCTTGTCCCTAGCAGCATTAATTCAATTGAGAGAGCACAGTCTGCATCAGAGGAGACAGGAAACTAAACTCAAGGTGCCAGGACTGGTCCAATCATCCAGAAAACACACACGGACACCACCACGTTCTACCTACAGAGCTCCCTGGAGCCTGATCCCAGGCTGCCACTGAATCCCCTCCCTAGTGAGCAGGCCTACTAGCAGTACAGCTCTGTTAGCAGAATAGCATGCAGGACTGGCAGAGGTCCTGAAAGAACAGGAAAATCAAGGTCTCTCCAGTGAGAAAATGGTCAAACAGAAGGACTTAAGCGACAGTTCATAGCAGCCCTATTTATACTAGCCAGAAGCTGGAAAGAACCCAGATGTTCTTCAACGGAGGAATGGATACAGAAAATATGGTATATTTATACTATGGAATACTACTCAGCTATTAAAAACAATGAATTCATGAAATTCTTAGGCATGTGGGTGCAACTGGAGAATATCATCCTGAGTGAGGTGACCCAATCACAAAAGAACACACATGGTGTGCACTCACTGATAAGCAGATATTAGTACAGAAGCTTGGAATACCCAAGAAACAATTCACATATCAAATGATGCCCAAGAAGAAGGAAAGAGAGGCCCCTGGTCTTAGAAAGGCTCAGTGCAACAGTGTAGGGGAATACCAGGACAGGGAAGTGGAAAGGGGGTGATTGGGGAACAGGGGGAGGGAAGAGGGCTTATGGGACTTTCAGGGAGGGGGGATCCTGGAAAGGAGAAATCATTTGAAATGTAAATAAAGAATATATTGAATAAAAAAATAAAAATAAATAAATAAATAAAAAGAGACAAGATTGCCTTCCTCTGTGGAAAGAGCTGCAGTTCCCAGTCCAGGTGCAGGCTCTGCCCTTAACAGACTTGTGTGGAACTGCAACATCTTCTGACCTCAGGCCCTTCACTTACAAACCAAGGCAACTGAAATAAATAACCACTAGTACCTCCCAATTCTTAGATCCTTTGATTCTGGGACTCCTTCAGTGAGTGACCTTAGCTTTGGATCCTACCTTGAGATAAAACTGTATCAAAACAGGCTGTGAATCGAGGGAAATGTCGTGGAGAATACTCAAAAGACTGGTCCCTAAATTCACAGAGTCTGACGTATTTCCCAGGAGCACACACTGTGCAAGGGCAAGATGGCTGGGTTGGTTCCTCTAAGGGCACATGGCCGTGCTGTCTGGATGGATGGGCTGTTGCTGTTCAGTGTGTCACAATACTTACTGGAATCTGTTCAGACAGCTTCAGCTGCTGGAGCTAATGAGAGAGGGCTTTTATCAAATGCTGGAGGTCAGCGGATGGGCTTGATGGGAAGGGGAAAGATTGGAGGATGCTCCATCACAGTCATGAAAAGGCTTTTACAGTAAACCCCGCTTGCTATCCATCAGGAAAGACCAATACGTCGTTGTACTGGAAGATGGCTAAAAGGAGGCCTTATAGATGGTGCCTGGGTTATCCATTTTCAAAGATTGAGGGAAACATGGAAATATACCAAAAGGCAACTATTTTCTACAGAGAAATTCTCTTTGAGGATTTCTGGTCCACTGGCACTGGTTTTGCCTAGGGAGTGAAGCTTGGCTGATTCTGTTATCTGCTGCAGAAACAAAAGGTTCCTGTTGAAAAGCAAACACTGACCATAACAGTTTCACTGACACAGTTCTGCTCCCCTCGCAATCTCTTTCTATCTTCCCTACCTCTGCTCCATGCCTACCCAGAAAGTAGATCTGGCCCATCTCTGGAAAGAGCCTTGGAGCCATCCTCCTACCTGGGTCTATGCATACTGCCTCGAGTCTGGATGCTTCCCCATTCTCATGGCCCTCAAGCCCACCTGCCAAGCTCAGCTGACATCTCCTCCACGGTCCAATAATTCCCCCACTACAAAGACCCAGTACTCCCATTTCCTTATTCCTGGTGTTCCTTACCTTCAGCCTCCTCAGGCATCACCGCTGTGCTCTGTGGACTGCACAGACAGCTCTAGTCCTTGCATGTTCCCTTGGAGGAAAGGGGACAGATACCATCCCTGAGGATGTCAATATTCTTACTTAGTGTACTGGCTAATTTTGTGTGTCAACTTGACACAGGTTGGAGTTATCACAGAGAAAGGAGTTTCAGTTGGGGAAGTGCCTCCATGAGGTCCAGCTGTGGGCCATTTTCTCAATTAGTGATCAAGTGGGGAGGGCCCCTTGTGGGTGGTTCCACCTTTGGACTGGTGCTCTTGGGTTCTATAAGAAAGCAGGCTGAGCAAGCCAGGGGAAGCAAGCCAGTAAGAAACATCCCTCTATGGCCTCTGCATCAGCTCCTGCTTCCTGACCTGCTTGAGTTCCAGTCCTGACTTCCTTTAGTGATGAACTGCAACGTGGAAGTGTAAGCTCAATAAACCCTTTCCTCCCCAACTTGATTCTTGGTCATGATGTTTGTGCAGGAATAGAAACCCTGACTAAGACACTTAGCCTAACTTTCTTGAGAGAAATAGAAACATTTTCCTACTTACTGATATATTTATGTGTTGAAAGCCTAGATCATGGTCTATCCTCATCCATAAAAGTCTATAAAAATCTAAGGGAAGGACTCAATTTCAGCTGTTCCTATTTCTCTTCCCTAGCACAGGTCTTGGCTTGAGATAGTGAGCAATCAATATTTACTGAATCAAACTGAATATAATGAAAAGACACCTTGGCACATAACACATTAGCAGAATGCTGGAGCTGAAAATGTTAGCCAGACATAAACCCTGAAACCATCCCCCCATGTGTATGTGTATGTGTGTGTGTATGTGTATTGTGTGTATGTGTGTGTGCATGTGCATGTGTGTATGCACATATATTTGCATATGTATGTGTGTATGTGCATGTGTATGTGTACATATGCATGTGTATGTGTGCATGTGCATATGTATGTATGTGCATATGTAGGTGTGTATGTGCATGTGTATATGTGTATGTGCATATGTATGTGTATATATACATGTGCATGTGTATATGTGCATAAGTAGGTGTGTATGGGTATATGTGCATATGTATGTGTGTATGTGTATGTGCATGTGCATGTAGATGTGTGTATGTCTATGTGCATATGTATGTGTGTATTTGTGCATGTATAGAGGCCAGAGGTTTCTTCTTCTAATGTTTTCTATATGGTTTGTTTCTTTGTTTGTTTGCTTACTTTTTGAGACAGAATCTCTTCATTGAACCTGAAACTTGCCATTGAAACTGGCTGGCCAGCAAGCCTCAAATATCTTTTTCTGTCCCCTAGCTCTGGAATTACAAACACCCATGGCAATGCCCAGCTTTTATATGTCCGTTAGAAACCCAAACTTAGGTCATCATGCTTGTGAAGAAAGTGTTTAGCCCCAGACTCTTCACTTTTAACTGAGAAGTTACCCTGTAATGATTCTGGAGTTTGTGGACAGAGCTCACGTCGTTGGATCGTTACATCTGGATTACTGAGCACAACCTATACAGGGAGCTGCAGACTGGGCTGTAGAGGGAGAAGGGTAAGTTTCCTAAACTCATGGGGATTATGCTGTAGTGGAGGAAACAAGAAAAAGAGAAAGCTGGGAAACAGGGCTTTACTATTATAAAAGAATCAAGGTAAAGATAGACAATGCGATGAGGGAATCAGAACTTCAGAGAGATGCACAGGGAATTCATGTTTGGAGGAGGTGAGTGCTGGACTGATGATCCTCGAAGGAGTTAAATATGCAATCCAGAAAAGAAGCCCTTCCAACAAGACATTCTTGTCTGAAGGGGAGAATGGCAAGCAAGATGATAGAGCAGGGGAGCGGGGAATGGGGCTGGCAGAACCAGTGAGAAAAGAGGAGGTCAGTGGACAGACAGTGCCCCGGGTGTAGGAACTGCAGACTACAGCTACTGCAAGGGGGATTCCTTTGGGAGATGGAAAGCTCACCTGTGTTAGGATCTGCCCGAATGTGAAGAGGGTCACACTGGCCACCATGTTGGAAACAGTGAAGGAGGTGGATGACATAATATGCAGGCATACAGCATGGAAGCCACTTAAGAGGCTCCTGGGCAATCCAGAATGCTTGTGGGAAGACTGCTGGTGGTAAGTAGTAAAGCAGAGAAGAAGTAAATGGACCATGGGAAATCCACATGCTTTGCTGAAGAATTGGATATAGAGTCTGGGAGAAGTCAGGTGCTCAGTTTTGGCAACAGAGATAAAAGAGGCCATTGGCTGAGAATTCTGGAGTAAGTTTGGGGAGAAGGAGATCTGGAGCTATGTTTTGGAAACATTAAGTTTAGGATCTTTTTGGTCCCACAAATGCAGTTATTGAAAAGACAATCAGATCTAGGAGACTGATGCTCAGGAAAGATATTTATACTAGATAATGGGCACATGAGTTGCCTAAAAGACATATGTAAAGGCAAGAAACCAGTTCTTAGGTGAGAAGAGATGGCGAGAACAGTGGGAGAGGTAAGGTGAGTTTTGGAGTTTGGAGCCCTGGAGTGATGGGAGAAGATGAGGCATAGCTAGTGACAGTCACCAAGAAGAAATGGCCTTGGGATGGAGGAGGGTGAACCTTGCATCCACAATGTCCTGAGAGCCAAAGGCAGAAAGCATTTTAAAGAAGACAGATGATCACCTGAGCTAAATGGAGACAGATGGAGACGGACATGCAAATTGACCATGCCTTTAACAACGGGTGGGTCACAGTAACCTTGACAAGACCAATTTCCTGCCAACTGAAGGGGATAAGATTCAGAGTATGGCGGATTCAAGGAAAAATGAGACTGGGGGAATTGGAACAACTAATATTAATGACCCTTTCAAGTCGTCTCACTGTGAAGGAATACAGCGCAAGCAGCAAGAGTGTGACAAGGTGGCTGTATGGTTTAGTTGAAGAATCATATCTATGGAATGAACTCATGCCTACTGGGAGCACAGCTTTACCTACAGGGTGAAAGGAGCTCCAAAGACCAGCTGTCCATGCTGAACTGAAATGTCCCTGGTCTAGAACCTGTGGGAAAGCGGTATGCCACTTCTCCACTTGTATCCCAGAAGATCTGCCTTCCTTGGAAGGCCCCAGATCAGTGTCTCATTACCTACCAGCATGATCAAATACCACCAACACTTTCTCTGTCTTCTTGCCTGGGACTGTAGGCGCAATGGACCAACACCATGACAACTCCTAGAAATTGGAAAACCTACAAGAAGGGCCCAGGGAACAATTTTATGGGTAAAGTGCTTGCTATAGAAGACTTACATTCAATACCAGCACCCACATACAAAGCAGGGCATAGTGATACATCCTTGTAGTCTTAGCTTTGGGAAGGTGGAAATGGGCAAATCCCTGGAAACTACTGGTCAACCCACCTAGTCTAACTGGTAAGCCCCAAGTCTCAGCAAGAAACTCCTGACTCAAAAGACCAAGCGGATGAATCCCAAAGAAAAACATCTGCAAGAGTGCTCTGGTCTCCACATGTATGTATACACCAATACTCCAGAATATAAGAACATAGATGTATTACACATACATATTCATATAACATGTATGCATACTCCTATGCATAAAGAAAATCTATAGGAAACCTGAGATATGAAAAAGTCAAGAATCCAGAGTTAAGGGAGAACTATGTATGATGTGAACAGGTCTTCAGCCAAGGGTGGAGATAAAGGAAAGGACCTAGGAAGGCACAGAGAGAAGCAAATACATGCTTCTCTCCCTCCGTCTCAAAATCTTTGGGCTCTGTGGCAATCTGGAAATGCTTGAATTGGCCCTTTAAAATCAGCACTGGCACCAGATGACACTGTCATAATATATTCTTCGTCAACACTTATTCCCCCCCTTGAGGCCGAGCCTGCTTCCCAGCTGTGACACACTTTGTCTGCTTTGCCATCAGGTCTCTTTAACTGAGGCGTGATGGTGAGCAGGAGGTGGCTCTCAGCCTGAAGTGAAACTTTGCTGTTTAACTCACCTTCACCCTGATGCTTTTTCTTGGGCGCCCCTAAGAGCTGCATGTGAAGATAAGCGGGCACAGTGTCACAACTCCAAGTGAAACAGTCTGTTTTCCCAGTGCTCACATCTGAAGGAAGTGGCTTTCAACCAGGTGTCATCCACCCCTCCCCCACGGGGACATTTAGCAAAACAAACAAACAACAAACAAACAAAAAAACTTCAAAAAGGAGTTTGTTCACTACCATTACGAAGGGAAGATGCTATCAATATCTACCCGGGAGGTCGGGTATGGTGTGAACCCTCTCACAGCACAAAAACAACTATCCATTAACGATGAATTTTCCCAACTAATATGCCATCGTGGAGGACCTGGGTGGCAAGAAACAGCCCAGCACCTGCAAAGAAGATTCGAGGGAGGCTATGAGAAGCTGCAGTTTATATTTCATTTGGGAAGACTTTTCAGTGTTTGTAGAGAAAGCATCTTAGACTCAGTAGTTAGACCCGAGTAGAAGCAAGTTCAAGGCCATTCTGAGAACTGTGCGCCAAAGAGAATTACGTTCCTGCTTGCTTCTGCATGGGTATTTGTGTACCTGTACAGGGCTTCTTGAAGGTACCAAACACTCTTGCTTTTTTTTTTTTTAACCCAATTTAAGGCTCTCCCTCTATTTGCATATTTAGAGGTGCAGCTCAGTCCTTCCTAAGCTTATAAGGTCCTTGCATTCTACTGATAGAGAGGCAGGGACCTCAGGCTAGACAACTAGAAAAAGTTGAATGGACCCTGGCAGTCAGTAGCTGACACCTAGACAGATGAGCCTCCCTCCTTCACGGCCGGCTTGAACAAGCAGAACCAGGGTCTCTCTGGTTTAGATTTGAAATTGACCCTTAACTAGTATCCCCTACACTCATCCCAGGCTTTCTGCTCCAAATGGGAAATCCTTCCTGCTGGACATAGTCAACTCTCTGCAGAAATGAGAGATTCTAATGCCCTGACGGTACTTGACAGTTTACAAAGAGACCGTACGAAACACACTGTTCTTTTCATCTGGAGAGCGGTGGAAGGTTATTCTTAGATTTAGATAGGAAAACAGAGTCATCACCTGTGTTGTTGTGACTCACATTCCATCCGCATCTGGTTTGTGCATACGTCACCTGAGGAAAGACAGTGGAGAAGAGACATCTAGCATCAAAAAACGTCACAGATCAAAGACCCTCCCCCTGAAGAGTTTCAGGGAAATTCCTTCTAGGATTGTATGTCTTCAAGTGACCGAGTTAAAAC
The DNA here is from genome assembly GCF_947179515.1 of Apodemus sylvaticus. NCBI lineage: Eukaryota > Metazoa > Chordata > Mammalia > Rodentia > Muridae > Apodemus > Apodemus sylvaticus. The sequence goes on along the minus strand of NC_067478.1, from coordinate 87,353,094 downwards.
TGAGTCACTTAAATATAGATGGCCAGGTTTTGTGTATGCATGCATAGCCTGCTGTTGATACCCAGTGGCGCTCCATCCATATAAACCAGCAAAGCCATTTAGAACCTAGAGCTTGAGTCTATATAAATGTAAATTACCAACCAAAGGGAGCACACACTCTGTGAAATAAGGCTGTGGTCTTTCCACTCCCAGCTCCCCCAGTCCAGCATAGACTCATGAGGCATCCTTCCATTTGGACAACCTACCCTGTGCAGGTTTCGCTTGGCCTCTGAGTCCCACTTTTCAACTGGCTTGTACCGGGAACCTGCATTTCCTCCATGAACGTTTGTCGTTATCACGCAGAGTCTCTGAGATATCTACCCTTCCGACCTGTCGTCCAATACGACTGCCTCTGTTTGCTGTGCATGTGTTCGTGATGTGTTCGAGCAATCATGTCTGCTTTGTCTGGGGCAAAGGGTGGGCTCTGGTTAGAAATGGCATGCTTCTGAAAGCTGCATTAACTCTTTCACACTAGTAATGTGCTTCATTGGGAATCTGCAGTAGCCATTGTTTTAAGTGGGTCTCTAAAGCATGGAAAACGCTAAAGTAAGTAGCTGCAAGCCTGTCTTTCCCAACAAGGCTGGGGGTGGCGGGGGCAGCTCACTGTAAAGGCAAAGAATGAGCTCAAGAAAAATGTCTGCTAACTGCTGGGAGCTGCACACAGGAAGAAGCCAGTGAAGAACAATCCAGCTAAATGAAATTGTTTTCTTCCTTCTCAACCCCAGTGTATTAATTGGGTACAAATCGGTCCACTTAATGCCAATTGACATTAAGCAATTTACCGTTTGATGGCAATTGAAAAGCCGTGCTTGACGCTCCAAACCCTCCTGATTGTTCCAGACAGATTTCCTACCCGAAAGTGGAAGTGGATTTAATGTGATCTCCTCAGTCTGTTCTCCATTACGTGTGAACTGTAATGTTGGTAGCAAGCAGTTCAAATGGCTACCTGAGCAGTGAAGTGTTCAAAATGGAGGTGTTCCAGCTCCTAGTGGAGATACAAAGGAAAAGGGCGCCATATTACCCTGGTGATGATCACAGGCCTGGGAGAGCATGCCGGTCCACCATCACAGCCATGATCTCCTTGCTTTTATTTGGATTGCTTGGGTGATTTCTTAAATCAGAGGAAATTTCCAGAAAGCAATCAAGTTCTGTTCTGTCACTTCAGCAAGGAAACTGGGGTCTAGGGAAGTTAGATGACCTGCCCCAATAGTTAAAAGCAGCCACCTGTCCTGTCTTCCTGATGCCTCTATCTTCTATATTCTCTAATTTTCCTGACACCCCCCCCCACCTCAAGAAGCCCACCTCAGGCTCTGGGAATGGAGAGGGCATGGATAGATGGTGCAGTCTTATACCAAAAGACTCTCAAGTTCAACAGCTACACATGGGCCCTTTAACTTCTCAGGGCTTTGATTCCTTTATCCATGAAAGGGAACTCAGATCCTTAGATGCACGCTTCTCAGTTTCTACAAGGACAGAACAAAGCCATCATGACCAAGACACTTTTAAAACTACAAAGAAGCATGAAGCTGGAAGACGTTATTGTCTGACTGAAGCCTGCTCTACGCAGATGATGAACTAGATAGGTCAAAGGATGAATGAAAGCCAGTCAAGACCCAAGCTATAAGCAACTGACTGTCGGCATGCTGGCCCTCCCCACTCATACCTGAAATCAAAGAAAGGTTAGGGATTAGAAGGTTGGAAACGTGCAGATGTTTGGCAGGGCTGCAGTCAGCTCTTTGGCCTTTGGCACATCCAATACCTAACAAAGTTTGCCCTACTTGGGTGTTTTTCTTTTTAATTATATTTAAGGCAGGTGACTTAAACTGTTCTAAGCGTTAAAGCTCTATTCTGCAGTAATGTATTTAACCACTTAGCTGGGCAAGGATGCAAACATAGCCTGATGAGATTTGCGGGGAGGGTTGTACCTAATCTGTACATTGAAATGCAAAGACTCTCTATTCTGCTAGCAGAATTTTGTGGGAATGTTTCCAGAGTATATGCCCTTGACACTCACATGCAGAGGTACCAGTGGGACAAGATATACCCAGGTCTATGCCGCCTTAGAAATAGAAGATTCCAAGGCTGCTTCCTGGTAGCTAGGGCACTTGAAGACAATCACTTCATCTCTTTGAGCTTCTAGAAGATAAACATGGACATAAACTGGTGATGAAAATCTTGACCCCAAGACTATATTAGATCACTTTATCCAGTCTCACATCTCATCTCCTATTCTGACCAGAGAGGCTGTAATAATACCCTTGGAGGGTCTCCTTTTCAGTATTGAAGTCTTGTTCTTTCATAGCTGGGCCACCATCCTATTGCCCTCAGCGCCCAAGATTACACACTTACACACACACATACACAAACACACATACACACACACAAAAACACACACACACACAGAGAGAGAGAGAGAGAGAGAGAGAGAGAGAGAGATTAATATGATATTGACAATAATTCTAACTAGACTTGGCCCACAGTCCTATCCATTTTCTGCAGGCTTTCCTGCTCTCTTTAGTTTTTGCATGATTATACAATGACCTAGCATCTTCTTCTGCCTACTGGACTCTTATATACTCACCAAACACCTTGATCCTGAAATGGCTCTGCAGAGAACCTTGATCTGCTAATTACCATCTGAGTCAGATGCCCAGTGAGCTTGACCTGCTATAAGGGCTCTTCCCAACTCACTGGAAAATAGAAAGCCATCTGTCCTCCTCTCTCCTCCTCTCTCCTCTCTCCTCTCTCCTCTCTCCTCTCTCCTCTCTCCTCTCTCCTCTCTCCTCTCTCCTCTCTCCTCTCTCCTCTCTCCTCTCTCTCCTCTCTCCTCTCTCCTCTCTCCTCTCTCCTCTCTCCTCTCTCCTCTCTCCTCTCTCCTCTCTCCTCTCTCCTCTCTCCTCTCTCCTCTCTCCTCTCTCCTCTCTCCTCTCTCCTCTCTCCTCTCTCCTCTCTCCTCTCTCCTCTCTCCTCTCTCCTCTCTCCTCTCTCCTCTCTCCTCTCTCCTCTCTCTCTCCTCTCTCCTCTCTCTCTCCTCTCTCCTCTCTCCTCTCTCCTCTCTCCTCTCTCCTCTCTCCTCTCTCCTCTCTCTCTCCTCTCTCCTCTCTCTCTCCTCTCTCCTCTCTCCTCTCTCCTCTCTCCTCTCTCCTCTCTCCTCTCTCCCCTCTCCCCTCTCCCCTCTCCCCTCTCCCCTCTCTCCCCTCTCTCTCCCCTCTCCCCTCTCCCCTCTCCCCTCTCTTCCCTCTCCCCTCTCCCCTCTCCCCTCTCCCCTCTCCCCTCTCCCCTCTCCCCTCTCCCCTCTCCCCTCTCCCCTCTCCCCTCTCCCCTCTCCCCTCTCCCCTCTCCCCTCTCTCCTCTCTCCTCTCTCCTCTCTCCCTCTCCCTCTCCCTCTCTCTCTCTCTCTCTCTCTCTCTCTCTCTCTCTCTCTCTCATTGTTTCTGTTGCTTCTGTCACTATCTGAAAGACATGATACATATTAATTTGCATGTTTATTATCTGGAGCAAAAGTGCATGCCACAAAAGGTAAGAATGCCCCTTGCCCACTGTAACAGGTTCTGCAGCCTAGCACACAGCAACGCTCAGCTATATTTGTTGAATAGAAAGAAAATGTGTTAAGAGCACCCAGTTTGGTAAACACAGTGAGCTGCACTAACGTTGGTATACAAACGTTTAAGAATATAAAGTGTGCTTCAGAGAAGAACCATCACAGGCATTGGATACCCAGACTGCAAGACTCATCCAGTGGGTCCTATCAACAAATTAATTGATGTTGACTCCCTCAACACTTTCATTTGCATGCTGAAGAGAGGCATGTGGATTTGACTGTCCATTTATCAAGCCTCAATACATCCAAAGGTAGTTTTAAACAAGCAAAAAGCAACTTTAAAATAAATGAACATGCAATCATAGAGTATTTCTAGGCACCTGTAACCATCATTTGGATACAGGAAGGGTTCATAACAAAGAAAACAGCCATTGAGAAAATGAACATATTGTTAGTTCAATAACAACAAGTGGCATCATAGGCAAGGGTGATTTAAGCTGGCCCATGCAAAACACCAACTCAGGAAGGCTCCAAGGCAGAACATCTAGTCCAGTCTCTGCCTCTAATGTAACAGGCCACTTGGGTCACACCACTACGCCACCACACCTCTACAATCCTGAGCATCTCCTTCTGTGAATTGAGCGGACACTTTCCACCATCTCTCTTAGCTCTAGAGGATATTTCTCTATATTCATGACTGGTGTACAGTGGGATGTACTGATGTCCAAGAATACAAGAGAGACTGGACCACCGATTGTATATAGGATGATGCTAAAATTCTTGACCTTCAGGGTACTTGTGAGAAGCAGACACTCTTTTTTAGTTCTTCTTGGCTGAGTTCAAAGCCACACTTGAGTTGATTTTTCACAACAGACTTAATAACAGAGAGGCTAGATAGGTTTGAGGTCAGTAGCTGCATCACAGAAGAGTCTCCCTGAAGAGGGGTTTCATCCTAGAGTACCCAAGACAACAACCTGCAGGCAGCTTCCCTTGAAGAGGGTCTCAGCCAGCAACTGCTTACAGTTTCTGTAACCTCTGGGATCTTTGTGAGTTTTGACACTCTTAAACTTCCTGGTCTTATAAATTTGATTATTTCCAGGGTCTGCTCTCCAAAAGGAAACATTTCCATTTAAGGAAATAGCTACACAAAAGAATGAAAGTCTTGGATAACCTTGGATAAATCCATGGCTGGCAGCTAAGCCCTGTAGACACAGGCGCCCTGCAACAAGTTGGAATAAAATGGGAACCCTGGAAAGATACAGCAGTCACCAAACATCTTAGGCCTAAGTTTCTCCACACCCTTACCAGAATTAGGTATTATTCATCATTTTTATAAACACCCAGTCATCACTATTGTGTTATGGTTTTAAACTTTCTTATTGGCTTGATGATACTGGGCGTCTTCTGATGTTCTCATGAGTTGCCTCATTCTCCGCTTTGAACTATCCTTCAAATCATTTATCTCTTAAAAATGCACATACTCATAAAAATACATATATTATTTAAATTTTACAATAATTAAAAGTTTGGCATTTTTCATAAAAAGTAAGTATAAATATTTTCATCTTTTTCCGTGGGGGCAGTTTTTATTTTGTGCTGCTTTGTTGCTGGTACTCAAGTTTCTGGTGAATTAGTGGTGTAATTGAATGATAAAATCAGATTTTTGTTCACTGGATATTTGATATCAAATTTTATCTTTTGCATTTACAGTAATGTCCCTTTCTGTACACAATTTAAAAAGATCAATTTCTGACCCCCTGATGGATAAGAGACATTTGAAGCCATCACGCACATCCTAGAGCTGTCAATATATTGGCTGGACTCTCTACCTTCACTCTTTGAAACCGAAACTGACCAAAGCTGGTGGGAACCTGTTTGGGACCGTGTGCTAGTTACCCCTTATCAAAGTGCTTATTAGAACCAAGTTTATATAAAGACTTTTTCTGTGAAAAGACTTCATTTTTAGAATTGTTTATTAAATGTAATTCTAACCTCTTCTATTGTGTGGGTTTTTTGCAGTAAAAACATAACAAATGACTCCCATGAAGAAGTATGGAGAGGGTCCTGATCCTGGAAAGGATTGATCTAGCATGGGAAGGGAATATAAAGACAGAGAAAAAGGAGGGAGGTGATTGGAGAAGGGATGGAGAGAAGAAGGTTTATGGGACATATGGGGAGGGGGGATCTGGGAAATGGGAAATCATTTGGAATGTAAACAAAGAATATAGAAAATAAAATATTAAAAAAACAAACAGCTGGATAACACCGAGGGGCGCTGGTTTGCTGTTAAGGTTGCCTGTCATGCACGTGCCAGGCTAGGCTGTTTCCCACGATGGCTTCTGTGTGCTGAGGCTTTGTAATGCATCGATAAATGACTGCCCAGGCTTATTAAGATGCCTGGCCATGGCTTCTGCAGTCTTGGCCTTGTGTGTAAATAATGGCACTTTCTGTAAGCATATCTAGCTGCTGATAAATATACTTTTCCCACCTCTTTCCTCAGCCCTAATGGTAAGCCTGACTGTATTCAAGTTGGAACTCAAAACACAGAAAAGGCCAAAGTGGTGAACAGTTTTTTATATTTCTTGTATTTACATTGCAGATGCCAGAAGCATAGTGCATACTCACACATATTCTGAACTATTATTTCTGTCATTTGATTAAAATATTTTCTTGGTGTTAAAACCACATGGTGATATAACCTGTAGGAGTATTGCTTCAATTTGAAGCTAGCCTGGTGTGTGGAGTGAGTTCAGAGTCAGTCAGGGCAGCATGGTAAAACCCTGTCTTGAAAGAGCTAAGCATTAGAATTATACAAACTAGTAATTCTACTGTAAAGATTGGCTCAAAGTGCATTTTAAACATGTGTCCACCTAAAATTATTTGCAAAAAAAAAAAAAGATCACTGCGAAATTCTTCATAATAATGAAATCTGGAAACAACCCAAATGCTCGTCAACTAGTAGTAAGTGGATAAACAGTACGAGGAGCAACCAGCTCTACGGCAGCATAGAGTTCAACAGTCAGAGGACTGAACCACTGACATGCTGTGCTTACTGAGAGAAGACAGAGTATAGGATGACATCTCGCATGCCAGTCATATGACATCTCGATAAAATACAAAATAAGCACTAAAAAAACATGAAACAAACAAAAACAAAACAACAATAACAAAAATGGTATTTAATGGGCCTGAAAGGTGGTAGGAATTGGCTGAACTGTGGTTAGATTGAGAAAAATATTCTAATCTGGGATTCTGACAATGGACTTATGGAGAAATAACAACCTGTACCATTTATTTTTGGTATGCAAATTATTTATCAGTGAAGCTATTTTTCAAAGGTGTCATTTTAAACGTGAAAAGTCACATGACATGAGGTAAGAAGATATTTGGAATTTCTATAGATATAGAAAGATTAGAACCTAGGATGGGTGAATACACTATGCACACAACTCAACTAGTATCAGAAAATGCACCTTGTTGAAAGGGTGACTTGGCAAAGACAATGCACGAGTCATTCACAAACAGGGTAGCCAGGATGCTACCCTGAACTGCCAACAGTAAACTTTTAAAGGACAATCAACTCATTAGAGGAAAAAGTGCAAATTAAGACCATGATGAAGCATCTATTCTGCGACATCTAGGAGAATCCTTAAATTTTGATGTTGGCAAGAACATGGAGCAATGGTATTCTTCACATCTCAGGAGGAACACAAGTATGTGCAGCCATTCTAGAAAGCATTGTAAACATACCCTGCAGCACTGAAGAGGTGCACGTTGAGGGCTCAGCTCTCCCATCCCTGTACACACAAACACACATCCATGTACTGTAGATTCATCACACATCACGCACAAGAAAGATCATAAGGGAGCATCAGTAACTGTAGATGGCTTGGCATTTATATCTTGTCTGAACTGGTTTGTTCTGAGTGGCTGCTATTTAAGTGGGCATAACCAAACCTGTCCACCAGAGGCGCTGTGGAAATGAGAAGTGTCTCCATGGAGGAATGAAATAAGATGTCTAGCCCTTGCTCCAAAGATTATTTCCAATTCGTGTTCAAAGTGGGAGTCCAGAGCCTACCTAATAGAAGGAATCCCTTCATTATAAGACTCTGGTGTCAACAGGAAAGGCAACTGAGTCTCCTTTTCCTTTAATCCTGTGGTTTCTGAAATGCCATCCTCTCCTACTTCACTCCAAAGAATTTAAAGCCAGGAGCAAAGAGTATTTCATGGAAAGAATGAATAATGAACCCCGGCCACCACCAGCTTAGGAGGCCACGGATCACACAGTTGCTCCCCTCTGGATCCCAGTAGGAGTTACAGCGAGTCAGCCTCAATTTAATACAGCATCTGGATTATATTCAAATGGGAGTATGGTAGCCTAAAAGGCTAAATGTGCTTTTATGTGTCCAGCGTGACACACTAATTCCTGGTCCTTAAAAACTTAAAAGATCATCTTAGTCTGTTTAGCTACAAAAGAAGCCCCATGTATGTTCCTGGGATCAAAAGTAAACATTTTGATCCCTTCGTATTTAATTTCACAGGGATGTTCGTGGCAAAGGAGGTTAAAATGTGGTTGAACTTAAGGGTTTAGTAGAATATGTTCCTATTACAGACGTGTTTAAGGCTAGAAATCAGATTGGTCTGATGAGGCCTAATTAAAAAGAATTGTCTAAATAGGCACTCCAGACCAAGGTCAAATTTGGGGACCACATGGAGCCAGTTAAGCTTTGAACAGAGGGGGGATGTTCTGGATTGAAGGAAAAGATTCCCAAGCTGTGATCGCAGCCAGGACGCTAACTCCCTGTGTAGCTTGAAGAAACCCATTCATATCTGTTCCTGTCACTGTGGAGTTGGGGAAATGTCTCCTCTGGGCTTGAGATTCATAACGAACTTCCTCTTTCTCAAAGCCACGTTACAGATAGGGCCGTGGCTATCGTTCAGTTGGTCCAGTGCCTGATAGCATGCAAGAAGCCTTGAGTTCTTGCCTCAGTACTGCACTGACTGGGCATGGTGGTACCCATCTGTAATGTCCGCACTTAGGAGTCGGAGGCAGGAGGATCAAGAGCTCAAGAGCATTCTCGACTGTGTGGCAAGTTCAAGGACAACCTGGGTTACATGAGATATTAAAAAAATCTACATAGTATAGAAGTTATACTCTAGTGAGTCCATGACCATCTACCCCCCACCCCCCAAGACAGACAATGCCACACATAGGTGCAATTTTCCTTCCTTGCTGTGACAAAAATCCCTTCCCAGAAGAACCTTGGGTGGGGGGAGGGCTTATTCTAACTTCCAGATCAGGATGTGGTTTGTCGTGGTAGAGAAGCCTAGTAGTGAGCTTCTCCATGAAACCAGGAGTGTGAAGCAGGTGGGGTTATATTTCAGCTGTCAGAAAACTGAGGATGAACAAGTGGGGCTGGCTACAAAATCCCAAGAGTGAGCCACATCCTGACGCCAGCACCCAAAGGTTCTACAACCTTCCAAAACACTGGGAACTAAGTGCTCAAACACATGTAGGAGGTGGGAGGTGGGGTGGTGTTCATCATTCAAACCACAATGCTACCAAAGGTTAAATTAGTCTATTCTCTCTCTCTCTCTCTCTCTCTCTCTCTCTCTCTCTCTCTCTCACACACACACACACACACACACACACACACACACATCTCTGTTTTCTTTTCTAAAAAACAAAGAGGTATAGGCATGATGGCTTCCTGGCAAACTGCCTTGATTAACCTGACTTTAATGGCGAACAGCATATAACGTGTATATAAACCAGGGAGGGACGGAGGCAGAAGCAGATGTGGGCCTCTCTCTTTTCCAGAGGGCACGGGGGGGGGGGGGGGAGGGGGGCCCTCCCTGTTGAACTTCTCAGACTTTTCTGGTGTCACCAAAGTGCTGCTGGGAATTTCTCTACATAACCCTGCTCCTAAATCAACTCCCAGGAGACTGGGGAGGGGGGAGGGGGAGGGGTTGGAGGAGGGTGCCAGTTTAAAGTAGGTCTGATATGATCCAGGACCTGATAGGGTTTCAGCTGCTGGCTTTCTGGCAAATTGCAGAGAAATTAAAGAGATTCTTGCAGAGGTGAAACGGCTCAAGTCCTAGGGAGGGGATGCTGCCTGCTCGGAGAGAAATACAAAGACCAGATTCATCTGGTTCAAGAATTATAAATAGAACAGTCAGATTAGATTCAGCCAAGGAATGGGGGCACCACGAAGGAGCCAAGTCCTCTCTGGAGAAAGAGGCAAGGCTCCAGAGGCTCCAAAAGTCCGAAGCAAACATAATAGGCTTTCCAAAGGGAAGACAGGAAGGTGGGGACGAAGACAACTTTAAGCGGCCCTTTTCTTTTAATTCATAACTTCATTCAAGCAAACAGGCAAAATTATGAGCGAGAGGTTAAAGGGAAATTACTACCCCATAAGGAGTCATTCACTGTAGCCAGAATGAAGCGGTTTTTCTGCTCCCTGGAAAACACAAGCCACTTCCAAACTTTAAGTTAAAAACTTGGCCAAGGGAGTTTGGCCTCCCTCTATGTCTGTCTTGGAGACGTTTATCCAGCGGGTGGAGATATTGAGATGGGCCTGGTTTTCAGGTTGATTTCTTTTTTCCGTTGTTCCACATAAGGTTTCCATCAGATGCAGTCTGCATATTGGTACAAGCCAGGAGGCTGTCAGAGGAGAGGCCTTGATTTAACTTCTGCGGGCTGTAGCTAAAGCAGGTTTCAGTTTGGTAAGAACAAAGCCACAGTGCAGAGACCAAGCCCTAGGCAGTGCTTGGAGTGAGGGGGAAGGACAGTGGCTCCTGCCTCCCAAGACCTGCTGCCCAGGCCCCTTCCAGCCTCAAATGCCACATGGGCTCAGGACAGTCTCTGACTGTCCGGGCTGCAGAGTCCCCATCTGTTGTAATGAGTCTTGTCTCCACCTACACTGTGGAGTTGTTTGAAGGAAGTAATATAAAATACAAGCTCTGTTGCGATGTCATTAGGACACTAAGTAAAATGTATTCCCTTCCAGGGCCCCTGAGCATGTTCTGCAAACCCAGAGATGGTGGAAGCTCCTGATCTCCACAGGGCATCCTTAAATACTTCCAGTCTCCCTTCTAACGAGCTTCATGAAGACCCTTTACATGAGTAGTGAGAAGACAGAATCTGTGTTAGGCTGAATGGGTTTAGAATCCTTACTATCGAATTCAATAGATATAGCTTATAGCTTAGAGATTTTCTGCTTTCTTCTCTCTTCCTCTTCTTCCTCATTCTCTCTCTCTCTCTCTCTCTCTCTCTCTCTCTCTGTGTGTGTGTGTGTGTGTGTGTGTGCATTTGTATGTTTATGTGTCTCTGTCTCTGTGTCTCTGTCTCTCTGTGTCTGTCTCTCTCTATGTCTCTGTCACTCTGTCTTCATCTCTGTATCTTTGTCTCTATCAGCTCTCTGTATGTCTCTGTATCTGTCTCTCTCTTTGCCTCTCTCTGTCTCTCTCTCTGTCTCTTTCTCTCTGTCTCTCTCCTCTCTGTCTCTCTCTCTGTCTCTCTCTCTGTGTCTCTCTGTCTCTGTCTCTGTCTCTCTCTTTCTCTCTCTCTCGCACATGTATGTATATATGTATACAGATGTACTTGCCCACATTAGACCAGAGCTTGATATCAAGTGTGTCATCTTGATATCATCTTTCTTTTTCTTTCTTTCTTTCTTTCTTGCTTGCTTGCTTGCTTGCTTGCTTGCTTTTTCTTCCTTTCTTTCTTGCTTTCTCTTCCTTTCTTTCTTGCTTTCTCTTCCCTTCTTCCTTCCTTCCTTCCTTCCTTCCTTCCTTCCTTCCTTCCTTCCTTCCTTCCTTCCTTCCTTCTTTCCTTAGACAGGGTTTTGCACTAAATCTAAAATTGGCCGTTTCTGCTAGGCTAGCTGGCCAAGATGTCCACAGAATCCACCTGTACCACTTGCCCCCATTCACCCATCAATGCTAGGTTATAAAATACACAGTGCCCAGCTCACATGGCTGCCAGGGGTCCACACTCAGGCCCTCATGCCTGCAGAGCAAGCACTTTACCCACTGAGCCATCTCCCCTGCATCCCTCCCCCCACTTTCAGCACAGTGTCTCTCTGTAGCTCAGACGGGCCTCAGAGTCGCTAAGTAGCCTAGGTTTGGACTTCAACTCACAATCCTGAGGCCTCAGGTTCCTGAAGTCAGGGGTTGCAAGCATGTGCCAGCACACACATTTGGGGCAGTTTTCTCACACTGTTTCTCGGGATTCATGGTTGAAAAGCAGGACTAAAGCTGATCTCACAGGGGCGAGGATGGATGCAAATTAAGATTATAAACCTCATCGCACAAGCTCAGTGCAGAACAACCACCACTTCTAACCCTCACATCTGTCATGGCTGCCCATCTCACTGTCCTTGGATTAGATGAAACACATGCCTCTTTATTGACTCACATTCCTCTAACGTTATTAAAGATAGGTTTTGTTTTCTTCAAATGCAATGTGTGGATTTGATACTTCTGTCTCCCAAGATACAGAATAGGCATCGCCTTCCCTATTCTTCCCACTGGGTGCAGCTAAAGGCTCTGGATGCTGAGCAGCCACAGCTGGAGTGAGCCAGACCTGCCAGCTGGAAAGACTCACAGAACAGCACTGGCTTAAATTCACTGACTCTCCTCAAGTTCCTTTTGTGCTTCTTTGCTTCTTATATCCCAGATTGGGAGCTGGAGAAACCAGCAACCTGGAAATGCCAAAGAGCCTGGAATGAAAATAGATTCAACAGAAGCTGGTTCTCAAATATCCAAAGGACTGGAAGAAGGGAAGCTCGGCAAAGCTTCCAACTGTTGTATGGTAACCGCTTTGTGCCACCAAATAAACAGATGACACTATGGCACTGTCTATGCTAATGAAGCAGGGAAGGCTAGGGACAAACTAGAATTCTCAAATCCTCTCTCTCTCTCTCTCTCTCTCTCTCTCTCTCTCTCTCTCTCTCGTGTGTGTGTGTGTGTGTGTGTGTGTGTGTGTGTGTGTGAGATCTCTCATGCTTACTGCCTCAGGTGTGCTAGGCAAATACTCTCCCACTGATCTACATCCCCAGTTCTCTAGATTTCTGTTCATGCCAAGCTATAATGAGACACCCCGGTACCCTTACCAGGTGATCCCATAAAAGTCAAGTCTGAAGCATAAACGTTTATCCATGCCTGCCCTCCTGCCAAGGGAAGCTGTGAGAAACACACAGAACCACCCATGAGGGTAACTATAGGATACCAGGCCCCTACCTCCTGTTTTGTCCCTCTGAGCCATTAGGTGAGCAGTTTGTTCTGCCACACACCACCTGGCATTACTATCCAGGTACCTAAAACAAATAGGCCCACATGATCTAGACTAGAACTTCTGCAACCATGAACTGAATTAAGCCTCTACTCCTTATTCATTAATTCTATCAGGTGTTTCATAATAGTGGCAGTATGCGGACAACACAGAGCAGATGAACATCAACAATGCACTAAATGAAATGAACCACTAACCTATAAGCTAAGCCCTGTGAAATTTTGCACATACAAAATGCCTCTAGTAAGTCCCTGGGATGGAGAATAGAATGGCGGTTTGAAGATGTAGAAGGGGCCCGGAGAATGAATGGCTGTCATCTGAGGAATGCAAGGGCTCAATGTTTGAGAGTCAGGAAGAAGGAAGGTGATTGTCTCAGAGTTTCTATTCCTGCACAAAAATCATGACCAACAAGCAAGCTGCTGGTGGAAAGGACAGCTTACACTTCCACATTGCTGTTCATCACCAAAGAAAGTCAGGACTGGGACTCAAGCAGGTCAGGAAGCAGGAGCTGATGCAGAGGCCATGGAGGGATGTTTCTTACTGGCTTGCTTCCCCTGGCTTGCTCAGCTTGCTTTCTTACAGAACCCAGGACTACCAGCCCAGGGATGGCACCACCCACAAGGGGCCCCCCCACCTTGATCACTAATTGAGAAAATGCCTTACAGCTGGATCTCATGGAGGCATTTCCTCACCTGAAGCTCTTTTCTCTGTGCTAACTCCAGCTTGTGTCAAGTTGACACACAAAATCGGCCAGTACAGTGATGATGGCGACATAATACATCAATACAGACACAACAGGACTAAGCTGTGCACGTGAATATGATTAGTGTGGTAAGGTTTGTGTTATGTAGAGTTTGCCACAATAAACATTTATTATTAAAAATTAAGAAAGTAATTAAAAAGAGTAATTAAAAAGGCTTAGTGGGTAAGTTCAAGGACAGAATAGAAAAGAACCAATCACTGAATTAGAAAACAGGGACAATAGAAATTATTCACTCGGAACCAAGAAGAAAATAGATCAAAAGAAACACAAGCCGGGCTTTTAGGATTTTTGAGCTAATAAAAAAAATTGTAATATTTATGTCATCAGAGCTCCAGAGGGAGAGGAGAGCTTGGGTGGGGTTTAATTTGTCCTCAAATAAATGGCTGAAATGTCCCAACTTTGAGAACAATAACACAGATTCAAGAAGCTGAAAGAAATCCAAGAAGATCCAGTCAAAGAAAGGCACACTTGGGTACACACAGTCAAGCTTCCCCAAACCGAAGACAGAACAAAACCTTGGACAGTAACGGGAGGACAGCACACAAGTCTGGGAGACAACTGTAATGGTGGCAGGCTTTGTTCAGAGACTGGAGCAACTGCAGGGAGTGACCCAGCTTTCAGGAGCTAAAAGCAGCTGACAGTCGAATCTAAATGAGATGCCCAGTGAGAATCACATTCAAGGAGCAAGAAGAATCCACATGTTAATGAGGAGAAACTAAACATAGTTTTTGCTGGTAGATCCACCTTAAAATAATAGCTTTTAAAAAAATAGAAATAGAGTTTATAAAAGGGGAGGGTGGAAGTCACTTGGGCCACCAGAAAAAATAAAAACAAAAATGACAAAAAACAAAAGCATACTTGTCCAATGAGTCAAAGGGATTCTGTCTTGTTTCCTAAGTCTTCCTTGATCATAAAGCAAGAACTATGATCCTGTCTCTGCAGCTCCCATTGTATTGAGTGTTTAAGACAGTTTGTAGACAGGGAAGGCTAAAGGGAGGTAAAATTTTTGTACTTCGTGCAATGTTGTGGTATGATTACATCAGTAGTAGACCATGATATGTTCGTTAGGCATAAAGATGTCATGGCCACAACACCACAAGTAAAATGATAAATGAAAAGAGATGCGACCCATGGATGGAGAGTCGCTCGCTCAGCTGGTAGGAATACTTGCTGCCCATTCAGAGGACCTAAGTGTAGCTCCCAGCAGCCCCAGGGTGCCTCCCAAGAGCCTGTAGCTCCAGTCAGGCCATCTCACACCCTCTTCAGGCTTCCTCAAGCACCTGCACATAGATGCATAGGCACGTATACATACACATAAACAAAAATAAAATAAACGTTTAAAATGTAATTTAGTAGCAATAGGACTCTATAACAATATTCAAATAGCCCAATGTAACTCATAGAAAATAAATGAGAAAAATAGAAAACAAAGTATGGAAAACAAGATAAAAATCTCCCAGCAGAATATCCTCCCAAAGTAGATGCTATCTATACTTAACATGTCAGAAATATTTCAAAGCCAGGTCCTCTCACTGTATCCACTTAAAGCCAGAACTTGACAGTGTGAGTTCTAAAAATATGATGACCCAATTACATTCTTCTGTAAGAAACTCAACCCCCAAAAGAATCATCCTGTAAGTAACAAGTGAGTCTAGCAAATTTCCAGAACACAAGACAACAACAAATCGTTTTTATTTTTAATATTTACACATATAAATGCATGTGAACATTTTTATACATGTGGACACTAGAATTATGAGTCCACCAGTGCTTACAGTGACTCTAAGAAACAAACAATACACATATAGACTTTGTATGCTCACCACTACAAGAGAAGAATGAGAGAAAACAAGAAAATCTAAATAAATATGGTGCAGACTGTCTTCACAATATGAGTGACCCAATAGGGTAAGGATGTCATTTATTCCCAAATATATTTGCAAATTTGATGCAGGACCCATCAAAAATCCTTAAATAGTCCTTTGTAGCTATAGATAGAACTATTCCAAGATTTATTCTGATATGGAAATGCATTTATTTTGATATATATAATTTTATACTATTAAGAAATATTTTCCTAATGAGAAGATAAAGTGGGAAAAATCACCATGCCTGATTTCAAGACAATCTGTACAGCCTTTGTATGAGGACCCAGTGGTACCAACAGTAGAATGCACACACTCACCAATGGGCAAGAACAGGAAGTCCAGAAAAAGATCCATACACTCCATACATGTTTGCCCAATTGACTTCTTTAAGACTTGTTTTTATTTTATATAGACGAATATTAGGCCTGTATGCCTGCATGCATGTATATGTATCACATGTGTGTCAAGATGGCTCTGAACCTTCATATGGGTCCTGGGAATAGAACCCAGGACCTCTGCAAGAGGAGCAAATACTCTCAAAGGCCTATCTGCTTCTCCAGCTCTTCCCTATGTACTTTTGACAAAATCTGCTTTTAAAACATTGGAAATAAAAGATAGAAGATGAAGGAGGAGAGTGGAGGAAAAACAGGACAAAAGGAAAGGGTTAAACAGGAGGGAGGGACAGAAGAAGGGTGAGATGAAAAACAGGAAGTCAGCCTGCTCTACCCTTTTAAGCAGGATTGTGTAAGTTAAGTCAAGATGGGCCCCCAACTTCAATATTAAAAGTTAAACTAGAAGGTCAGGGGCATGGTTTAGTGGTAGTAGACTGCTTCCTTGCTACTACCTTGCTTCTCCCCTTTGTAGCCAAACAAAGAAACAAAACGGAACAAGTTCCTAAAACATGCACCCCAGCACACCATGAGCGAGGATGAGTCCTAAAACTCCAGGTGAACTGAGATACAAAAGAATACCCACTCTGTGCTTTTAGTCATGTGAAGTCAGGAGCAGACAAAACCATGCCAGGCAGAGGTTTAGTTCCCAGGACTGGGAGTGGGGAGGGAAGGAGAAAGGAGGAGGGAAGAAGGTGGAAAAGGAGAAGAAAGAGGGGGGCAGAGAGAAAGAGAAAGAAGACTGCAGGGGAGAGGCAGGGGGAGGGGAGAGGAGAGAAGGGCATCCTTTTAATGGAGAACAATTTCAGGACCTACGTCTAGGGCAGAGATCCCAGACTTGACACAAAATCACAGTCTATAAAAGAAAAAGGAGATAAACTGGACTCTGTCAGAATTATAAACTTCTTCCTTGTAAGGAGAAGAAGGAGCCTGTTATGAGCCTAAAGCACCAAGTAAAGGAACAGGAGAGAATATTCCGAATCGAGACTTTATGTGGGGTTAGGACATGCGCAGATTAGGAGCTCTCGAACCTCAAGAGGGAAACACACACAGTCCAATTAGAGAGTGTACAAGCAGTGAGGAGAAACATTTCATCAAAGGGAACCTGCAGATGGCCAATAAGCACATGAAAAGATGCCAGCCATGAGGGAAAAGCAGACAGAGTCGATAATCAGGTAGCACCATGCACCTCGCCAAATGCTGCCCGGCATGGGGAAAGGCCACCACTCATACCTTATCAGCAGGAATGCAAAAGAGTACAGCCACTGTGGAGAAAGTTACCAAATCAGTAAGCTGATTCACAACACAAAGTGGCGGCACTGTATGACCCAGAAAATGCACTTCTAAGCATCTCTTCTAGAGAGAAGAAAGCTTACTATTCTCAGAAAGACTCGTACACACATTTGTAGCAGCATTCCACACAACAGCAAGAAACTGAAAGTGGTCCCAGGATTAAATAATCTGTGTTGTGTCTATACTATGGGATAGTATCTGGCAAAAACAAGGTGTGAATGTTGGCATGAAGAACAGCATGGAAAGATGGCAGAAACTTACATACTGCATGTTGCGATGCATATAACATCCGTGAAATGATAACCATCAGAAGGACAGATTCCTAGAATCCAGGACCAAGGAGGAAGTCTAGGTGGACATGGTGACTGTGGCCAAAAAGAGAAACTTGAGCATCTCCGACAGTGAGCTGAATGCGTAGGTGTCAGACACCCAATGGGGACATCTTACTGTAGTTTGTGTTGGGGACAGTTAATAGTATGTGGGATGACTCCATATTAAGAAGAAAAAAAAAAACCTCTAATTTTTTGAAGAAAAAAGTACCCCAACTTTAGGAAATCTATAAAATATACACTCACAAATAGTATACAGAAAGAGAATAAAACACAACTATCTCTCTGACATGGGGAGGTAACCACTGAATTCTCAGGAGTATGTAATCAATCTGGAAAAACAAAAAAAAAAAACAAAACAAAAAACAAACAAAACAAAAAAACCTCTTTCCAACAATGAATAACTTCAGGAGCAGAAATTTCTACTCGGTGGCAGTGGGCCTTTCACCCCATAATACCACAAACATTGTGTCAATTCAGATGCCTATCCCAACACTTCTGCTAGTTCCCATGGGGTAACTCACCTAACTTCCACCTGTTGTGAAAACCAGCAAAACCGAAACAGCGGTGCTTTATAACCGGTGTAGGTTGTATTCCAACCAAATATCCAGCACCTAGAACAGACCACAATGGAGTGTGTAGTGCCAAGGTGCCCCTGGGGGCTGCTCCTGCAATGCCAGTGGTGGGCAATGAGACAAGAAACGGAAAAGTGACAGTGCGAGCGCACACATACCTGGGATGTGGTGGCCAGCCAAGTCATGTGATAATCCATCCGTTCCATACTGAACACCGCAGTACACGGTATAGGTGGTGCAGATGTCATTGCTTTCTTTGCTGCCACCCTTTACCACAACTCCTCCATATGTAAGATGAACATTGTTGATCTGTCTTTGGGTCCTAGCGGTATTTAAAACATACCTGCAGAACCTCCACACCGTTTGACTCTCACCCCATGAGTCAACAAGAGACACTTTCAAGTTTGTTATTCAACTTGATCCTTGAATGTTTAATAAAAAAAATGGACTAGTAGTTAGCACCCTAAGGATTCAGAGTTGAGTTCCGAAGAGAATACACCGAAAATGAAGACTCATACAGAACATTCAATAAAGTGACTCCATTCTGCCAGGCCATTCTAATGAAAATACCGGGGGTCCTATTGGCTTAAACATCTCTATGACTCAGCAATTCTACTCAGTCACGAGGAATGAAAGCAGACGAAAAAAATGTATTTATAGCAACCTTATTCATAAAATCTAGAAATAACTTGTGTCAAATACCAGAGAATGGAATAGTCACATAACAGAGTACCGTGCAGCCAAACAAAGAAAGAAACAAAACGGAACAAGTCCCCAAAACATGCACCCCACCGCAAGGATGAGTCCTAAAACACCGGGTGAAATGAGATACAAAAGAATGCCCACTCTGTGCTTTTAGTCATGTGAAGTCAGGAGCATACAAAACCATGCCAGGCAGTAGAAATGGGGTCACCATTGATGGGGAAGTAAATACAGTCACATGAGCTGGGAATTTTCCAAAGATGGTTCACAAGGTGATTGCACCACTGTGCAAACATCACAACATGTTTGCACAAACCTCTTGGCACAGAGCGCGAACATGAGTGAGTGAGTGAGAGAGAGAGAGAGAGAGAGAGACCTGCACTCACGAGACCTCTGACTGCAGTGTGATGTAAAAGGACTCGCTACTTGAACCCTTGGTCTTGGCCTGTGGTGCCATTTTGGAAGCTTGTGAAACCCTTGGGAGATGGGGCCTAGGTGGAAGGACTGGGTGGCTGGGAAGTAGATTCAGCCCTGCGTCTCACCCACACATGATAGGAATTGTTCAGATCTTCTGTAGTCTTCTGGGACCAGAGGCAGGTATGTGGCCCCTCATGTGCAGAGGCATAAATAACCCTTTGGTGTGGCATTATGATTGGAAGGTAGCTTAGAGACAGACTTAAGGGTAATGAAGCAATTTCTTGTTTGGGGAAGTGCTTTCACATGCATCTACAAGTACCAGACCCATCAAACTGAACACTTAGGGGCTGTGTATATGATTGGATATAAGTTGACTCCTAATAAACAGCTTTTTTTTTTTATTTGTGGGGCCCTCCAACATTCAGGGGCATGAAACACTTATCCCTAGTGAATACGTTTTAAATTCATAGCATAAATTCTGTTTTGATAGCATCCTTCTGATATATTTATTGAAGACCCCAATTAAATTTACTACTTGTTTTGTCCAGCAAAGGAAAGCAAGGAAGAGAAAGGGTGCCTGACACTCTCCCCGCTGTCCAGCTCCATTCTCTCTCCACTGCGAACTCACGAGGTCCCCTACTTCTTTATCCTAGGCTTGAAGTTCTCCAGGTTAGACCTGAACCATTTGCATTCATGGATATCAGTGCCTAAAGCAAGCAGGGTAAGGCAGACAGAATGATCTAACTTGCATGGTATCTGTTCTTATAAGGACCACACTTGTTTAGAAAAACTCCCTGGAGGAGCTAAGAAGAAGGTTCCACTGGGACCATGAGAAGTGTGTACTTTGGAGAACTCAGAGACTTTTGACCACAACAAGAGACACGGAAGGAGAACAGTATAGAACACACTGGGCAAATAAAAAGTATTAACCACAGCAGGCTGGGGGGCGCAGGGGCGGGGGAGGATGTTGGGATCAAGCAATCATGAATTACTCCATGTTATATGAAACAATCATCTTCCGGACTGATCCCTGACCTGGGAGACTCCATTCCAAGGGTAGCTTTTGACTTCATTTTGAGGGGGATGGATGTCTGCAGCCTGGAGATAGAGAAGGATCCACCCTACAACTTCACTGAGGAGAAATGGAACTATGGGAGCAACAAGGCAGCTCCTGAAGACTGAGCTCTGGTGTCAGACAGTGCTGACTGGGATTTAACATTGTCATAGTCCATTTTCTGTTACTACAGCAGAGTTACCTGAGGCTGGGTGACTTACGAAGAATAGAGACTTGCTTTGACTTATAGTTCTAGGAACAGGGGAGTTTTAAGGCTAATGGCACCTAGTGAAGGCATCCCAACACTGCCAAAGTAAAAGAGAAAGCTGTTGGCTTCAGAAGAAACAACATTTCACTTAGAGCATGCTGTTCTCCAGTTGATAAGACCGCCAGTTCTTTAGGCTGTGAATAATACTTACCAGTGAGAAGCTAAACCAGAGACATCAGCCAGCAGAAGGAGCATGCTTCATTCCTACAAAGTAAAACATATGTATGTGGACTTTCTGTCAAAGGAACTGTAGGTGTATCCGATACAAATAAGTCAAATGCAAGTGCAGTGGTTTGAATAAGAATGACTCCCTCCCCCCATAGGATCATATATTTAAGTGCTTGGTCCCTAGCTGGTGGAACTGTTTTGGTAAGGATTCGGAGGTGTGGGTTTGTTGGAGGAGTTGTGTCACTGTGGATGGGCTTTGAAGTTTTAAAATCTGAGACCAGCCGTAGTCTCTGTCTCTGTGTCTCTCATTCTCTGTCTCTCTCATTCTCTCTCTGTCTCTAGCTCTCTCATTCTCCTTTTCTCTCACTCTCTTGCTCTCTCTGTATCTCCTTCTCTGACCTTGTAGATCAGATGTAAGTTCCCAGCTCCTAGGAACTGCTCCAGCACCGTGTCTACCTGTCTGGTAATGTTCCCCACTCTAACTGTCCTAGACTTGCCCTCTGAAGCTCTAAACAAGTCCCCTTCCAAATGAAATGTTTTCTTTTATAGATTGCCTCGGTTTCTCTTCACAGCAATAAGAATGTGACTAAGACACCCAGAGAGCTGCTCTAGGACGTTCTCTTCAGTGCTCACTTCTCACCAATATCCTTTGTGCTAGCTAGTTTGATGTCAGCTTGACACATTTTGGAAGAAGGAAGGTCAATTGATAAAATGCCCCCAACCAGTTTGAACTGTGGGCAAGCCTGTGGTGCATTTTCTTGTTTGCCGATTGATATGGGAGGGCTCACTTCACTGTGGGTGGTGCCACCCCTGCGCTGGCGGCTCTGGATGGTATAAGAAAGTAGGCTGAGCGAGCCATGAGGGGCGAGTTGGTAAGCAGCACTCCTCCATGGCCTCTCCTTCTGTTCCTCCGTTGAGTTAGTGCTCTGGCTTCTCTAGATGATGAAGTACAAGCTATACGGTGAAATAAACCCTCTCCTTCTCAAGATGCCTTTGGCCGGGGTGTTTTATCCTAGCAATAGAAACCTTAACTAAGATACCCAATGACAAAGGCGATCCGGAAGTTGGAAAGATTCAGACTGTGGACTTAAGGAAGGGACGCAAATCAATAATTCTTGTGGAGGTTTTAAATGTTCCAGCTCTCTAACGTATGTGGCTTTGAAGCCCCGGTCCCAGAGGAGAAAGCTGGGGCGGGGGTGTCTGATTCAACATTTGGCAATCTGCTGGAGTATGTAACTCTGGCATTTCCCCACTTCGTTATTTAAAGGGCAATTTATTACGTGCAATGGAAACAAATAAAAACTCTATTTCTGACATTTCTAAATCTGAACCCTGAACTCTCCGTAAACCTCCCAATTTCAAAATAATTATTTAAGCAAAGCCCTGGTGTATTCCTTCTGAACCATTGAGGAGTGCTCCTAATGGTTGGTGATGCAATCGCCTCCAGTGAGGAGACTTGGGTATTGGACTTTTCCTGAAGCATATTAAATGGTCCCCTATGCTGTAGCCATTAAAGGCAATCCTGTCCTCACAGGCCTCAATCAAATTTGCACAGCAATTAGTCTTACCCAGAGTTTGATACATTTCTTAATTATAAAACAACTTTGTACTCCATTGGCCCTTTCAGATGGGTTATGAGAATGTTAATTACCTCCTCCTGAGACATCAAAGAGTTTTGGTAGTGGTGTGTGTGTGTGTGTGTGTGTGTGTGTGTGTGTGTGTGTTTAGCTCTACTTAAGGGGTGAACCAGACAAGAAACAGAGGAATTAACATTACTGAACACCAACTATGACTTTGGGTCTGTGGTGGGCAATTTCGCCTGTGGAAAATATAGAGATCTTTAGAAAAGTTAGATTACCTGACGTTAGTCACACAGATCAGTCTGGTAGGATTGAGTTTTTGTTCTTAGTTACCCTTGGGATGATGATGAATTTTGCTCACTTTTAATGTTGTGCGTATGTGTGTTTGTATGGTGCACGTGTATGCTTGCAGAGTGTGTCGGGTTCAGAGGTGAAAACACTGCCTTCCTTTATCTCCCTCTGCTGTATTATTTTTGAGACAGGGTTTCTCCCTGGGCCTGGAGTCCTCCGATTCTGCAAGATTGGCAAAGAAGCAGGCACAGGGGCTCCTCCTGTCCTCATGCCCCTGCCTCCCAGGCTGGGATCTCAGGTATGCCACCAGGTCTCAGCTTTTTAGATGCCCTAGGATTCAAGTTCAGACCTTGTTTATGAAGCAAGTGCTTCTTCAACTGAGCCGTCTCATCAGTCCCAGCTGTCTTCTTTTGAAATTCCCTTTCACTGTGAGAATTTTCTGAGCAATGTCTGTATGTCAGGCAGTGCTAGGTGAGATTTAAAAAAAATATTGCCTGAGTCCCATCTACCGGCATCTAACTCCTCTAAGGGAGCCTCTAAGCAGGAGAGACTACCTCAATCAGAGTGGGGGTTGTTTCAGGCTAATCCTTGGCTGAACCAGCCTTGCCAGATAGTCTAAGCTTTCTGTAGTTACTAGCGCTGGCCTCCAGTGCTTTCTTCCCTGGCCTTGACTCCGGCCGCCTGGCCCCACACCCTTTGCACCAATCCCTCCTCCCCCACCTATGTGGTGGGTTTTTTGGTTTTCTTCCTTGCAATCTTCCTAAATTGCACATTTCATTAGACCGTCAGGAAAAAGTCAGGAAATGAGGTTTCCAGGAAGAGGGAGGCAGAGAACAGAGGGCCGGGTGGGAAGGGGGAGACCAGGAGAGCAGGCTTTCATTATCAAGACCTGTTCCACGCACACCCTCTCCCGGTGCCATCCTCGCGCTGGATACGAGCCATCCTCTGGGCTAATGAGCTAGGCGCGGGAGATAACTAATCCTAATGCAATTACCGCTCGGTGCAGCACTGATAGGTCCACTGTGCTCCCCGCGTTGCCGGCAGCCTGAGCCAGGCTGGAGCAGCTGGGCCTCAGCCTCCTGTCGGAGACGTTTTGACAGCTGTATACAGTCCCGGGCCCCCTCCCACGGCCCGCGTCCCGGGAGAGTGATCTTTTCACAGCGAGTCCCCATGAAGCCTGTCGGAGGTGAAATGAAATCTTAGCAGCTTGGGGGTGGGGGTGGGGGGTGGAAAGCTGGGTGGTGCGAGCTCAGATGCTATTTCCAGGGCGGTGATGGGAGCAGCAGAGGCTCGAGCCCCCGCTCCCCCTCCATCCCTGCGGCGCCCCGAGGCCTGGCGGGGTGTGCGGGCTGCGGTGACAAATGGCAGTGCAAGCAAGGCCTGGCCCTCTCCCGGTGCAGCCGGCGCGATGGGGGGGGGGGGGAGGGGGAGGAGGGACGAGCTGGTGGGGGGGAAATGGTTTGCAGCACACTTGTTCCTTTGTTTAACGGGACCACGTGCTCTGTTTGCACAGCAGCATGTGGTACCCCAGGAGGAAATCAAACCAGCGTTGAAAGTTCAAGGAACAGCCAAGCTCTGCTGGGAAGTGGCGGGGCCATGGCCGGGATGGAGCAATGGAGCAGTGGCCTGCAGGACTCCCTCCCTGAGAGTCAGAAGGAGGGGGGCTCCAGTCCAGAGCTGTTTGGGAGAAAGAGGACTGCTGGACTTTTTGGCAACGAACACACACAAGAGGAATTTCTGTGACCAGCCACCCTCTCTGACAGGCCAAGCAGGATGGCGATCTTCGGTTTGAAAGGTTTTTGAGCTGATAAAGGTGTCTCCCAAGCCAGATTTCATCTGACACAAATTCCTGCCATGTTCGTGTGCCTTTCCATCCAGAACCCTTGACATAGTGTCTGCCCTGCTGCAAAGCTAGGTGGGACAGCTCCCACCATGCTCAGAGTGACACTCAGAAAAAGGTCACCATTTTTCTTCCAAGGAAATCTCCCCCCACCCCCCAGTTGATTAAACAAACGCAAAAATAAGCGATGCAAAATGTCTACCATCAGGATGGATTTTCTCACTAAATCCAATTTCCCGATTATATCCACAGCTCAGCATTTCAGCCATCACTGCATTTTCTTTCCTATCTAGACATATCCATGAAATTTATCAATTCACAAATCTTCATATTTCATAGAATGTTATCAGCCATCTATTCACTTTTGTCACGTCTCTCCCAAATGGAACTCCCAAATAGACCTGGACCCGGGGCTCTTTTACATAGCTGCTTGGTATAGACCTGGACCCCGGGTTCTTTTTACATAGCTGCTTGGTATGTCATTCTTGTATGGATGGCATTGAATCATCAGATGTTTGTAGTTTTTACTAAGACAATGCAAAACCTAAAGACTTGGATTTGTGCTGCACTCTGGCAAAGGATTATTTAAGAATGAATTTCTCAAATTAACAATTTGAAAACAGTGTTGGGTCAAAGGGAAGGTATATTTTAAATTTCAATAGACTTAGCTAAATCTCTGAACAACAACAACAACAAAAAAAAAAAAAACAAAAAAACCCTGACACCTTGCAATACATTTGCAATACATTCAAGAAAGTTAACAGTTTATGTTATGCATATGATATGTATGATGGTATACAAATACCTGACTATTACTTCTGCACGCAGACCGCCAGGGTGTTTACAAAGCAACCAGGAGAAAATCTGATGAGGTATCTGTCCATCTGTCTGTTTCAATTTTGTGTGCTTGCTTTGAAACATGTCTTGTGCAGCCCAGGCTGGCCTGGGACACATTATCCGTCTACAGCTTCCCAAGTAATCGTGGTCCAGGTATCTGCCGCCCACGCCCTAGAAAACCCAAAGTCTTCAGTAAGGAGGCTCAGCATCCACTTTAAGTGTGTTTAATGCTCACTTGTTTTTATTCTGAAATTTATTGTCTTCCCCCTACACCATTTTTCCAGAGGTTTGTTCATTTAGTCTTACTGATTTGAAGAGATTTCTTCTATAATTTGGGAAGTTTTTTTTTTTTCTCAGCTCATCTTCTTTTAATTATGAAATGCCTAACATTGTCAAAGTTGCAAGTCTTTGTGTTTATAACTTTGAGGTTTCATGCTGCAATGAGAAAAAACATTCTCAGATTCCTAAAAAAATTAAAAGAACAAGCTATATTTATTTTCTTTTTAACACTCTTGTGATTGTTTTCATTTTATTTTACAGTTCTTTATTTGTCAAGTAGCAAGAGCTTGATGCCTTTTTAGAAGTTGGATGTGTGTGTGTGTGTGTGTGTGTGTGTGTGTATACATATATATATATGTGTGTGTGTATATATATATATATATATATATATATATATATATACACGGAGAGCTAGATGAGACATGACTGAATGCGTAATTACAACATTTAAAACACTGTGAGGAATTAGTGAAAAATAACAGAATATCTACCTAAGGAGAATGGTCATAAGAGGTGAGATTTCAACAAAGCTCTGAACGATGAAAAAGATCATTACAAATTACAGAGCCACATATGCAAAAATCCCTGTGTGGAGGGTTAGAGGAATTTACCAGAGGCCAGTGGGAGAGCAGGGAGGTGAGCCAGGGAGTGAGTCAGAGAACCTTGCAGATAAAACTTCAAAGGACCACATCAGCAGGCACCATGACCGAATGAACACACGCCTGGGTAAGGAGCAACTGTTTCTAAGTGCAAAGGGAAGTTGCTGGATCTGCCAAGTGGGAGAGAACTGCCGTTGGATTATTTATTTATTCATATTTGATGCTACAGATTGAACCCAGGGCCTCGAGCATGCAAACCATGTGCTCTGCTACCAACTATACTCTCAGGGACGACTCTCCTTTTTTTTTTTTTTTTTTAATTCTTTGACAGTTTTGTGCATGTATATAAAAAACTTCATTTTCACTCCATTCCTTTCTCATTCCCCTACCTCTCCCACTAAAATACTTTTGAAGCTAGTTTCCAAAAGTAAATTCTGAATAAATTCCCTCAATAAATCCATTCAAGTATTGGAAACTGCAAGGTTTTCCACCGTATCTGTAGCCTGGTCCTGCACACAATGGTTGGTCCTTCCAGAGATGAGGAAGTTGTTCCTCAGCAGCCAGGCTTCCCACAGCCCTGACTAGAAGCTCACTTGCGTTGCTCACATAGCCAACCCATATAGCACTCATGCAACACCAGAAAGCCTTTCTAATATTGAACAAAACCCTGAGTTTGTTCTATCCCCACTTCTGCGTTTCCTAATCCTTCAGGTACTTCTTACATGAAGTGGCTTTTGATCTTTTCAGCAGCTCACCATCCTTCCCAAATATATCCTCCTCCTCCTTCTCCTTGTTCTCCTCCTCCTCCACTACCACAATGTCAGTGTTGGTATTTGAATTATGAATTGTTCCTCTAAAGCGTCATATATTGAAATATTGGTCCTCAATGCAGCAATATTCAGAGATGAAACCTTAAGACATGGTAGGACAATGAGAGCTCTGATTTAAGGTATGTGTCTTTGAATGAACCATCAGAGAATGCAGGTAGGATATAGGTCAAGGTCAACATGCCTGTAAAGAGGACATCTTGTCTTCAGTCTCCCCCACAATATCCAACTTTGCTTTAGGCCCATAGCAATAAAGTCAGGCTGTCATAAACAGAAGCTGCTGGAACTGTGACCCACAGTAAGACTTCCCTTTATTTGTCTCTGGTGTCTGGTCATATTAAGACAGGTGGCGGAAACTTGCTACATTGATCAGGTTCAGACAGTCAGAGCCAGCTTATCCTACCCGTATTCTGGTCACTACTGTTTCTTTGCCCTAGTTAAACACGGCATCCATGTCTACAGTCTCACAAGGTTTAAGAAAATAGAAGGGAATTCATGGCGACTTCTTGGACTCCACCAGTGCCACTAGCAAGGAGAACAGTGGAGACTTTGGGTTTTTCTGCCTTGTTGATAGTTCCTTGTAGGCAATGTTCTTGGTGATTAAAGACAGTAGTGAAAACATCAGAAGCGGCTGCCTTACTCCTGTGGAGAAGTCTGTGGTTCCAACAGTGCCTCCTGGTTCCTGTCCATCCATTCTGGCAGAGAAAAGTCCTGCAGGCAATTTTACAGCATTCTCTTGTTTTAAAAGCTTTTACTGCATTTTATTTATGCACTTAGTGTGAGTGTGTGCATGTGTGTGTATGTGTGTGTGTGTGTGTGTATTTGTGTGTATGCACAAGCACGTGTGAGGGGGGAAAGAGCGGGAGAGCACCCACATGTGTGTTCTTGTGCACCTTGACCTACCTGTTAAGGTCAGAGGACAATTTGCAGGAATTCGTTTTCTCCTCCCATTAAGAAGGTCACAAGGTCAAGGCTGGCAGTAGGCACATTACCCCTGAGCTATCCCATAAGCCCTTGATGGTACTGTAGCCACTGGTACAACTGCCACACAGAGAAATCGCCCATACCTCTTGTCTAATGAAAAGTTCTATCCATACAGGATTCTGGTAATAGATTTTTGACATCAGTCTTTTAAAAGCTATGAATCAGACATATTAGGTTTCTCATTAGGTGTGTGTTTTACAATTTAAGCTGAAGAGTTGAGAAATAGAGATGGTAGGTATACAACCCTGTGAATGGACTAAATATCGCTGTACAGCTTGCTATTATACTTTGCCACCATGGAAACAAAATTAATCATGAATCTATTCATCTAATTTATTATTCACACTGTCTGTGTGTGTGTGTGTGTGTGTGTGTGTGTGTGTGTGTCTATCTGTCTGGCTATTTGGCCACCGGTTTATTCTCCTTTAGACTTGAAAGAACACCTAGACTGTATAAACATATCCATACGTGATGGGGTCTGAACTGTTAAGCTTGGAACAAGACTCTGTTCACACAGTCTCCCAAGTGGGATTCCATGACACTGGAGGACTGTTAGACTAAAAGCCATGACCTAGTTAATTCCCTCCTTGTCACTAGAAAACATGGCACCCCATTTGTCCAGGACACCAAATTCATCCTAGACACATCACTGACAGCAATCATCTTCCCTACACTTCATAAGAAAAGCTTAGCCGTGGCCAAGTCTGGATATAAATTCTCATATGAAAGGTTTGCTCGATACCCCACCACATCTCAGTCAACTAATGGGCATTTCTACCACCGACTGATGGAAATTCCATTAGAAGAAAAATGAAGGCCTCAGGTGCACTTAATCTTTAGAACCCAGGGCCATTGTAAAAGTGGAAATAAGACACCTAGTTGGTCCTTTTTAACCTTCCAGATACAGGATGTCCAGTTCAGAGAGGGCTGAGCTGTACAGGTGGAGGCCATCTGTAATCATCTGTGAAGCGTTAGAAGCTATGGTGTAGAAAATGGGACTTTCTTCCTATGGAGTTTGCAACCCCATAGAAAGAACAATAATATCAACCAACCAGACTCCCCAGAGCTCCCAGAAACTAAGCCACTAACAGGAGTACACATGGCTCCGGCATGTAGCAGAGGATGGCCTTGTTAGGCATCAATGGGAAGAGAGGTCCCTGGTCCTATGAAGGTTTGATAAATGCCCCAGTGTAGGGGAATCTAGTGTGGGGAGCGGGGAGTGGGTGTGGGGATGGGTGGAGAAGCACCCTCATAGAAGCAGGGGGAGGGGTGATAGGAGAGGAAGTTTCTGGGAGAGGGGGAAACCAAGGAAGGGGATAACACTTGAAATGTAAATAAATTACGATAATAAAAAGAAAGAAAGAAAAAAGAAAAGAAAATTCATTTGGATTTCTGATGACTTACTTCATTTGTGTAATATTTTGTTGTGGCTTCAGGTTGACATATATTATGGAGACATCAAAAATAGCAGGAAAAAGAAACTCCCATAATGTATCCCTCTAGCAGACACTTTCTGAGGGTACACTGCATGCTACATTGATGTTTTGGTTACCTATTAGCAAGTGTCAAACCACCTAATAATACATTGGCTTAAATAACCATTGTGTGTATGTGTGTTTGCAGTCCTGTGAGTCAAGGATTTGAAAGTGGCCCAACTCTGGATCTATTTGACATCTGATGAGCTGGAAGATTAGGTCCTTAAAAGACATCTTTGGTCCCAGGCCTAGAATCACACATACCCCCACCGTGTGTGTGTCTGTGTGTGTGTGTGTGTGTGTGTGTGTGTGTGTGTGTGTATGTGTCTATCTGTCTGTCTGTCTGTCTGTCACTCTCTCTCTGTTTCTCTCTGTGTATGTCTCTCTCTGACTCTCTCTGTCTCTTGCTCTCTTCTCTTCCATCTCTCCCTCTCCACAGAGTGTCTCATCCCCCAGACTTACCACTCTCTTCACTTGGTTTCCTTACACCCTGGTCTTCTCACCACAGCTCTATTTACCACATGATGACTGACTTCCTTACAGTAAATATTTCCAGAAACCCAAGTAGAAGCCTTAGAAGACCTTAGGCATCACCACGTCCGCTGCAACCCACAGATCAAAGCGTGATGCTGAGACTAATGCAGGCTCCAGGGGAAGAAAAGATTCCACTTTTCCACACAGATTACAGCAAATGAGAGACATGATGATGACCATGTAGAAGAAAGTCACCACACCCAGTGCTAGAAGCCCTGTACCCGCCTCTGTTCTCACAGAAAGAACAAATGACAATGAAAGGAATGGAAGAGGTGCACCATGAGGCAGAAGTATGTGAAGGAAAGCCCAACCCAGAAATGAGGAGCCCATAGAAATAGGATCTGATGATGGGTGTCCTGAGTATGGACTATTCTATGTAAAACCCTGAGTGAGCCGAGCGGAGGTGGCCCACGCCTTTAATCCCAGCACTTGGGAGGCAGAGGCAGGCAGATTTCTGAGTTCGAGGCCAGCCTGGTCTACAAAGTGAGTTCTAGGGCTACACAGAGAAACCCTGTCTCGAAGAAAACAAAGACAAACAAACAAACAAACAAAAACAAAAAACAACAACAACAAAAAAAAAAACCCTGAGTGAAGCTTGAGGTTACGGTGACAAAGGGACGAAGGGAGACCGACCTGACATGGATGGCTAAATGGGCCAAATGACCCAGGGAAAAGATGGTGCAGCCCAAGCCTGAAATCCTTTCAGTCTGTTTGAACAGGAAACTGAGCTGAGCCGACCCTACACAGGTGAGTGGAAAAGAGGAGGCTTGAACAGCACACCAGCCTTACTGAGGAACACGTAAGGCGTTCTGGGTTGTCTTAGGTTTGGTTGTTTGTTTAGGTCTCCCGTGTGTGATTGCAAGCATGAGTAAGGCAAACCCACATCTCCACGCCTGTGTGGAAGTCGGAGGACAGCCTTGGCTCCCAGCCATCCTTGTTCAAGGCAGTGTCTCTTACTATTGGCTACAGTGTACACTGGCTTGCTAGCCTTGGGCTTCCAGGGAGTCTCCTGCCTCTGCCTCCCAGCTTGCCACAGGAGTGCAGGGATTCCAGATGCCTGCTCTCCTAGGTCCTCACACTTGTCTGCCAAGTGCTTTTACCCACTGACCCACTTCTCAACTCCTCAAACTTGTGACTCTTAAGAGTTTCCAATGAGTCCTTAGTTACAGAATTTCTAACTTAATGTGTATAAACATTTTAAAAGTTAGGAAATATATATAAATGCATAGACATATATTCCAAAGTTTAAATATATATAAAAATGTATTTATATTGTATTTTTAAATAGAGATGTAGTGTGTGTGTGTGTGTGTGTGTGTGTGTGTGTGTGTGTAAAATTATTCAGTGATATTTGTTAAGGTAGTGTAGCAAATCACCAGAAACTAGAAAAGTGTTTATTTCTTTACATATTTTTTCCTTAAAGATGGTTTCAAGCATTGTTAGTCTTTTTTTTCTTACATATTTTTCATCAACAGGTAACATTGTTTTCTTCTTTTATTATTGCCAATTTGTTAAGTTGTATTGGAAGGCTATCTCTCTCTCTCTCTCTCTCTCTCTCTCTCTCACACACACACACACACACACACACACACACACACAATTTAATTGATTGGTAAATCTAATCTGTGGTTGGTTGCTGGTTTTCTCTCTGGCATTGTCTGCTCTTAGATGCTGCCTGTAAACTCTTTGGCCACTGGCTTAGTATAGAAAGAAAGGAAGGCAAAGGGTTGTAACTGTATCAGAGACCCAGAGCGAGTTCAATTCCAATTAAATAGGTGAAGTGGGTGATCAGGGGCCTTATTTTATTCATGATAACTCATTGGCTCCCTCCTTTAATGTATTTAATGATCCTGTGAGCTTAATGACTGCTGCGATTAAAGTCACCCTGTTTAAGCACAGTGCATTGCATTAGTCTTGTTAGTGGCTGCCTTTGATAAAGCATAATAGCAAGGTTCACTCTTAGACCGTGAGCCATTTTCAATATTGCTTTTCTCTATCTGTCCTTTCCCCCTTGACTGATTACCTAGTACTCCGAAGAAGTGCCCTAGAAGGGACCATAGGACTGGTCATATTCTTCTAGGGTCTGATAACCTCACAGCCCAGGGAGATGGACGTTTGATGGGCCCGTCTAACAGTGGAGGTGGGGATGAGGGCGGTTCATCCAATTTAATCAAGAATTAACTTAGGTAAGATGTACAAGATGAAAATACAACCCTCCCTCCTCTCTCCCTTTCGGACTGGATGGGCAATCAACAAATACCAAGCCTCCACAAGGAGGGTTAGAGCTATTTTCTCAGCCAGAAAAACCAAGGAGAAGCAGATGTAAAGGCCAGGCCCAGGGCATGCCTGGTTGCATCCACGTAACTTTACTAAGTAAATGTTTCAATACAGAGGCTGCACTATAGCTGCAAGCTACCAGCTTCTTCCATTTTCCCTATACCAAT
Source organism: Apodemus sylvaticus (assembly GCF_947179515.1). Taxonomy (NCBI): domain Eukaryota; kingdom Metazoa; phylum Chordata; class Mammalia; order Rodentia; family Muridae; genus Apodemus; species Apodemus sylvaticus. The sequence goes on along the minus strand of NC_067478.1, from coordinate 87,320,703 downwards.
ACCCTCCTGTCCTTCATCGTCAAGCTGCTGCCTTATGCCACTGTGACCTGACATTTCTTTGCTATTTATTCTGTTAGATGTACCTCACACAAGCCAGTTGTCTAAACCTATTGTTCCTTGGGAATGATTACAACAGCAATAGCTCGCGCTTGCCTACCACTTTACAGTGTGTATTATTGAACCCTAGTGTTATATACAAAAGTCTCTAGACCTCTGAATGCAGTCAGGTAGCAGCCTCACAATCAGCTGTTGCTTGAAGGATTTTTAGCAAGAACTTTGAGTGAAAGAGTCCTGATTAATCATGTCTCTCACAGCATGAAATCCACCAAACTGTTTTATATTAGCGACATCAGATGATCCCTTTTAAAAGTAACTTCTTCAACTTCATAAAATGTCCTAAAATAAATTATAAATATTAAATGAGTATCTATCACCCGTTAAAATTAAAATGATCCAAGAATACCTTTTAAAAACAAAACCAAAAACCAAACAAACAAAAAGCAAAGGAAGTCAACAGAAGGTTTCCAGACAGCGACCGTTTGACGGCAGGCAGTGGCTATGCTGCATTAAAGGCACAGTCCTGGTGAGAGCGAAGGCTTCAGGCAACTGCATCTACACTAGGAAAGAGTGGACATGATAAACTAAAGAAAAAAGTCAGTCCCATGGCATGCGTGCAGGAAGAGACAGGCTTTTGTCCTGGAGAGCTGGAGAAAAAACTCCAGAGAAACAAGAAAACGGACTTATTTACCACTTCCATTCCAGCCAAGCAGAGAAAGGCAGAACGAAGCCATAAGCTAAGGAGGAACGAAGCCTGAGGTATCCCTGGGCATGGACAATGGTGGGTTGTCGTCCTGCTCTCAGGGGCATTAATTCCCTCTCCTAAGTCAGTACCTAACAGTCTCAACCGAATCTTTACTCATTGTTGCAGACATTTTCGATGCCTGGCTTACTTGTTGAAACACTGAAAACCACAGCACACTCCACAAACCCTCGTCAAAGGCTTGTACATACTGCTTTAAACAACTGTAATCCCTCATCATTGGACAGAGCCTTTCAATTTACAAAGCCTTTCTCTGTGGCTTATCTCGTTTGCTCTTCACAGTCACATTAGGAGACCGGCAGGACTGCCACCATCTCAAGGAAACTTTGTTTTTTTAATCTAATAAATCATTCCTGATTACCTCACTAGCAAGGGGCAGTTGTGTTAAGACCTCAAAATCCAGAGCTGTCCTTGACCCTGGGGTATATCCAAATCCCTGTTTCCTCGTTGCCTGTGTGAGTCTAATCGCTCACTCTCCCACTCTCCTTAGATGGCGGAGTGAGGAGGAATCTGTTTAGATTTCATCTGAGCTCATCAAAGCAATTGTCTCTTTTCAAAGGGCTTTCACACTTCATTTGTCCTCACAACTTTTCAGGTAATTCAGACAAATTGAAAACTTTGCTTTCGTCTAAATGCACTGAAGGCAGAGTAGGAGCAGAGGGGGTGGGCACAGCTAATTGAGTCAGCCTTCAGACTCTCTCTCTGTTAGGGATTAGAGCAGAAAAGAGCTTCTGAGACATACCGAGGACAGTATCTTTATCCTCGCCAGGTTGTCAGACTCCTGGCACATAAAATCTCTCTTTATGAATTGCATTTTTTGTTGCAACACTATTACAACCAAAAGCCCTTTTCCACGAGGGGGGAAAAAGCAAGCTCATATGGTTTCAAGTAAAAGCCTTCTACTTCCAAAATCAAATATGGCTGCCAAATAATACCGCAAGAGCTAAATGGATGACATCTGGAAGGGAGAATTAAAAGCCCACGGTTTCATTACCCCCACCTGTGTGTCTTTATAGGCAGCAACAAAGGGAGAGGTGAAGCAGACGGAGAGACCTAAAACCTTCTTTGGAGAAACACAAGCAGGAGAGGTTGCTATGAACCTCTTGTGAGTTGCTGTCCGGATTGCCCTGACTTGAGGAGAGTGGTTCAGATGGGAAGAGTCGGAAACTTCATAAGCAGACAAGTACGGCATGCCTTTATAGCCATTTATCTCCCCGAAACCACAAATTCTGTTCCTCAAATCATCAGGCCAGCTGTGGGATCGAGCTGAGATTTAATGAACAGATAAATCAGCGATCCTTACTGAGTACCTCTAATGTTTCCAGAGCTGTAGAAAACACAGTACAATGTAACATATGCAAATCATTTCATATTTCTTACCCTGGGATGCCCCCCCAAAACCCGAGACATCTAGATACTGACAACACTGGCTTTGCCAGAATGACAGAGTTATTGAGAAGCCCCAATAAGGTAACACATGTGGAGAGTATTTATAAGCAGTAAATGCTAAAGAAATGCCAAGTATCATGGTTATTCAAGGAAGCTTTGGCTCTGACCCTCTTGTATAAGGAGCTTAAGCATAAACATATCAGATTTAAGTGCCAGTACAAGAGTTAAATTATGGGAAAGATAACACTACCAGTGATTTGACAAGATAATGTGTAATTACTCAGCAAGTAGAGTAGGGACTTTGAGATTTATGACCCTAAACCAGGTAGCAACCTCAGTGAGCTAGAGTGATGTGCATGCTGGGGCTGACTTGGGAAGCCACTCAACCCATATTCTGTTGATATAATGGAACCACACAGCTGGGGGAATGTAGAAAAAAGGCACAAATGAGCTGACTCATGGTAGAGACTTGGAACTTCAAGAGCTGGTGGCTGGGGATGCCCTTCTTGCTGTGTCATAACATAGTAAAGGACGTCACAAGATGGGCCTCTCTCTTACTTATAGAACCAGCCATACCATTAGGGGGTCTCGTGAGCTCAGTTAATCTCCATAGCTCACTTCCAAAGACTATGGTCATGTGACTTTGCTGATTGACTTTCCAGTGCAGAAACTTTTGAGAGTCACATTGAGACAACAGTAGGGAGGTGGGTAGGAGGAATAGAAAGTAGCACAGGCTATCCTTGAAGTTAACCCAAGTCCTGACCTGAGCCAGGAGCTGGCACTAGGAGATAGCATTCAAAAACCTTATAGCGTACTAGCTGAGACCATCTGAGCTCAGCAATTCTTTATAGTCAGAACATGGTGGGATTGGTGGAGAATGGGGAGACCATCATATCCTAAAGATTCAAGTTGGAATCATTTGAGGCACTACAACCCAAGACCACCTAGACTCTACACTTCAACACGATACTCTTCTCATTGCCATTAGCCATGGCTGTTCAGCTGTAGGGTGCCTTATGGAAAGAGAATATGGTTGTCTAGCTGCATTCCACCCCTGAAGTGATGGTGGGATACACCAGTTAGAGAACCAATCCCCAAGTGGAGAGTCCATATGAAAACATGAGATACGTCTCATCTCAAAACCATTCCTTGAGCTATGGCTGTGCCAAGAAAGTCTTTTTGTGTATGAGGATCTACTCTGCTAGGTCCCAGGGGAGAGGTGAAGCTGAAGAGTATATTTGAATTCGCTAAAGCAAGGAAATAAGAGAGTTGTCCGTCCCCTGCTCTTTCATTCACAGATGCTGCTCCCCGCAAATTCCAGTCAAAGCTAACCATAGCATCCCATCCATTCACTCTCCTGGTTCGCAGCACGGGTCATTAGACAGCTCAGAACAAGGTACTTCAGACTCAGTCTAAACACTAGCACACATAGATGTTTGGGGAATAGGTTCCTACTTCTCCCCTCCCTGTCTGTCATCTACTGCAGAAGATGTTAGCTAAATGAGTCTCAAATTTCCCAGCTCCTGGGCCCTTTGGTCTTACCTTTCACCTTTTTTTATGTTTTTTAAAGACATAAATCTTAGCTGATGCTTCCTCTATGTCCCAACCCTCCTGGCATCCCTGTCTCTGGATGCTTAACACATTCATGGAGACTTTGAGTCTGGTCCCCTGAATCATGCCTTTGAATCTGACACAGAACTTGAGTATAGAATAACAACCTTCAAAATGTATATTTAAGGAATTAATTCCAGTTACATAGGATTGAGTGTGTCTGTGGTTAGGAAAAAAAAAAAAACCAGCCTAAAACCTTTCTTTAGAATTATCTACTTGGCATATAAATATTTTTATCTCCCAAAAAGCACAACTAGAGATGTTTCAATAGCAGGAAAGGGGGCAGAAAGATGGCTCAGTAGATTAAAAAAAAACAAAAAACAAAAAACAAAAAATAAACTTGCCACCAAGCCTGGGGTTCTGAGTTCAATCCCTGGTACCTACATGTAGAAGGAAAGACTGCATTCCTAAAAATTGTCTGTTCACTGACCTTTACAGGTGTGCTACAGCATATGTGTGTATGTGTGTATGTGCATGTGTGTTTGTGTGTGTGTGTACACAAATAAATAAGTAAATAAATCTTTAAAAAAATGACGAGTGGAAATGGCAGAAATAACTGGAGAAATAAATAAATAAAAGGGTTAATGCTTGAGTTCTTAATAGCACAGGGCAGGATGGAAGCCTTTGTCTCTCCCAGTGAGGAAAACTGGTCATGGAAATGAAGTTTACCTAAAGAATCACTACAGAGCACACAAGCTAGACGGGGACTTCCGACCAACGAAATGAATCCTCTTCCAACTCAGTCTCTCTCCTCTTTTCTGAAACCAAGTCTGTCATGGGTCTTGTTGTTTCTCCCTCTAAATCATCTCCCACTACTAGATCATTCTCCATCTTTGCTATGACAAATGTCTCTCGTCGCCATGTTTCAGGCCTGTCCTCTTCTTTAATGACTCTTGTCTCGGCTGGCAGTGGCTTCATAAGAAGCTCACCTGAGCATGTCATTCCTTGCTTTATTATGTCGTAAAATCACCCCACTTCCATCCCATTACCTCAAGGATTAAGTCTGGGCTCAGCATGGCTTTCTAGCTTGACCACAAACCTCCTGTCCAATTGATTTTCTCCTGGTGGCCCCTCACATCCCACTCTCTAGACATATGTAACTACAACTGAATAAAAACACAAAACACATGACACCTTTTCAATGTGGCCTGTGTTTGTTGCCTTCTCTCTCTGACTTGCTAACTCTCCCAACCATTCTCCCAAAGACCAACTTAAACCAGCTTACAAGTTCCTTCTGGACCAGGCCTGAAGAGATGGCTCAGTGGTTAAGGTTGCTCTTTGAGTGTACTAGGTTCAGTTCTCAATACTCACGTGTCAGTTCCCAACCACCTGTAATTTCAATACCAGAGGATCTAACACTGTCTGACGGCCTCTCTGGGTACCAGACATACATACAGGTAAAACACCCATAAGCAGAAGAATAATTTTAAAAAATAGAGTTTCTTCTTCTAGAAGTTTCTTCAACTATTGCTCTTGCTCACATGCTCCGTGTGAGTTTCCTCACAGAGGGCCACAGTGGCTTGCATACATTCTGTGTCTCCTCCCTACTCTGACTCCCTGCGGAGATGGAGACCAGACACGCAAGGTGTGTACACGTCTGTAGTCAAAGCCACTCAAACCTCGTCCTTCCTCTTAAGCTCTGTGGCAGTTGTATCTGCCTTCCGTGTGTTTCATCCTAGTGCATCAGAAGGAATGAGAGACTGGGAAAAAGGAAGTACTTGAGGCAAGCATTGAACATTGACAATGAAAATACTAGAAAGAATCAGTGCTTCCCTGGCTGCCCTTTTCCTCTTTCCCGGCATCTCATCCTTCCTGTTTGTCCTCGCTCTAAAATATCTCTCAGATCTGCTTCCATTCTCATGCAGAGTCTATCTAGAATGTGTCTGACCTGGGGCAAACAGGAAAAATTTCCTTGACCTATGACCCTGAAAGTTTTCTCAGGTTTATGACGTCATCCAACTCTGGAAACTGATATACAGTACTTGTTTCCCCTAGGTCTTCCTAAAGTCGCCATAGCAACTTGAAGACAATTTTTGACTGGGCAGTTGATCAACAATCCAGATGGAGAACTTAATCCCACCTCTACTGCACACTGAGGTAACTTTGGTCAAGAGGTTTCCCATCTCTGGGTCTTGGTCCCTCTAAAAACATTCTTTAAAAATCAGTTCTGTTGTCCCCTCCACCCCAGTTCCCTGAGGAACAATACTTTAGTTGAGAGTCCTGCCCCTCTCCTTTCCCTATTGGCTCACTTTCCCTTTTCTCCTTTATCCATGCAACCCCAGACCAAGCCTGACCACAATCCAACATACTATTAAAATATATTCCATTATTAGCTTTATGTCAAATCCCCTCCCCAGGGAGAAAGGCTAAATACAAAAGATGCGTCCTGTCCACTGTGTTCCAGAGCCTCTCTGCATCGAGAATGGGCGGACTATTCAGAGGAGCCAAAATGCTTTGGTGTTGAATTCACCAAAGTAACATGCACAAGGTTTCAATTTAGGTCTCCAGGCCCCTGCACATGAGATCTATAAATGAGACGTGTTGCTACAATCGGTCCCATTGGGAGAGGCTGGGTGTAGACTGAGAACAGCTGTAGCACATTGATCCAACAAAGTCGGCTTCTGAATCAGATATGAGTTATTGGTTCAGTCACGAGGCTGTGGATACGATTTCCCCGCAGGCACTCACATATGGCCTTTGCAGAAACGAAAATATTTCCCCTCCCCACTTTGCTGGTTTGGGTAACAATGGGCTTTGGTTCTGCATATTCTCTTGGGCCTCCGCTTCCTTTTTCTTTGTTCTTATTTTTCCACGAGGCTCCAGAACTGCTACCTGGGCAGATGAAACTAACATCTGTGAGTCACTGGAAAAACATGGAAGCCAAGGCTGTATGCTGAGACCATGGGAAGAACAGAAGAATGTCTGTGTCAACTTTTTATTTTATTATTTTTTAAGGAGTATCTGTGTGTGTGAGGTGTGTGTGTGTGTGTGTGTGTGTGTGTGTGTGTATACATGACCATGAATGTACACATTTGTGAACATGCACTCAGACACAGCAACCAGAGGACTACGCTTGAGTGTCCTCTTTTGTGGCTCTCCACCTTGTGGCTCTGAGAGGATCTCTCACTGAACTAGAAGTTCAACCACATCATCTGGGCAGGCTGGCCAGCCAGTCTCTCAATGTTTGTCTGATCTATCCCCATTCCCCAATGCTAGGGTAACAGGCATGCATGCACATCCTCTAACAGCTTTTAACATGGATGTTGGCGATTTAAACTTGTGGTCTTCATGCTTGCACAGTAAGAACTCTTACATACCTGAGCTGCCTTTCCAGCTCCTTACCAGGAACTTTGTACTCCAAACCAATTGGAGGTCATGGGAATGGGACCAAGGCCTTGGGGGATATCTCCAGCACTGAGATGACTGCATTGAAATCACACACGCACACATTTATGCGTTTGATCTCCTGATCCTCATTTGGTGTAGATATTTGGGAGAGTTTGTAGAACCTTCAGGAAGTAAAATCTAGCCAGCAGAAGGGGAGATAGCTTGAAATGTATAGCCAGTCCTTGATTCCCCCATTTATATGATATCCACTTAAATCTAAAATTAATGAAAATAATAAAGATACTGATGAATTAATAAGCCTTGCCTTTTCTAAAATTGCCAATTATTTAAAAAGAAAAGTGGACATGGTTTAGGTTTGGGTCATGCTATTACTGAAAAGGTCAGCTCAGGAACTTTGGAAAATTCCACCATACCTCTTCCCTCCTCCTGGAAGAGAAAGGTCAAGAAACACTTAGGCACCCCTCCCCTCTGGAATGGAGAGACTAATTAACATTTCTCAGACCACAGGAGGGGGACTGACCATTGGCCACCTACAGACAAGGGAAGCCCTTGCCACCTCATTCCCTAAAAACCAATCAGTTTAAAAGTCACACTGTTCTGCCAATCACATTGTGCCTAATGGCTGCTGCTCTGAAAACTGTATAAAGACTGACCAAACGGGCTTCACGGGGTCACCACGTCTCCTCTGGGTGTAGGACAACCCCAACTCGTTGGAACAATAAATTCCTCTTGCTTTATGCATCGATTCCAGGCTCTGTGTTGTTCACAGAGGGGGTCCCCTGTAAGCTAAGGCTCAACAGGGTCTTACCTTACAGGGTCTTCGCCTTGGCCTTGAACAGAAGAAGAATGGGGCAATGCCTCTGCCATTTCAGCCATCACCAAGCAAGGACAGGTCCTGCCAAGCTTTGTCTTTCCCACCATTGAGGACTTAGTTCATTCATGAATTTCCATATGACCGCCTACAGGATGCCACCACCGCACCATTACTTGAATCACACCAGCTCAGGCAGGACCACAGTTAGGCAGATGATCTACTTCTTTTCTGAAGGATAAGCAAACATTGCTACCCTTGAGAATACCTTGTTCTCCTGCCTTGGTTATTGTAACAATTTGCACAGGGACATGAAGTAGGCAATGTGTACAAAGCCTTGCCTTCCAGGAAGTTCCTGATAATGAAATATAGGTGAAGAAACTCTTGCGTGGGTTGGTGAGCTCAGAGCTGTGGCACCAGAGGAAGGGTCGGACCATTCTGGGTGGGAACATCAGAGAAGGCCTCAGAGAGGGTTTGTGTCTGAGCTGAGGTGCACTCCATACTCACCTGTACGTAGGCTAGCTTATGATTCCCTTTTAAATTACAAGTAGTTCAGTGTAAGGGGTACATAGACAGGAGCCTGGCAGAAACCGGATATACAAAACAGACAGGAACCAAGTCGCCATTACCGCACACCCACCCTGTAGCTTCAGCCCCTTTACCTGTGACCAGAGGCTAACACCATCAATCACCCACAGTGTGCTCAGAAGTGTGAAGTGAGGACAAAGCCCCCAGTGTCATGCCTGGGCTCAAGTCTATTCTGAAGAAATGGTAACCAGAGGTCTGAGGAGATGGTTCAGAAGTGAAGAGCAAGCAGTTGCCTCTCTCTCTCTCTCTCTCTCTCTCTCTCTCTCTCTCTCTCTCTCTCTCTCTCTCTCTTTCTCTCTCAGAGGACCAGAGTGTAGTTCCCAGGTACCACAAGACAGCGAATAACACTCTGTAACTCCGGTTCTAGAGGATCAGACGCCCTCTTCTGGCTTTCTCGAGCACTGCATGTGCATGGTAGGCGTCCCTCTATGCAGACAAAACACCCATACATATTAAATAAAAATAAAGAAAAGTGGGGAGGGACTATGTTTTCTCCAGAATGGCCAGGAAGGAGTTGACCTGTTCCTGGGACGCACCCTGCATTTTTCTCATGCAGATCCACAAGAAGTAGGAAACACAAACAAGGAGTTGAGAGAAAAAATTTGTGTGTGTGGTTTTCATACCCCCCCCCATCACCTCCTAGAGGAGTTCTTCCACTTCCATTTATGCCACTGAGGTCACTGGAGAGAACGCTCTCCCACCTACCCCCAGCAGCCCGCCATATCCTCCCCTAGCTAACGAGCTCTGTTGATCCCCCTGCTAAGCTCCTATGGGAGACTTTCTCTTCTGTCGCCCTCCCTCCTTTTACACGAGAATTAAGAAACCCGAAAGTTGCTGCTTGCTCATCTCCTTGTCTCCTGCCTTGCATTTTAATGTGCTGCCTCTAAAAGGGCCCCTTGCTTGCTATTGTAGTTATGTGTGTGTTTGTTTGTGTCCCCCAGGAAAATCTGTTACCCATCTTCCAAGTCAGCAGCCTTCATCCCCCATGGCTCCAACTCAGTTCTCTCCATTTGTAGAAGGAAAAACAAAAACACAGAGATGGTTTGAATATTTCCGCATCTGTGGGAAGCTGTGAATAGACCATCCTGAGAGTCAAGCCCCAAAGCTCTGCACAAAAAGGCAGGTGAAGAATTGGGAGTCTTCCCAGGCTACAGGGGCTGGGCTGATGAATAATTCAAGGCAAAGAGCTCTTAAAAAGGCACAGTTACCTGCTTTTCCAGATCATTAGAGACCCTGACAAAAAAGGTTTTATAACCTAATTTAACCAGATAATGAACCAGATCAGCCAGAAGAAAGCAAGCTCTTTATCTTGCCCAAATTATCCAGACTTTCATCATTATTAGGTAACCGACAACCTTTCCTGTTCTTACAACGTGAGGTTGACCGGGTGTGCTGGATCAAGCCTGGAGTTAGCTGGCAATGGTGGGAGCAGCATAGGGTAACCCTCCCTTCACACAGTTGCTCTTTTCAAGCCCTGTACCTCCACACACAGCCAGGGAGAGGCTGAATGAGCCATCCACAAGAAACAAAACTCCTAGCAGGAGGAGAGAGTGGAAAGGGTGAATCCCGGATTTAACAGACATTTTGCATAGAATGAGTGATTTAAATGATGGCTGGAATCATGCGTTTATGTGTGTGTTGTCAGGGATTAGTTAACAGAATTCTCTGGGTTATCAATGTCTACTTCTTCAGAATAATCCATTGGCCTCTTTGAGGAGCTGGTCACTGCTAATAGTAATAAAGGGGGTTTTGGTCAACAGTTGTCACTTTAACACGGAAAAGTCTCCTCAAGGAAGGCCTTGTTACTTCAATTTTTCTGATGGGGAGACTTAGGTTTTGAGCAGCCATGGGGTCCATGAGGACCAGCATCAGGCCCTGGACTCAGGTTGGGATAAATCCCAAGTGACTCCTGTCTGCATGCAGCCTTGACAGCCCCCATACAGTCTCTGCACACAGGAATCTCATTGTCAGCATGACCTATAGCACTGTGTCAAAAGTATTAATCAGAGGGGTTGAGGAGCTGGCTCCATGGGCAAAATGCCTGCCACAGAAGCACAAGGACCTAAATTCAGATCCCCAGAGCTCACATAAAAATCAGACATGTTGTAACTTCAGTGCTTGAGGGATGGGGAAGAGACAGATTCCCTCAGTTTACTGGCCAGCAATCCTAAGCAATCAGTGAGCTCTGCGTCCAGGGAGAGACTCTCTATCAAAAGATAAGGTAAAGAGTGATTGAGGAAGATACCCAGCTCCAACCTCTGCCCCACACACACACACAATTACATATATATATATATATATATATATATATATATATATATACCACACATGCATACATTACCTACATGGAGCAATTACATATATATATATATATATACCACACATGCATACATTACCTACGTGGAGCACACAAGAAGGAAGGAAGGAAGGAAGGAAGGAAGGAAGGAAGGAAGGAAGGAAGGAAGGAAGGAAGGACAGAGCAGAGCAGAGCAGAACAGAACAGAACAGAACAGAACAGAGCAGAGCAGAGCAGAGCAGAGCAGAGCAGAGCAGAGCAGAACAGAACAGAACAGAACAGAACAGAGCAGAGCAGAGCAGAACAGAACAGAACAGAGCAGAGCAGAGCAGAGCAGAGCAGAGCAGAGCAGAGCAGAACAGAACAGAACAGAACAGAACAGAACAGAACAGAACAGAACAGAACAGAACAGAGCAGAGCAGAGCAGAACAGAATAGAACAGAACAGAACAGAACAATAACAAAATCCTGCCAAATCATCCAGATAGGTCTAAGAGTGAGTTGAAGCAAACTTGATGTTGCCGCAGAGATAAATGTGCCCCTGTTTCCAGGAGTGTGTGTGTGTGTGTGTGTGTGTGTGTGTGTGTGTGCATGTGTGTGTGAGTGTGTATGTTCAGGTGCTTCGACCAGGCCACCAAGTGCTGCTGACCGCCACAGCAGGCACGGATGGGATACCCCACCATCTCTGCAGATTCTCTGTCCTGCATCTCTTTCCTTCACAGAACTCACGCAAGAGAAAATCAAAGGTACAAATGACTCTTGTAAAGATTGCTTCTGTATTTTGTATAAAGATGGTGTGTGTGTGTGTGTGTGTGTGTGTGTTTTATTTTTTATTTTTCCTGGCCTTTTCGAATTAATTATGGCACCATTTTTATGTGTGGCAGCAGCAACCTGTCACCCAGAATCACACAGCAGGCCACCCAGGCTCCATGCTTCCTGCTGTCCTGAGGTAAATCAGTGTGACTTGCAAGGGAACATGCTACCGCCCTGATGGCCCTGCAGTCTCCTGTCACAATGCACACAGTGCCCACTGCTCCTCTCTTCTTACCCCGAGAGGGTCTTGAAAAGAGAATTTGTCCAGGAATGCCACAGCCGCACAGCGAACCGGCTTTCTAAAGAGCTGAGGTGAAGTAACACTTTTCTTTTTAATACCCCGTGGTGTTGAACTGGAATTGCAGCCTGTTCTTATTTTCAGAGGCCTCCTTGGTAAGAGAATGTGTTTTATCTGCAGATACAATGACTGTACCCCGCACCCTGCAGTTCCCATGAAACCCTTGCCAAAGCCCATGAATGCTGGCTTTATGAATTGGTCTTGCAGGTGTTCGGGGGTATGTAATCACTAATGAATAGTCCAGAAACACACAAACTCCGAGGCCTCTGGCAGTGAGAGCTACTGGGCTTTACAATTCTGTGAGAAAACACACACACAGGAGCAAAGTTTTCCCTGGGCTCCAGCGTTGCCTGAGGCCAAGTATTCGTCCCAGTCTGTCCCCTGGCTGGTGGCACTTTCTAGAAAGGAAAGGATCTATAGTCACCCTGTAGGCTGGGACCTGTGTGTCGATTACACAATTTCCCTACCCTGACATGGTCCAGACATTAAGGGGACCATCTTTTAGCCACAGGTCATTTATACAACCCAACAGGCTAGGCCAAGTTGTGACCTGGGGGAGTCGAAAGGACCCAGACTCCCTGCTAGACTGGCTGCCCTGAGAAAGGGAGCACAGAGAGCACAAGGCCAAACAGCTTGGAGAACAGCATCTATGCTTGAATAGGGGAACCAAGGAGGGAGAAGAATAAAGACTGAATAGGCTGGGGCGGGGGGGGGGGGGGGGGGGGGGGGGAGTCTCCGTGTAAGGAGTGGACACGGCTCTGCTGCATGAATGAGCCCTTTCTGAGAAGAACTACCTGAAGATCAAGGGGATTAGAGACAGAGCCCAGTGAGCACACCCACTGAGCACGCAGCTCATCCTTGCCAGCCTCAGCCCACTATAAAGCAAGGCTGGCATGTCCCTTTAGATGTTTACCGTTCTCTTCCCTTCAAAACTGAGGCAATCAGCTCTCCAGCACGCCTCAGAACTGCCCAGCATTGGGGAGCCTTGCTGAAAGATGTGCTACTTCTCTGACAGAGTGAAGGATAGTGAGACCTCCATCCCCAGCCTCAGCAGATTGAAAACACATCACGGGGCATTGGAAGAGGTAGAGAGCCTGCCCTAGGAGAAGCCGACCACGGGTCCTTTCTTCACAGCTGGGATCTACCGACCCCAGCTGAGTTACTTAGCGTTGTGACCAACTACCACACAGGAAGCAACAGAAGAGAGCATAGCAAATATGACATCATATTTCCATCGCATTTCCATTGTATGTCCATTACTGTCTCAGATGAGGTCTTTAATGATGGATGTATGTGACCAATCACAAAATGTTACAGTTGGTGCATGTATCTAAAAGTATGAATTAGAGTTAGCCTTGCTCTGAATTTATGGTGAATATAAGGCCTGCAACTAGACCTAGATAGTTATTGTATTATAGAGATACATACATTTCTATACAAAATTGTATTTTTAATATTCGATGACTACATATAGCACACTTGACTTTACTTCATGGTCTTATGTAACCTATTTTGTTCAGAGAAAGAGAGAGAGAGGGAGGGAGGGAGGCTTGAAGGGAGGGAGGGAGAGGGGGGGGGAATTCTGAGAATGTGTCTCTGATCTCTAAAATGTGGCTAAGGCCTAATGTCTAGAGAAGTTATATTCAACCCATGGATTGAGAACCCTGGGGACCCTTTTATAGGGGTCACCTAAAACCATCATAAAACACAGATGTCTGCATTATGATTTATTAAACTTAGAAAAATTATAGTTATGAAGTAGCAACAAAAATAATTTTATGAGAAACTATATTAAAGGATTGCAGCATTAGGAAAATTGAGAACCACTGGTCTAGAGCAATATGTTCTCAATATTTATCTATCATACTGGCAAAATATTTCTATAAAAAGATGGAGTAAGGAATGTGTCCTCACAGATCTTACTCAAATAAAAAACGCATGGCCTTTTTAGAAAGTAATATAATGATATATACACAAATTACATATATATTTATAATCTATTCTTGAGTGCTTATCTTATATCTGTGAAAATATTGACACCAAAACTAAAACCAAACGCACAAAATCAAAACCAACCACAACAAAAAAACAGATGGTCAGGCATTGATGGTAGTATAAAAGAAGGCCAGAGAATACCTCTTGTTAAGAAGTTGGTTGGAAAATGGCAATATGCCACACCATGGAACATTATACAGTGGTAAAAAAGGGCGGGCCAGTATTACAGAAAATATAACAGTGTTACTGTAATAGTGATACAGAAAATGTCCTTGTAAGGATTCCAGTTAGTGCCATTGAATGATAAAAACAGCAAGAACGCTATGCAGCTGTAGTCCATTTTAATTAAGATGCACTAAGGAAGAAGTTATGGGATCTGTATGTAACAGTGCATGGACATAACTACATGAGCAGAGGAGAAGAAATAAGGCGGGACACCCACAGATGCTTCCGAGGAGGGGTGAAGCTGGTGGAGAAGAAGGTGCAAGTGAGAGGGAGTCGTACAGAAGGAGGACCATGCATCAGCAACAAAGTGCACACACCACACCATCGCTTCTTGTAGTTGTTGAGATAAACTGTTTTTTTTTATTGTAAAAGATATAAAGATACACACACACACACACACACACACACACACACACGAGTGAATCTGCTGTGAAACTAATGTTGTCAACGTGCTGTTAAGCCACTGAGGTTTGGGTTTTTTTTTTTTCCTTTTAATTATTTTGCTACAGACTAATACTTAATGTCCAGGAACTTGTCCAGAAACTTAGATAAATCATAATGGCCAATGCTGCTTTATTTTACAAATGAATAGTTTCCATTTTGATACAAACAGCTCACCCACCCATCCACCCATTTCCCTCCCCCTCCAACAGGAACACTGATACCTGGGTCTCTGAAAAAAGAGAAAAGCTGGGGGAGGGGGGAGTTGTTGTTCACGAGCTCCCCCGCCTCTAGTTTGTCTAGTCCGTTGATGCCCGTGTGCAGCACATCACAAACACCCGACAAGGCTCCCAGTGCAGGCACAGGTGCAGACCCACTTGTCACACCTCACAAGGTCAGAGGAGAGGAACCGAGGCTCCCGACAGGCGCCGTCCTGCCCAGTGACCTAGAGGCCGGGGAATCTGATCAGGCCACTTTGCAACGCTGTCCACTCCAGCAACTGCCCATCAGTGTCTGCTCCAACAGCCAAGAGAGAACACAAGAATTGAGTGGCCAGCCAGCAGCTTCCAGCTTCACCTCAGCAGGTTCCACCTTTGTCTTCACATTTATTCCAGGACCCAAAAGCCAGAGGACACTCGTGTCACCTTTAAACATTAAGTGGAGGGTGAAAAGTAATTCTGAGCATGCTGAATTTCTTTATTCCTCTGCTTCCTGTGTGTGTGTGTGTGTGTGTGTGTGTATGTGTGTGTGTGTATGTGTGTGTATGTGTGTGTATGTGTGTATGTGTGTCTGTGTGTGTATGTGTGTGTATGTGTATGTGTGTATGTATGTATGTGTATGTGTGTGTATGTGTGTATGTGTGTGTATATGTGTCTGTGTGTGTGTATGTGTGTGTATGTGTGTATGTGTGTGTATGTGTGTGTATGTGTGTGTATGTGTGTCTGTGTGTGTATGTGTGTGTATGTGTATGTGTGTATGTGTGTGTATATGTGTGTGTATGTGTGTGTATGTGTGTATGTGTGTGTATATGTGTCTGTGTGTGTGTATGTGTGTGTATGTGTGTGTATGTGTATGTGTGTCTGTGTGTGTATGTGTGTGTATGCGTATTTATATGTGTGTGTATGTGTATGTGTGTGTATGCGTGTGTGTATGTGTGTGTATGTGTATGTGTGTATGTGTGTGTATGTGTGTGTATGTGTGTGTGTGTATGTGTGTATGTGTGTGTATGTGTGTGTGTGTGTATGTGTGTATGTGTGTGTATGTGTGTGTGTGTGTGTGTACCTGCATATGTATATGGCTGTGCTGGTGCATATGGAGGCCTAAGGCTGAGACTGGGAATCACTCCCTGTAGCTGCTCTCTACCCAACTCATTGAGGCAGGTTTCTCAGTCAGAACTAGAGATCTCTTGCTAGCTGACTTGCTTTGGGGATCTCCAGTTCCTTCTTCTGAGGCTGAGACAGCATTGAGCTGCCACTGCGACCTGCTATAAATGTGGGTTTCTGGGGACGAGAATTTTGATCCTCGCTGTTACACCACAAGCATTTTAACCACTGAGTCAGCCCCTGGACTCAATGATGCATGGCAGCCGCTAACACCTAATCACAGATCCCTGCAGCCGGTGCCACACAGTTCAAATGCCTCCTCCCACCGATGAATTTCAAGGAAAGATAGAGAGCACACCATGGAAGGTCCGAAGCACAGCACAGCACCCTGTTGATGATCGGCATTTTAGAGAAAAGAAATTGTCGAAGATTATCGATGGGTCAATTTTTGACACTTAGGACAAGCACTCAAGAGAAACACATCTTGGGGGGAAATGCTTATTTGGGTTCATGGTTTCGGGGGAGTTAAGTCAACCTGACTCGTTGCCTTGAGCCTGTGAAAGCAATGAAGAATACCACAATAGTAGGAGTGTGTGTTGGCCAAAGTGGGTCTCCTCCTGGCAACTAGGAAGAATGGTGTGTGTGTGTGTGTGTGTGTGTGTGTGTGTGAGTGCAAGGTTTATCCTTTGAGGACATGTTCCCAAATAGGCCTGTGATAGTGCTGTCAAACAGACAGAATCCCGGATCAGCCGAGGGTCCAGGCTTCAGGCATTTCTATGGGGACTATCTTGATTACCTGCCCACCAATGGACAGCACTATTCCCTAGCTAGAAGATGCATTCTTATAACTTCGCATTCTTGTCTTTTGCTTGCAATATATTCAAATACAATCACTTCATCCAACCATTTAGATAAAAAAAATTAAATTTGCTACTTTGCCCTCTACAAAACTGGATGTGCATTTCACACATTGACTCAGGAGAGGAAATCTGACCAGGACTGGCTCCATTTCAAAGAGTAGTCACATAAGGCTGGTGGGGACTGCTTGTGTAGGGCAGCCGTAGGCATACAGAGAGGGGAGAGTAAGGTTGTAGCTTGCATCCACAAGGAGAGCTCTCCTTCTGGGGGAAAAATAGTTACAGATGGGTCTCACTGGAAGTGCAGCAGATACACATGCAGACTGTTGTGCTGAACCCCTGAAGCCAGATCTTGAGGTTCTGACAGAAGGGAGTCTAGTGGGTCAGGAGCCAGGATCCGGCTGTCAGTTACAGCAGCAAAGCAGCCAGAGGTTCCGGAGAAGCTGCACTTCCAAGATGGAGGCATGAGCAGACATCTGGACAGCTCAGAACGCCTCTGTCAATAAGAATTCTATCATTGGCAACCACAGTGAGCCCCACAGGAAATGGTCCTAGTAAACCAGGCTCATTAAGGCTGTAGCCAGGACAGCAGGCCCCCATCTCATCCCCCAGTGAAACCTGAAACTTGAGTGGTTTGGAAGCTGCTTCTGGAGAAAGTTTTCTGTTTCTTTCTTTCTTTCTTTCTTTCTTTCTTTCTTTCTTTCTTTCTTTCTTTCTTTCTTTCTTTCTTTCTTTCTTTCTCTCTCTCTCTCCCTCTCTCTGTCTCTCCCTCTCTCTCTCTTTCCTTCTCTCTCTCCCTCTCCCTCCCTCCCTCTCTCTCTCCCTCCCTCTCCCTCTCTTTCCCTCCCTCCCTCTCCCTCTCTCCCTCCCTCCCTCTGTTTTCCTCCCTTCCTCTCTCCCTTCCCCTCTCTTTCCCTCCTTCTCTCTCTCCGTCCCCACTGTCTCCCTCCCCCTCTCTGGCCCTCCCTCCCTCCCTCTTTCTTTCTCTCTCTCTCCTCCCCGCCCCCTCTTTATTTCTTAATAGAAGGCTCAAAAAGAGGCCATGCACGGGTGTTCTGGAGCACCAAAACCACAGCAACAGAGTTCTAGGTTACTGTCACATCCTTTCTGGGGCAAGTACCTGGAGGCAAGGCCTGCAGGCAATCGACTCCGACTTGCTGGGTGTCTGATACCTTTGTTTTCCCTCTCTAGTTACTGTAGATATGTATCAGAGAGTGGTCATGAGAAAGCCTCCTCATCAGGAGCCAATTCTAATAAAATGAGTTCAAACATTTGATTCCTGGCAAGAAGACCAGAGAAACATAGCTCAGAACTAAAGTCAGGCTATAAAAGCCTAGGAACCAGGGAAGGGCGCTTGTGTGGAAATGGGAGCTGTACCAGGAAGACCTGAGTAGAAAGGGAACAGCCTCCACGGCTGGAGTTGTCCACACCTCTACACCCCTGTAGACGGAGAGCCTGGGTCCTTCTGGGTGGTCAAAAACAGCCAAGTGGAAATAAGAACAAACGTAGGAAACAGCAGACCCTCAAAATAGGGTGCCTGGGCTTATTCAGATATCCCTGGACCCGTTCCCCAAGCAGTGAGATAAGCCCACCATGTGCTTACAAAAGACGTAAAGATGCTTTCTGCTGCCCTGGAAGCTATTTCTGATCCCTTTACACATTCTGTGCCTTCCACAGGCTCTTTAAACTTGTTAAACTTGCTAAGTGACCAGCCAGGGAACTCCCACACAGGGCAGCAAAATGACCCTGGTGCATTTTCCCTTGGCTTCTGCCAAAACTGCCAAGGTTCTAAAGACACACCGACCGTGAGGCAGAGAAAGACTGGGTCAAAGGCTGAGGAACCAGGGAGTCTGGGGAGCTACACCTCTCCTGCTTCCATCTGCACCTGAGTCCCGGGCATCACCAACAGGCTCCTTCCTTCCAGGCCTCTGTGTCCCTAGTCTGTGAGGTTTTTCAAAGGGTCCAAGTTTTTGGACTTGTTTAACAGCCTTTAAAAGGAATTTAAAAATCTCAAAATTAAGCTGTCTAAGCTGTTTATGGTCTCACTGAGCCACCATGATTATAAAGGTGCCAGGTGTCTTTCAACAATGGATATGACTGAGCACCACAATCATTAGGTTTTTGTTGTTGTTGTTGTTGTTGTTTTGTAAATTCTCCTTTCTCTGTGAGGCTAAGACATTGTGATATAGTCAGAGAAGGCAACTAAACAATCAAGAAAACAGAGGCAAAACCATTTTGTGATATCACCTCATGCCTGAAACTCCCATCAGAGTGGAAGATGAAAAGGAAGATCCCCACAAAGTATTGCGTTAACATTATTACCTATGAGAACCATGCCAGAGAGACTGACTTCCGCCTTGCTCTCACGGCTCCACTCTGAGTCCTATCAGAAAATTGGACACTGTTCTTTACGATCTGAGCCTCAGTTTCCCCATCTGTAAAAATGGGAGCAGCCAGTTTTCTACCCAATAGCCTATCAATTGCAACCAACAGGTAGATCAATAATGTGAGGTTAGGGTGAACAGTGTTGGGCTCTCTTCTACCAGAATATAAGCACCATGCACACGGAGACTGGCTCTGCCCAGCAAATGCCTCCTCACACCTACAAAAGCAGACTGTACGGTTTACTCAAGAATGTGAACACTAGTCTTTGCCATGGGTAAAACCTCCATTCTAGTCAAGCTGGGTGTTCACTCTGCTCCTAGCCGCCATCTTTGGTCCCAATACCCGCCATACTGCACGCCTAAGAACTGCCATACGCCCCCTTCATTTTCTGTGTCTTCTCCCTCAGTGAACCCCACATGCTCAGGTCTGAGCTCCTAAACTAATTCAGTTACTTCATAACCACTCTCCCTAGCTCTGCCTGTCCCTCAAGCTTCTTTTCCTATTAGGACAAAATGCTTGACGTAGCAGCTTGAGAAAGGGAGATGTCATTTTGGCTCACGGTTTGAGGGTACAGCGGGTCATTGCGGGGAAGGCATGGTAGAGGAGCGGGAGCAGGTCTTGGGCATGCACTGACAGGAAGCAGCAAATGATAAATGCTAGTACACAGCGGGCTTTTTTGTTTAGTCTAGGGACCCAGCTTAGGGAATGGTGCTGCATGTGGGTCTTATTTACATACCCTAGGTGTGACACCCACCCGATGCAAGGCACTCATCCTGTGGATCATACTTAGTGGGTGCTAAAAGGTTGTGAAAAGTGTTGTTGCTGCTGTTTTAACATGTTTAGTTCTATATAACTCATCCAGGTTTACAAAAGTGGGATGTTACTTTAACCCCATCAGTTCCTTGCTCACCATCCTTTGAGAATTCCTCTACAAAAAAAATGCCAGGCGGTGGTTTAATCCCAGAACCCAAAAGACAGAGCCAGGTGTATCTCTGAGTCTCTGAGTTCTAGGCCATCCTGGTCTACAGAGAAAGTTCCAAGACAGCCAGGGTTACACAGAGAAATTCTCTCTTGAAATACAAATAAACAAACAAAAAATTATCCTACTAACTTCTAGGTAGACTCAGATGCAAAGGTCAGAGTTCAAGTATTGACAGTCCAGCATGAAGTATTGATACCTGCTTTTTCATCCCTCCTGTTTTTCTTCTCCTGCCTCCGCGATGCCTCTTAGGGATACAGCTCAATGGTAGAGCATGGGTCAAGAATGTTCACAGCCCTGGGTTCAGTTGCTCAGCTCTGCAAAAAGAAGAATGTGTCTGTCTCCTATTTAGTTCTACTGATGGCCATTCTTCACACCTCCAATTCATGGATTCAACTTATACCAACGTGCCAAGCCCTCTTTTCCTTTGAGGACTATGTAAATCATAGCATGAAAGGGGTCATGATCTGCTCTGCCTTCCTGCAGGCCTGACTCAGACATACAAACTACCCGGCATTGCTCCATTTAGCACATAACATACCAGGTATGTATAATACATTAGCATTTGTATTTCATAATCATGCCTTCTCTGACGAATTATACTATAAACTCATTGGAAGAGGAAACCAGGTTTTTGAATGTATTCAAATGGTCCATACATGTGGCACATGCATATCAAATGGCTGATCAAAAAGAATGTGAGCTGCTTCCTGCCTCTATGTTGTGGTACACATTGTCCTATTTGCCTAGAATGCCCTCGCTGAACTCCTGTTGCTTCTATCTACCAGTCAACAGTAATCTAACCTGTTTTTCCTTGGAATCTTCTCTATACTCAGCTCCTGTGTGTGTCCAGATCAGTCCCATGGGCTTCTTACATGTATTATTTGCTGAACAACTGACCCCTAAGACCTTTGACAGCCATACTCTGGTATATTGAAATACTTTCTGTTCTGTACTTGGAAAGCATTGGGTAGCTCCACAAAGGTGCCATGGTCATTGATACAGCAAATGTAAGCCTGAACTCTCAGGGCACATTTTTTGTTACTAGACCTTAAGTGTCTAACATGTGTGCTCTTCCTTTCTAGTTAGAGCATCGATGTGAGGTTGCTATGAAACATCCGCCATTGTGGATGAAATAACAGGCTGTTGTTTCACTCTCAAGTAGCTACAGTTTCATGATATTTAGTCTGCACCTACCATGGTTTGAGTACATTGTATCCAGACTTTGGCTACTTTGTGGGGTTTTTTCTCCTACCCTTCTCCACCCATTTTTCTACACTTTCAACTCCCTAACACTAGATAGGAGAGAAACCTAAGGACCGAAGGGAAGAGCCAGGTTACAGTTCAACTACTTCCTGTTGATTAGGGGCATCAAGTTCCTTGGGACAAGTTTGATCTTCCCATGAGGATATCTAATTTTTCTTGTTTCTTCTTTCCACACTACTTAACAAACAGCAACCAACAGTGACCAACAGCCAGCTGCCCACTCTCTCAGGGCTCTCTCAAGACTCCACAGAATTCCAAATGTCACACAACTATCTGCAGCTGGCAAAATCACACCCTTCCTAGAACACGAGACAAATAGAAATCAGCAATTCTATATCCCACACCTAGGATTAAGACAGAAACATATTCCCATTATATTTCTGTGTTTTTCCAAAGAAACCAAATTTCTCACTACAGCCCTTCAACAGAGCCATGGCAGCTGAGGAAGGAGAGACTGTGGAAAACTGAGTGGTCAAACTGAAATTTCTAATCAAAAAGACTTGATTCAAACATCAGCTCCTTAGCTTTCTGTCTGAGTGGCCTTGGGCACATTATTTTCTACCTATAAGTCTTATTTTCTGCACCTACCTTGTGATAACAGAGGGTCCTAAGTCACAGTAGCGTAAAGGCTCAAGGAAGATGACCTGTAAAAATAATTGTCATGCTGCATCCTACACGTGTATGTAAGTCAGTAAATGCTGTTAGTAAGCACTCTGTCAGAATACCCGAAATAGACCACTGTGTTCATATAGTTACTTTTAAAAAAAAAAAGCATCAAATTTTGAAAAATACTTAATGGCAAACATTATCTTTGCAGAAGCAGAATCCTGAATGATGCCCCAAGTGGCTGATTCATGAAGGATAATAGAGCATCCCTTTAGGTAGCACAACTTCACTGTCACCAAGTCAGAGACACCAATCTCATTTCTTGTTTAAAAGGGATTATTAGACAGGCAGATGAATGTAGCAAAGTCATATATAACATACACTGAGGTCACACATCTTTGATTTTTATTAGAGTTTTTTTTTTTACTCTTGGTGGTTCCTCTATAAAAATTCAGACAAGGTAAGAATTTTGCATGTTAAAGCTAGTAAATAATATATATAATATTTTATATTTGAATATTCTACTATATGTGCATGTACACGTGTATGCTTATCTTATTATGAAACACATCAATGTCTCTGATAGCAGATTTGCCTTCCTATAATTAATAATAGATAAACAACTGTCAAAAAGTTAGACAAAGGAAACAAAAGTATTGCCATCAGTACAGAACAAATGGGGCTGGGCTGTGTTGAGAGAGAAAGGATGGGCACATTAGGTGGTTCCCGCAGCAGACTGGGTGTTCTCTCTGGAAGCCCAGGGAGAACACGCTCAAAGAATGCAGTGTAGTCCTGACACACTGGAGCAGAGGTCACAGCGTGAGCAGGTCCAGGCCACCAGATGTGTAGGACAGAGCAAGACTCCCGGAACTCTTTCCACCTGCAACCTCTTTTTGCCTGAAAAATTTTTATACAGCTCCAAAGATATATTATACATTGTGGTTATTATAAAATATGTGGGTCAAATATTTACTGGTAGCAAATCATAAAGAAATTTATTTCAAAACATTCCTTGATATACATATGATTTTACTTATTAAGTAGGAGAGTACATTTGCATACTAATGAAATGATTGTGCAGCTTTTTAAAATTTTAGACAGAGAATTAAATCTTGATGGCGTATTTGATGATGCAAGATGAAGTAGTGTTTTCAGAGTTGATGGATACTTTGATTTTATTCTTAAGTTGTCCTTTTGAGAATGTCCAGTCACATAAATACTAAATGAGTAAATACTAAATATATAAATGCAAAAATGATCAAAGTTTTGGACTACTTTCAGAAATTGTTGGGAATTCTGAGCTCTATCAAAACTTTGAGGAAGAAATAATACCGTTCTCAAGAAACATTTTAAAGAAACCTGAGCATTTGCCACTCTGTTTTCTAGGAAAACAATGCTATGCTAGCAAAACCAAATGGCAAAACTTCAAATCAACGCCCTTTATAAACACGAATACAAAAGTGTTGAATGCATATTAGCAAATTCAGTGGGCAGAAAAGGTAACAGATCATGCTCAAACACAGTTTACAGCAAGCATGTAACAATTAATTTAACCTGGACAGGACTATTGGCACACAGCAGAACCACAAAACACAGGAGCAAAACACATGACTGCCTTAGTGTACGTTCGAGAAATGAATTTGGCTTAGCACGGCATGTTGGGATGATGTGCACATGCAGAACCAATGAAAATGGGAGAAGATTAAACACAACATGACTACAATAGTATCTAAATCAAGTCATTGAGGATAAGTGTAGAAATACTTGTGAGACCTGTATACTAACGACTACTGTGTAAAAGCATGGTTGAGAGGAACTAGAGGAAAGTCAATTGCCAGCCTGTGTCCTGTTCATGGATTAGAAACCGGAATGTTAATATAAAAGTCTCACTCACTCTAATCCCTATTGTCACTATAATTTAATTGAAAATATTAATTATTGATGCAGCCGATAAATTAATTAATTTTCTATTTTTATTCTATGTGCGAGCAGTAGCACGTATGTATGTGTACCAGGTGCTTGCATGACACACGAAGAGGCCAGAAGGTGTCAGGTCACCTGGAACTGGAGTTACAGAGGGTTCTTAGCAGCCTGGTGTGGGTGGATGCTGGGAACTAAGCCTGAGCTCTCTGAGGAAAACAGCAAGTGAAGTTAAAGAGGAACCATCTCTCCAACCCTGACCCTCACATCGAACTATTTACGTGGAAATACAAAGGACTGGTGTTGCAATTACATCATCCTGGATAAAGAACAAGTTAGAGGACTATGCAGTCTGGTCTTATGATTGCTAGGACACTTGCTAAACATTAGGGCATTGTGTTGGCCTACAGACAGTGATCCAGATTAGGGAACAGGGATTCATCCACATGTGACTAGTTGAATTTTCAGCATTTTAGAAAGTTAACAAGCAGTTGAACTACCGAGGATAAAAGCAGGGAAAAAATAATTTTAAACAATGATGCTTAGAAAAAAACAAAAAGAAAAAGAAAAAAAAACCTACTGGTCCCTAGTAGAGAGAACTATAAATCTCCACTTTCACTCCACAACATACATAGAAGGCAACTCAAGATGGGTCGTTATTTTCAACCCAACGTTCATAGCTATAAAACCCCTGGAAGGAAATGGAAGAAGAAAATGTGTCCAAAGGATAAAATTCCACACAAATTAAAATCGTCTGTTCTGTTCCTTGAAAAATACCGTTAAAATAAAAAATTTAAAAAAGGAAAATCAAGATGGAGGGGGGCAAAGTGTCATTTCATTGAGATTTGTATCCAAAGTGAAATGTTTTTACATCTTAGCGATGAAGGAGAATATGAGGAAGGAGGAAGAGGAGGAAGAAGAGAAACAGGAAGGGAGAAAAGCAGCCGCCAACATAAACACATGGCAAAAGGAGGTGTGATTATAACCAGCGTGCACAGAAAAAGAGCACCTCATTAGTAAATGTGGAAATAAAAGTTAGCTGCACAGTGAGTCACCACCACATACGTGTTGAGTCATGACAAGCCCATGCTTATTCACTCCCATAGGAGAATGAAATGAGACCTTAGGAAAATATGTAGCAGCCTCTAATAAAGTTAGGGACACACTGATTACACTAAGATTTAATGATACCGAGCTTCCCACCCTTACTCCAGAGTGAACTGTGTATCTACACAGATAGAGTCTCACACAGATAGGTTTGATGTTGACGTCACAGTCCCAAACTGGAGATAAACCAAACATCTCTCTACAGGTGGATGACCGCATGCCACCGGCAATCTGCACTAATGAGTACTCCTCGATAAAAAAGAACAGTTTCAATATGTACCTCATAAGTCAACCTCAAAAACTTTATGCTGGGTAGAACTAGTCCCCAAACAAATGATACCGACCCAATGATTCCATTTATGTGAAATTCTCCACAGCCAGCACCGCAGCAATGATTGTATTCGTGAAGGGACAGAGGACAAACCAAGGGGTGCCAGTGGCTTGCAAAGGGGCATGGCAGGTGACAGGAATGGTCATGTCTTTATTTTGGTAATGCTTGTAAGAGTACACGCATTTATCAAAGTTCATCAAAATATATATCTAAATGAGTTATGTGCGTGCATGTGTGTGGAAGTATGTGTATATGTGTATATATATGCATGTAGAAGTCACAGATCAAACACTTCTTCAAGTGTTCTGCTTTTTTTGTTATTCCTGAGACAGGCTTTCCCTATGAAGCCTTGGCTGTCCTGGAACTCACTATGTAGAGCAGGCTGGCCTCAAACTCGCAGATATTCCCCTGCCTCCTGAGTGCTGGGATTAGATGCATGCCTAGCTTCTGCCTTATTTTCTTGAGATGAGGTCTCTCCCTGAACCCAGAACTCACCCATTCAATGAGACGGAAAGAGCAGCAAGTCCAGGATTCTCTTGTCTCCGCTCCCACACCCCATCTGTGATTTCGGACATGCACCACCGTCTCCAGCTCCGGTACTTGTTAGTTTGGAGGAATCAAACTCAGGATTTCATGCTTATGTGGCAAACACTTCACCAAATGAGCCATCCTCCCAGACTTAAGTGAGTGCATCTAGTGCGTATCATGCATATGGGAATCCTATCTCAGTAACACGGACTTTAAGTAACCAAAGGAGATGGTGAAAATTGGACTTAAACACTGACTTTGCCTTATTCTACGTTTTTACATAGCAATAAACCTTGCTCATCACAGCATTTGGCACATGGTTGGGAGACATTCCGATTCTGACAAATGTTTCAGTATCTACCATGAGCTGGGCATTTGTGACCATGACAAAGGAAGCACAGAGCCTCGTGGCAGTGCGGTGCTTTGAGGGAGGCGGTGTTTGTTACTGAGCAGTACAGTCTGCTCTCTTACGGGAAAGGATGGGAACAGCCCTGAGATCCTCTGAAAGGGAGCCTGGCCGAGTCCAGAGGAGAAAGGAGGGAACTTTGGGATGGATGTATAGAGCGGTTGGGTGTGTATCGCATTACAAAGCTGCCATAGAAGGCCTAAGCAAAATGAATTCAGACCAAGTATGAAAGGCAGGAAGCCAGGTCCAGGCCTCAGAGCAGCCCCAGGTGGGAGCTGCATGGGCTGATCCGAGGCTGCTTGAGGAAATGGCACCTTGTGGTCACCCCTGGCAGTGGGGGGTGGGAGACCATTGAAACATAGGCGGCACCAGCCAAAGTTCTTCATGAATGACTGGGGGAGAAGGATAGGGCAGCCACCACGTGTCCAAAATGGCGGTCAAGCTTCTGGCCTGGACGACTCTCTTCTGAGAAAAGCATGCTTCACTCAAAGAATAGTAATACAGGCAAAGAAGTTAAAAAGAAGGATGGAGAAGATGGGGGATCTCTTAATCCAATTTACTGGGGGGGGGGGGCTGCAGGCAATGGCCATTAGAATAAAGGGGGTCATCCAAACCTTTGAGAGGATGAGAAGGCAAAAGCAGAAAAAAAGAGAAAACGGGGCCCAGAACAGAGCCCATTGGGAAACCAACTTTTTTAAAATCTCAATTTCTCTGTCTCTGTCTCTATCAGCTTCTGCTTCTCTGTGTGTGTGTCTCTCTGTCTCTCTGTCTCTCTCTGTCTCTCTCTCTCTCTCTCTCTGTGTATGTGTGTGTATGTGATGTGTATATAATGCCAGTATGCTACGTGTGTTCACATGTTAGAGTGCTGGCATATATGTAGAGTTAGAGGACAGCCTTGGGTGTTAGTTTGTGCCTTCTACCTTGCTTGGGACGGGCTCATTTGCTCGATGCTCTGTGTGACAGGGCTAGCTGGCTCACGAGCTTCCCCAGGAATTCTTCCATCTCTGCTCTTCATCTCTCAGTGGGAGCACTGAGGTTAGACACATACCCACTGAGCGCTGCTCGGTCGCCCCGGCTCAGGAAACCAACTCTTAAAGCCTAGCCAGAAGAATTGTGTCCCAGGAAGGACAATAAGGACAAGGATCCAGGCAGAGGGGGAAAAGAAAATTGAGAAACAAATTATACTACAGAGGCCCAGAGCAGGCATGAGCCTTCGAGGTTAAAAAGAGGTGGGAATACCAACCCTAACCCAGGGTTCCTGCCCGGGACCAAGGAGGGCGCCATGCTGGCACTGGCATGACTGAGTTCTGTGGAAGCCATACCCCACATACCTGCAACACCTCCCTCTGTCACTAACAGTGACATTGGGTAGTGTTGGTATTAGGACCTCCAAAGCTGGTGATGTCACGTATAGGCGACTGCGCATCTCGCACACCTCTTGCCAAGGCAACAGCCACCATGTTCCCAGAATCCACTTGGCTTCCCTCCCACCTTTACCTGTGGCTAAGTCCATATATAAAAGGAAGGTCCCTCTAATCTCTCTCTCTCTCCCCCATCCCTCCCTCCCTCCCTCCTTCCCCCTTCCCTCTCTCCCTCCTTCCCCCTCTCTCCCTCTTTCTCCCTCTTTCTCCCTCTTTCTCCCTCTTCTCCTTCCCCCACCTCTCTCTCTCCCCCCCTTCTCTTTCTGCTGCCGCCTTGCCCTTTTCTCTCTCAATAAACCTCGTGTGGAACTGTTTGGCCTGGTGTGGTCTTTCTGGAGCAGAGCGATGATCACAATAGGTAGGAGACAGAATCCCACTGCTTTAGACCTCCCTGCCTAAGGTAAATGCAACACAAGAACAGAGCCTCTCTGGGGTTCTCCTTCCCCTGGTGACGTTTTTTTTTTCACTGAGCTGAATGACCACCTGTTTCTCCTAAACAATGCATCATCCAAATTCTCTGCACGCTGGGATGGGATGCTTTTGAGTCTGGGTCTCTTTCTTGGATCACAGGAAAGCAGGCTGAGACCTCTGGTAAGTAAAAAAAAAAAAAAAAAAAAAAAAAAAAAAAGACACGGATTGCCTAGAACACCCCCCCACCCTTCCCCGCCCCCCCCCCCCAGGCCACTCTGTTACTCTGTTATTCCTCCTACAGCCACCACAGCATCCTCCTACAGCAGCAGTTGAGCAAGTATATCACTGTAACCTGTGTGTGTGTGGGGGGGGGGGGTGGGGGGGAGTGATTTAGAATTTAGGACTCTACCTCCTTTCCAAGAGCGGGCTCCCACACACCCTCCTCCTCCACCTAGTCCCTTAGCTGGCATGGTTCTCTTTCCTGCGCAGGATTTATGCAGTTCCTTGCTTTCACAAGCACCCAGGCAGACTGTCTGTAGGCACCAACTGCTGCCAAGGCTGTGGCTGAGGAGATCTGCAAACACTATCTGGTAGCAATGCACCCAGTGGCTGCTCCTTCAGCCAAGCACCCCCTGTAGCAGACTCCTGGGGCCCTTGCCAGATCCTGCCAGGCATA
The DNA here is from genome assembly GCF_947179515.1 of Apodemus sylvaticus. NCBI lineage: Eukaryota > Metazoa > Chordata > Mammalia > Rodentia > Muridae > Apodemus > Apodemus sylvaticus. The sequence continues at coordinate 87,291,854 of NC_067478.1, read as the reverse complement.
GATCCACTAGCCTGCAGGGGAGAGCTAGCTCCTGGGCACTGGGTCTTCCCTAGCTGCTCCCCTGCACGTGCACACGGGCAGGTGTCCCTCCCCTCCCCCTCGATTCCTGCGCAGGGCTGCGGTCCTTTGTGTCTGAGTCTCCTCGCTTGCGTCTGCTCTAGACTGGGTGGGGTGGGGGAAGCCGGAAGCGGCGTCTGGGACTTGAAAAATGCCTAGAAGGGTGGACGTTTCCATTCACAGCCCCGACCCCCTCCAGAGCCTCCATCCCCATCCCCCATCATTCCCCTGCAAGCCCACTCCACATCCCACTCCACATCAGCTCACCTCGCTTTCTCAGTTTCCTCTCCGCCACCCCTCCCCGCCCCCGCCCAGGTCATCTGGATGTCATTGTCCCTGTTTCTCCAGCTATGAGTTTGCATTCGCTGCCCCCACGTGCACGGACCTAAACGTGCTAAAGCATTCCTACTCTCAGTATTTGTACCCCATACAACTCCACTTCCAGGGGGGACTCTCCAGGCACCTCATTCTCTGGCTCCATGTTCCCCATAAAGAATGGGTTCTTTACCCCCAAAAGAGTAATGAAAGGGGCCTTGGGATATTTAACTAGAGCAGGGGGAACCGCCAGGAAGGGGACTACTTTGTGTGTGTGTGTGTGTGTGTGTGTGTGTGTGTGTGTGTGTGTGTGTTGAAAAGTGGGCGTGCCGCCTTGTGAGGTTTGGGGCAACTTGTCCTTTCCTTAAGAATATAGGAGGGCAGTCTATTTCCCCTCAGCTCCTAAACGCAGACTTGGGAGGGAGATTGTAGAGGCTAGGCAGCGAACCCCATTAAAAATGTTTTCCTTTTATTTAGCTTCAGAAACGATGGCTGCACTCGGGTGTGTGTGTGTGTGTGTGTGTGTGTGTGTATACGTATATATGTATATATGTATATATATATATACATATATTTAACTGGTGTGCTGAAAAAGATCAGCAAAAACCTAGGACATTGTTGCTTTAAGAATCTAGACGAAAACACCTTAAATGAACTCTGAAGCAGACAGTTGAAGGGGGAAAAAAAGCCCTTCTCTGGCCCTTGCTGCTTTTTGCCATTATTCATGATGTAATTTTTCAGGTGTTAGTTTGGCAGAGAAAGATTGGAACTGGGCTTGTTGCTAGGACATGAATGAAGAAAAGAAATCTCATTGGTTCCCCAGTACTTGGCAGGAACCAATGAGATGGAAGGGGATGGAGTTGGGAAGGAGGCCACCAGGGGGAAGGTGGGGGAAGAAAAAAAAAACCCCTCCGGCCAGGCTAGTAATGCTTTGCTATGTTAAAATGAAGTGGAATATTGTGAAGTTATGGTGGGGTCTTTTAGAGTATTTTAGGGTGTGGATGGGCAGTGGTGCCCGATGGACCGGGGCTGAAAGATAAGCACCCAAGAGGCAGCTTTGTGCAGACTGCCCTGGGTTTCTCTAATAATTCACTGTTATTGCCAGTCTGCAGCAAGATGTCAGCAAGGCCTCCTATATTTAACGCCCTTAACCCGCTGCCACACACCATTCGGGGTCTGCACTTATGCTGATGCTGGAGGCACGAATGCTGGTGCCCAGGCTCTGGGACTCTTCCTCCAGTCTTGATCGGGAGTAAATGAACCCCAAATAACCTTCTGCCGTGTAAGTGAACCGGCTCTCTGTGTGAACTGCATCTCAACATGTTCCCTGCCCAGGGCACTAGAACAGGCTCCCATCACACACAGCCATAGGCATCTCGGTGGGTAACAAGATCTGGCCCAGCCAAACCTCCCGCTCCAATGCCTTCCACGTGGCCGAACACTGCAGCAAAGAATGTCACTGGGTTTCCTGACCAGCGTTATAAAATGGTCACCCTCTTAAGCTTTTTGAGCCCCGGGCTCCTGGCTAGCATAGTAAGGGCTTCTTCGGGTGCCAATCATGCCTAGTCGCTTGATTTCGAGCAGTTCTTTGCAACTAGGGAGGAAGAGATGTACTGGCCCTGCTGGGCCCCATCTTTCCCTCCGTGAGTTCTAGAGGACCTAACAAACCTTGCCGTTTGGCATCACCTATTGTCTGAGCTGCAGCTGTATCCCACACCTTTTTCTTTAATAACTGGGCAGGGCTTTGAGCTGAGTGATTTGAAACACACACAATAAATTGCCTTCTATTGGGTTATAGACCAGGCTGCTTGCTTTACACCCTGGAGGAGGCTCAGTCTCTGCCAGATTCCTGACTTCAGAGATTTTTGTGGCTGACGTCCAGCAACATAAAAGGATTTTTTCCTTGTAACCGGAGCACTTCCTAAAACCACAGGCAGTTTCAATCAATTACCATCTCTGGATGTAATACAAAAATGTTAGGGGACTCAAAAGGACCAGGACTGTTTTTGACCACAAGTCTTTCTGGATCCATAGCAAGAATTGATCTGATTATTGATTCCCCCCTCCCCTTGTCAGTTACTGGGTCCTCCGATTGTGCAGATTTCGGAGGATAGAGTGTGGCGCACTAGTAGAAAACAGGAAGAGGTGAAACAAAAAAGATTTCTAAACAGGTCTTCTTTTTCTGTCAACCAAAGCCGAGGCTCTGTTCATGTCCACCCCACAGCACTGACAGAAAACACAGCTCCGTGTGTGGACCCTAATTGCACCCTTCAGGTGACAGGTACCGTGTGAGCTTCAGTTCAAAGCCAAAGTCAGAGCTGATTTCAGACAGTCGGCATTTCAAAATAAAAGTATTCAGCCTGAGCCTCAAATGGAAGTCTTCCTGCCGTCTCCAGGAATCCGATACCGTGCAGCACTGGGGCAGACTGCACACTTCCATTGTTCTCGGTCCTCATAAAACCTATCTGCCTGGCAGAGTTAGCAGTCCTGTCCTGACTGAGCAGAGCCCTCAGGACCAGGGCCAGGGGTGTAGCGAGCACAGAAAAGATGCTACAGTCTACACTGGGAAGTTCAAAGCCATGCAGCTGCCATGAGGAAGGAGACCCCTAAAGGAAGGGGACCCCTAAAGGAAGGAAGGCAGCATGGTGTCCTTCTATGTGTAGATGTGTAGATGAACTGGGTGTTATTTTATATTTAATGAAGGAAAATGGTTGAAAATCCTAAGACCTGCACTCTCCTTAGCAGTTTAAAACATGAAGAGAAAGATGTAGCTTGGTAGAGTGCTTGCCAAGCAGGGCTGAAACCTGGGTTCCCTCTCAAACACTTCACAAACTGGGTGTAGTGTGCAAACCTGGAAGTCTAGCGATGGGGAGGTGGAAGCAGAAGAGTCAGAAGTTCAAGGCCATCCTCAGCTGCCCAGCAAGTTCAAGGTCAGACTGGATGACGTGAAGCAGTCTCTAGAGAATCAGTAAATAAGGAGAAGAGCCGTGGAGCCGGTTGAACAAGCAGTTAAACCACACAGGTTCATTCCAAGCCAGCTCCAGCATCCAGCCTCTAAACATCCAACGCGTGTGTTACTAACGCTGTATAAAAGCATTGTCCTTCCTTCATGAAAAAAAAAACAAAAACAAAAACAAAAACAAAAAAAACCTTACAGAATCCCACATAGATCAAAAGACCTGCTTAGTGATGTCCAGTGAACCTGGGCCAGGACCAGAGACACTGCATTCGACTGAGAAGGGAGCCTTCACAAATGGTCTTCAGAAATAAACACATTTTCATTGCCACTGCATGAACTACAAACTAATTATGCTTTGTTGTAAGGGAAGCAAATTATACTGATTGTACAATAAAATCTATTGTCAGCCCTAATATATCCATCATGACTCTGAAAGATGGCAAAAATATTGACCGGCTCTAAATAGCATTTTACTTTTCTCCCTATAGACAGCAATTTTTAAGGCACGGAATGACCAGAGATGGTGCTGTTAACCAGTCATAGAGCAAGGGTGTGACAAAGGAAACAGGAGGTATGAACAGGACAGACAGTATCAGTGAGTGACCAAGAAAGTGTGTGCGTGTGTGCGTGTGCGTGTGCGTGTGTGTGTGTGTGTGTGTGTGTGTGTGTAGTCTTAAAATTCCCCACAGTACCTACGGCAACAAGAATATAATGAAGCCCACTGACATCTCTCAAAAGAAGGTGATTAATTAAAGTAATTAGGCTCCACTGAATTATTAAAATATGAAGTCTTCTGCAGGATGACCAAAAAAAAAAAAAGGCAGAACATTTTTGCTGTTCAAAAATTAAAACCATATTCTGGTTCATTAGTTCAGATGGGAACTCACACGTTTTAGCCAACAATCTTATTCACAGATGCGTAAGTGTCTAATATTTCACACCTTTGTAATGGCTCTTGTAAAAAAGAAAAGAGAGGAAAAGAGAGAGAAACAACATCTCGACTTCAATTATTTCATCACTCGTGGAGGAAAGGAGAGCTTTCTAAAGAAAGGCAAGGAGTCTGTGGTGTTTGCTCTGAAAATGTCCTCAGGCTTTGAAAGGACAGGTGTGTCAGGCACAGGTCTAGAGTCAGGCTGGGGACAGGGTAGGACAAAGAGGCATTGCTAAAAGCATTCCTCAGTTGTCTTTGCTAAATGAAACGAACTGATGCCTGATTTAGGAACCCACAGGGCCCCATTTTCCCCTCTCTCTGAAACCTATGCCTCTCAGACACAGCTATCTGCTTCCAAGTCAAGTTCTCGCTTGGCTTAGCCCTGCCTGGAGCACACTTAATTACTTAATGGCCCGTAGCCTCTGCTTCTGCTGCACAGAGAACTGAGTTCCAACTCCTTTGCTTCACTCTCCCAGAGTTCACCCTTGGCCCAGCACCAGCTAAGGCTCTCCTGCTCTGAGACCTTCCACCTTGTCTTCTCACTTCAGAGCAAATGGCCTTCATGGCCTGGTGTCTGCCTTCATCTAATCCTCCAATGGGTGTTTGTACTGGCTGCTTTTGTTTGTCAACTTGACACAGCTGGAGTTAACACAAAGAGAGGAGCTTCACTTGGAGAAGTGCCTCCATGAGATCCAGCTGTGGGCCATTTTCTCAATTAGTGATCAAGTGGGCAGGGCCCCTTGTGGGTGGTACCATCTCTAGGCTGGTATTCTTGGGTTCTATATGAGAGCAGGCTGAGCAAGCCAGGGGAAGCAAGCCAGTAAGTAACATCCTTCCATGGCCTCTGCCATCAGCTCCTGCTTCCTGACCTGCTTGAATTCCAGTCCTGACTTCCTTTGGTGATGAACAGCAATGTGGAATGTAAGTTGAATAAACCCTTTCCTCCTCAACTTGCTTCTTGGTCATGATGTTTGTGCAGGAATAGAAACCCTGACTAAGACAGTGTTTAATGAGTCCACTGGAGGAAACACTAATTCTGTCACACATTATCATGGCTTTGGATTACTAAACTTATCTCAGAAAAGGTTTGGACAAAAGACTGTGGCCTAGTACACATGGCCAGTACCTGGGCCTGCTATGTGGCTGCTCTTCCTTCCGACATCACTACCTTAGGATGGTTGTTTTTCTGATTCATTTCATTTTCTGTTTTTTAATCAGGTGTTCTGTGCCTCAAGCAAACTTCCCACTGTTTTGTTGATGCCTCTCCCCCAATATGCCATTGTTCAAGAGCCTATCAAAGCCTACAATCCTCCTGCCTTCCCTAAGACTCTTTCCCAGGCTCAGTTCTGCCGACTTACCCAGCCCCTCCTCAGTATTTGGTCTCCATCTTCCTGATGACTCCTAGAGCCCCGTGTTTTGCATTGAAGTTTTGAACAGAGATGAAGGTAGTGGCCACATCTATATTTGTATCCATGTCACGCGTTCATAGCAGAAACCATTAGTGTCCCATATTATCCAACTTCCACCGCATAGCCTTGGAGTCACGTGACTAGCTAAGAAGGATGGACTATGAACAGTGGTGACAGCTGAGAGACAGTGTTCTTTATCCGGCCTCCTCTTCCCGTCCTTGGTAACCATGGAACAAACATTGGAAGATTCAGATCTAAGTTTTCCTTTGTAAGGGTTCCAGGTGACACATGGCACAGAGAAGTCCCAACAACCCTTGCTGCATGTGTTACCTGAACAAGAAATAAGCATTTTGTTGCACTAATGCTTTAAATGTAGAGTTGCTACTTTAGTATAATCTTGTTTTATGCTGATGCAATAGCCAACTTTACAATAAAAACAAACAAAAACAAAACAACAACAAAAAAGTAGAGCACAGGAAGTACCCAGTATTCAAACCATGAATAGGTGATAAACAAAACCTCTGGTATTATTCCTCAAAAGATGTACACCTAAAAAAATAAAATAAAAGTAAAAAAACAGAGTCTCTCGCTGACTTCACCAAATAGACAAATAGGCTAGGCTTGCTAGCCAGTAGGAGCCATAGGCCCACCCACCTCCGCCTTTGAATAACGGACTCTTTTATTAACATCCATGATTATGTATGTTGCCCAATCTAATTCCAAGCATTTGATCTTTGCCTATTTAACTATAGTGCAAACCCTTCAAGGATTTTCTCAGTTCTTCATGGAGCCAACTCCCTCAGCCCTGAGCATGGATTTAGACAGACCTATTGACTAATGAAGAGTCATCCTCAGCTCAATAGTTTACTCTGTTCTACTTCATCTAAGGCCAAGCAAGCATCACATCTGATAATGGATTTCCCTGAAGCTCCTCATGACTCCATCAGTCGTCAGGGTGTAGTCCGATGCTGGTCAGGGAGTGCAGTGGCCATACCACCTCACACTCCATAGTTTCTTGCTTATGATAGAGGACTGAAAAGATGGAGCTGTTTTTGTTTTTGTGTTTGTTTTTAAACTATTTCAAGCAGTATTCCATTAGTTCAGTTTTGTATCAGAGCTTTTGTTGTGCAGTAATAACTCTCTTATAAAGAAAGTATAATGAACATATTTCTAAACTTGAGTTTTAATGTTCCCTTCTCCTGATGACTCTAAAGACCCCAACAGACATCAAATGGGTAGTGATGGAGTTGAAGGCCTGTTCTAGGAGCAGTTTTCTGCCATCTTCATCCCAGATGGATGAACCAGGTGATGCATGCTAAGTATGCCTTCTGCCCTCAGAGAAACTCTTTCGATAGTCAGAACCTTAAAAACCTTAAAATTCAAGTCCAGATCTTCCCCGTAAGGAACTAGATGCTTCTGTCTGGTTTGCCATAGACCCTTCTGTCTGGTTTGCCATAGACCCTTCTGTCTGGTTTACCATAGACCCTTCTGTCTGGTTTGCCATAGACCCTTCTGTCTGGTTTACCATAGACCCTTCTGTCTGGTTTGCCATAGACCCTTCTGTCTGGTTTGCCATAGACCCTTCTGTCTGGTTTGCCATAGACCCTTCTGTCTGGTTTGCCATCTGCAAAAAGAAGGGGAGCTGTTTCTCTCCTTTCTTCCCTCTTGGTTTGTTGTAGCAAACACTAATTAGGATCCAATGGGGGGGAGGTGGGAACACTTTGAAACAAAAGTCACAAACATTATCCTTCTGCATTTTTAATAAAAGCTGGGTCCCTAGAATGAATGCTTACACAAAACTGCCTTTGGGGCTTTCACAAGCACCGGGGCTATGCTGTCTTAAGTGCTGGTGAGGAAAGGATTCTCAGAAATGCAAGCATTGTGCTCCATCCCTGTCATGATTAGGGAAGCTGACAGAGAGCGAAAGACTATGCACCCACAGAGTAAAAGCAACTCCATGCAGAAGGCCTAGGCAGCTCGGGAAGGTTCTCTATGAACAGGGCTTTAAGAAGGAGCCAAAGAGGGTTCAAAGGAGGCCGTTGGTGTGACAGCTGGGGAATATATGTTCTGTGGTATATATGCTCTGAACTAGAATGCCATACTCCACGACCCTATTCTCAAAAACTGAATTTTAAAAAAGCCAAACATTTATAGAAGAAGGGTGGTGCAAAGGTATACCTCATCCAGAGTAAGGTAAAACCCAAACTGGGTTCTCTCCCAGGATGCCAGAGTCTTTAACAGAGCATGAGAGATTCAGATAATTACCATCACTGCCACTTGGACAGTCTACCAATGGTGACTGTGCCATAGGTCCAGGCACCTCTCAACTGCCCTCTTAATTGGTTTTCCCTGTGCCAGCTACTGTCAGGGGCTCTAAATGCCAATTTGCCCTGTGGGGCATTGCCTCTGAGTAGTGGAACTGCCAGGGCCACCAGGATGTCAGGCTGCTCAGAAGCACTAAATGGGCAAGGTCAGGATATCCAAGGGGGAAAGGGCTGGCTCCGGCTGACCAAAGACAAACTCAGCTGAGACACAGGCTTTGTCAGGTCACTGTTTAAAATGCAGAAGCGAAGCAGAGCTGCTCTCCGGAGCCAGGTGGGAGCCAAGGCCGGTAATTAAGAGGTAAGCAACACTGTAGCCAGTGGGCTGGGAATTCACTGAACAGATGGCGAAGGTGGAAGTGCAGTTGTTCCCTAGCCAAGTGCCCTTGTACACAGATGTCATTGTTGGGTGTGTGTCCTACCAAGGACTCCAGATCTTTGACACAGCAGTGCAGCTATTCTGCTCCCTGTCCTGTGGACACATATGATGCCACACCCACTCCCATCCTTCACCTAAAGGTTGCTAGAGACAGTGCTGATCTCAGTCACAGAAGCCTCTGCGGGGCTTGAGGTTATTTAATTCTCCTGCTCAGCCTTTGAGGTTCTTTCTCTCTCTCCCTCTCTCCCTCTCTCCCTCTCTCCCTCTTTCCCTTCCCCCTCCCTCCCTCCTTTCTTCCTTTTCATTTATAAGAGTGAATATCACTTATTGTGTCCACAGTGGTGCACCCTAGAAATTCTAAGACTAGTAAGGCATGGTTTTCACACTCTAGCTCAGTTTAGCCAGTGAAACACTAAGCCAGCACGTGGAAATGAAACAGTTCCTAGGAGTAAACTTTGCATAGCTGATCACTGCTTTCTTCTTACCGTGGTCAGCTCTGCATGTGAGGACACCGTGCTGGTCAGCCGCCGGCTTTAAGTATCAACATGCACATCAGTTTCCCAATTTTACATCCCCAGTCTACTTCTCTTCTTAGCTCTAACTCACTCACCAGCTCCTCCCAAAATCTATGCCTGGTAGACATCCCAGGCTCAGTTAGCACCCACCTTCTGACTCTTCTCTCCTTTAGGTATTCTGTCACCTCACCACCAAGGTGCCACTTTCCCACTACACAGCAGAGAATTCCCCCAATGGCTCATGTAGTCATTCCGAGCAGTACCCATGAATCTACCCTTCCTCTCATAGCTTTTATCTAACCAACCAAAATATCTGGAGGAAACTTGGCATCCCCACGCTTCTTCCCATGTTTTTAGTTTGAATTTTCTCAGTGATTGTGGATCCTATTTCGAATGCAACCGATTCCATATGAATTCTGAGGTTGCATAGAGTCAACCATTGGGGGAGGGGCATGTCAATAGAGTCTAGATTAACAACCCAGGTCATTGGCTGCTATAAATGAGTGTTTATATCTGTTTAATAGTTTTAGATGTTAAGCTACTTAGGGACAGGGTTCCTCCATGTAATTATCTCTGTAGGGCACCTGGCGCGGTGCCTCATATAGTTAATCCCTTAATTAAGTCTTTTTGAATATCATATGGAGAAGAAAATGAACCATTCATCCAATAAATATTTATTGAACACATACCATGTGCAGTATCCTGTGCTGGTTTTCATGGAAGATACAAAGACATGGATAGAACAGAAAGGGAAATTCAGCCAATCACACAGAGTGGTGGAGACAGATGCTGGAGCCCTGGCTTCAGAGTCCAACAAGGATGGAGAGGTGGATGAGGTAAAGATGAGTTTGTTGAGATGTAAAGTCTTCCTGAGAGGTCATAGAAAGGCCTGGTGGTACCAGGGCTAGAAGGTTAACAGCAATGGAATGACCACTCAAGCCCTATGCACCTCAGAGGCTAGCAAGGTGGAGGATTCAATACCATTCAGAATCCACGGATGAATGAAAGGTTCTAGGAACACTCTTTTACTGTTGTTTTCATGTTACAAGTAGGAAATGTGTTCTATCAAGCCCCTTTGTTGGCGCTGAGACATCAGGATGCGAATAGAAGATGCGGGGGCATCCGGGTGCTTAGTCATGCACTGTGTGTGTGTACAAGTGCATCTCAGGCATACCCCATGCTTCCTAACATGACAAAACTCCCTTCTGAGGGACTCATAATTATGGCTATCATCATTGCTGTACAACGTTTTTTTGTAGGGCCAGGCCATGAACCCAGAGCATACTGCTTTTTCTCAAGGGTCTACCACTGACTAAGCTACACTCCCTGGTCTACAGTATAGCATTTTGTCATGCATTATTTTCCTGGTTCCCCTAACCCTCCCCAGTGAAACTGGGAGCAGAGATGCTGTAGAACAAGACAGCTTTGAGCACATCCGATGTTTGTAATGGCCTATGACTCCCAGAAAAGCCCCACTTAAGACTGTTTAACAAAGAATCACTGAATTTTACAAGTTGGCCTGAACGGAAATGGCTGTGTGGGTAGTACTTCAAGGAGGGCGTGCTATGGGAGTCCCTGGTCACTGGCTCGGTCACCTGTAGCGGGGAGGATCTTGGTGCTTCTGGTTTGAGGATCTGGAATATAGAGATGATTAGTCCTCCCTCACATTGGATAAAGACCCTGCACTCAGTAAGCTTAACTTCGTCAGCCTAACAGATGTCCATTCTTGGATAGAAGAATCAATTACCAGGCGCATTCAAGTTACCCTGAGTGAGATTTAAACTATGATTTGAGTCTGTCTGGAACTTTTATAAGCATCTTACAGAGATGGCGAGTTTGACCCTGAGCCATCAGAGCAGCCACAGACTTCTATTATTCGTATATGAATAAGAGGATCAGGGACAGAGATAGTGTTTAAAATTAGTCAAGAAAGCAGTGCTAGGACAAAGCACATAGCCAACCCGATTACACAGCACTGTTGTATGGGTGAGTGGTGGTTGTTTAGTGATCAGAACAGACCTTGTGGTTCCCGGCCTGAGATTGTCACAGCAACAGCTTTGAGCTCTGGAGTTAGCCCTGTGGTGTCTTATCATGACTCAGAAATGACATGTCCATGGCCCTGTGAACAAATGCATTTCCTTTTCAGCTCAGTCAGGAATGGAACTCTCTCTCTCTCTCTCTCTCTCTCTCTCTCTCTCTCTCTCTCTCTCTCTCTCTCTCAGGATTTATTTATTATATGTGAGTACACTGTAGCTATCTTCAGACACTCCAGAAGAGGGCATCAGATCTTGTTACAGATGGTTGTGAACCATCATGTGATTGCTGGGATTTGAAGTCAGGACCTTCTGAAGAGCAGCCAGTGCTCTTAACAGTTAAGCCATCTCTCTAGCCCGGAACTCTCAAATTCAAATATATTTTAAAGAGAAGTGCAGTTCTCTTTAAAAAAAAAAAATCCAGTCTCTTTAAAACTCCAAAATCTCTTTTTAAAAGTTTAAAGTCTCAGTATGAGCTCCTGTAAAGATCATAATTAAGTTAAATAGTTTGTTACTTCAAGAGGGAAGAACCAGGGCATACTCACAATCTGAATAACGCAAAACCAAACTCCAAGGAACTCAGTGTGCAATATCTGCGATGCAGTCATGATCTTCTAGGCTCCTCTGAGGGGCTTCGATCACTTCTCAGCGCTGCCCTCTTTAGCATCAGCTCGTCTTCCAGGCTCTGGCTGGCTCCAGTTCACTAGTGCTACTGATCTTGGTGGTCATCGAGAGGCACTGACATCTCCAAAATGCTGGGCTCCTCTGCCACGAGACTCAACAGTACTTTCGCCAATAGCCTCTCCTGGACCCTCTTCATCATACCAAGTCTTAACTTCTCCCACTGATCCCTGGGGAGTAGATCCTGGGGATGCCACTGCTACTAAGGCTGCACCTTCTTTATTGGCCTATCCTGGTCTCTCACAGCAATGTCAACAGAAACCCCTGGCTTCCGTATGGATGAATATACACTTGCACACAGATATGAACACACAAGAGGGGGAGAGACAGAGAAGAAAAAATGCAGAGATGAAGCCTCCATCAAAGAAACTCTGCGACTCACTTATAGCTGCTGTTTTTTGCCTAAATAGTGAATTCTCGTTTATGCAGCAGATAGGGAACTAATGGTGTACACACCTGTATAGATATCAGCTCCCCTCTCTGTTCCTTCACTGGTCCGCTCATTCTTCCCAGAAGCATCTATTAAGCATACATTGAGGACCAGGTGGCTTGCTAAATACTGGAGATTTAGAGCCGACTACGGACTTTTCCTGTAGTGACATAGTCAAGTAAATAAAATAGACAGGCAAGTGGTCATGACAGAAGATGCTAAGTTACACAGCAAAAATAATGGGCACAAAGCAGTCAAAACAGAGATGCTAAGTGATGCAGCAAAAATATGGGCACAAAGTTCTCTGGAACAAAGGGGAATGCTATTTCTACACCAGTGAAGTCCCACTAAGAGCCAGGAGACTGGCAAAGCAAACCACCATGGGAACAAAGAACCCTGTGACCACTAGTTGGTCCAAAAGCAGAGCCTGTGGCAAGTGGGGGGGGGGGGCTGAGCTGTCGAGTGTGTGTGTGTGTGTGTGTGTGTGTGTGTGCATAATGGAGGTGTGAAAAGGATCAGAAGCAGGATTGTGTTGGCTAATTCTAAGAACAATGCTCAGAGCCAACCACCATCATGACCGGATTCAAGGACAGCCTGTGTGACATCAGCAGTAAATGTGGGTAATCTTGGGAACAGAAAAGATGCAGTTGACTGATCCTGCTTGCACTGGGGAACCTCTGGAGAGAAATCGCAAGTGCTGGTGTTGAAGCTTGGGCAGGAGTTTCTGTAGAAGAGAGCTCCATGCAGCTGAGTGTTGATAGTTCCACAGGCCCCTTCCCAGCACTGTGTATACGGTGTTCAAAGCCACCTGTCCCCAGACACCAGTTTTCATACCGGCACATCCTCCACCATGTTTATCTGGAGTGATCTTTGTTTCCCCAGTCTTCAATTCTTTAACTTTTTTTTTCTTTTATTGCCCCCTTGTCTCCAAATGTCTTACCTTCTTCTTATTAAAATTATGCATTTAAAAAAAAATCTCCAGCCCAGATACCAACCCATGTTGGAAGCTTTTCTCTCCTAATGCCCTAGGAGAAAGAAAACATTCCCTAAGAGTTCTTCAAGGTCCCACTGGCTATGCTTCCCTTCTGCCTTGGCTTAAACACAGTGCTACACATACTTGTTTGATGCATGAGGAATACAATAAGCTGTTTACGGAGAGACCATATTCTGTTTACAGAGCTTTTTCTTTGATACATCCCTGAGTCACCACCAGTCACCAGTTGCTAACCTAGAATATTTACTATGTTTTTTTTTTAATGAATCTTTTGAAACTGAGTTGCAAGCAAGTACCCTGACACCCCGCCCCTAATACCTTAGGACAAGCCATATGGACTTCTTCCTATAAAACCGCTGTGGTCTATTCAAATCTAATTATCACTAAAGTCCCGGGATCTACAAAGTTCCCAGTTATGTCAGAGATATCTGTCGTAACCTTCCCTCTTTAGATTGAAGACCCAATCAAACTCGGATCATTTTGGTCTTCATTAAGACAGTATGTTGGTCAAAGATTTCCTCGACCTTTGGGTGTCAAAAATCCTAAACAACTCCAGGAAAGCCTAAGACCAGGTTTTGACAGGGTTCTGGTAACTCATTAACTTTATCTCACTTACTGTCTGTCCCCTTACCCAAAATATCTTACCTTCTTCTGGTTAAAACTGTTTAGTTTTAAAATCTCCAGCCCCAATAATAGCTCATCCTGGAAGACTTTCCCTCGCACTACTAGTGCCTGTCATGTTTCCTGGCCCAGGAAGTTATTTCTGAGACTGCTGGCTGCCTCCAGTGGAAAGACGGTCACACCCATCACCTAGAAGCAGCTCAGGAGAAGATGGTGAGGATAAGGGCAACTGTCTCACCAAGTTAGGAGATGGGATGTCCCCTTCTGTCGTCGACTAGCTGACCATCACCTGCTTTGCCCAAAGCCGAGCTTTTCTAGGGCTCCATTCCAGCCTTGCCCATGAAAACAGAACACTGCATGGCAGTTACCACCATGATGGCCATGGATGGGCACTGAAGCCCTTTCGAAACCATAGCTGATAAATTAGAGAAATCGGGCGACAGAGTAATTCTCGTCAAGCTATCTGAACATAGGCATTTGTCTAAAGCAGAAAAATGGAACAACCCTCAAGAATTTCAGAGGGATTGGATTTTCTAATTTTTTCACAGACAATAGCATCAGCAGAGTAGGTTATGTGGCTAATGAAGGGCTTCATTAAACAGAGGGAAGAAGAGGCTGGCTCAGTCGTGAACATTATATGACTAAGGAAAAGCTTCAGTCATTTCTGAGGAACCAGAGACTTTACACAGAGATTCCAGGACTGGAACTTGTATGACCTTGGCAGAGCTGCTTAACTTTTTAGGAACTTGGTCTATAAAGCAAAGGAAGTTAAGTTAGAAGTAAATTGTAGTTACTTAAAATAAATAGTAGGCAGATAGATAGATAGGTAGATAGATAGATAGATAGATAGATAGATAGATAGATAGATAGATAGATAGATGAATGGACGGGCAGATGGACAGACAGACAGATATCTAGCTGTATATTCCAGCCCTACACTGTGAATGTTTAACCCATTCCCTTCCACTGTGGTGGAGGCAGCTTTGAATGGGAATCCATTCCTTCCCATACCAATAGGATTACTTGGAGCCCAAGTACTGAACTTCTGATGCTCAGAAATATAGGGACCACGGGTTCAAACTGACCTTAAGCAGGCAGGACTGAGAACTTCTGCACAGTACGTTGTTCAAAAGCTGATTCTCAGAAGAGAATCAAGTCAGCGAGACAGAAGAACACTGGCACCTCTCCGCCATGGCAAGGCGCACTGTTGTCAAGATGCCTGCGTCTCCAACCTAGCTCATTCCCCTCCCCGTCCTGACCCCAGGCTGAGCACCATTCCGTATTACCATACAGTGGCCGCAGAGGCAGCAGACTGTGGACAGACACATATTTTTCAGAGAAAAAGGAAGATCCAGGATGCCAAGATCTCAAAACATTTTGGAAATGTTCACCCACCATTTTTCCCCTGCTTGATTCACAGAGCTAGACCACCACTGAGCAGAGAAAAGGGAAAAACAATATGGCCGAGCAGCCAGCCTGCCTGGCAGACTCCAACCCCAGTCAGCCACCACCAGCTCTCCACAGGCAGGACTTTTAGCATCTGCCAGATGGGTGCTGGCTTTTGATCAGCACTGTGTCCAGCCAGAGACCTGCTTGAAAGCCGGTGAGCTTCCTGAAATTAGCTAGCAGGAATCTATCTAGCTTCCTCGACCAAGTTACTTGAAGAATTTGAGCACGGATTGAAAAGAAAAAAAAAATGTGTGGGTGGGGGCTGCCCAGGGAAGACCAGACCTTCTTTTCCAAGGCCAAGTCATTTCCAGCACAGCCAAGGGAGGCCAGGCACCGTTTCTGCTCTCGTGGGCGGAACTGTATGTCTTGTGGCCAGATTTAACTAGTACTGCCCCGGCGCTCAGAGTGGTCTTTTAATCTCGTAGGATAACACCTGTAAAACCCGAGGCTACTAGAACAGGTCCCCAAGTATCCCTGCGGCGTGTGTGACATGCAAAAGGGCCGTTTACAAGACACGCGATTATTCCAGTGCGTCCACTCAGCAAGGTCTGCTGGAGGCCTCATCTTTTCAAGAGGTCCTCTGAGGTGTGGGCTGCTATCCTCAGGAAACACAGCTTGCATCCTTAAGGGAGACTCAGAAATCCCCCAAAGCTGTCAGGAGCTTGTGTCTGGCCCTGGTAGGAGCATCCAGGCCAAGGGTTAAACAGAGGCTCGGCGTGTTCTGTGTCTGGCAACAGCAACCTACAGGACTCCAGGCCTCTTGTCTTTCACAAACCAGTTCAGCTTATTCACCCTAACCTTCATAAAACCCAGAGGTCCTTCCTAGCTCGACAAAGAACTCCAATTCTATCCTAGCAGGCTTCGACAAAGTTCAACTGTTGACTCCCGCTGAATCTCCACGTTCACTCCCTCCTGCCACCCTAGCCCCATGCCTGACCATCCCCGCCATCCCCCCCCTTTCCTTTGGGGATAAATCAGCCTCCGTTTGCGTTTTGTTTTAATTCTTTCAAAGGATGAGGAATGTTGACACCCCTGAAACAGGCCTCTGATGTCTGGTTAGACTTCAGACGGCTGAGTGTGAGCGTACGCTGACGCAATCGGGCCGATTGGGTTAAACCAAATATTACAATCGCAAGAACTCATCTGGAACTAATAATTCTGAGGCCACCGAAAGTAAAAGGGCCCGCTTTGGGCTTGGCCAGTGGCAGAGGCCAGCTCGGGCCAATGCTGCCACCTGCCGTGGGCGCGGGGAACAGGGCGCGCCGCCTCGGCCTTCCTGTTTTGTTCGCGACCCCTGTGCACCCACGCAAGGCAGGTTCCTCGCCAGCCAGACCAGGGCTATTTTAAAAACGCTAGCGCCGGTTCCCAGCCCTTAGGGTAAAGATAGCCAGTCTGGCTGTTCACTGTCTTCTCTGAAAAAGGGCCACTTCCCAATTCTAGACCCAGGACTGGCTAACAGGGCACTCGCAGTCGGATCTCCATTAAGAAAACCCCTTGTGCTAAAGAGATCGTGTGTCGCAGGCTCACTTAGAGGAACGCTCATTTAAGGGAGATTGTTTTATTTTGCGGGAGATGAAGGAAACGCACAACTCTTGGTTCTGTCGGCACATTGCTGAACTGCAAATCACGTGCCAGATCCAGAAATGATGAAAACATCTGTTTTTGCTTTAGCCCAGCGAGGCCCCGACGGTGGGGAGGGGCAGGGAAGGGACCGAGGTGGCTTTGCTCACGAGCGCCATCTGCTGAGCCTGCCGGGGAAACGCGTTCGAGATCCCGGCACAATGCGGGTTGCGGCTCGCCCCAGGGGAAGGGAAAGATCAACAGGTGTGTGTGTGGGGGGGGGGGGGGGGGGTCTGTGCCCGGGAGACCACTCTCCTCGGAGGACAAGCCTGGCTGTGCCCCGGGAACTTTGCAACTCTGAGTTGTCTCAGGGTGTTCTCAACAAAGAGATCTCTCCCTGGAGACTGCTATGGGGTAGAGGAAAAGACCGAGGGAGATGGAGAATGAATTCTCAGGTTGGAAAGGAAGGCGGTAAGGGGAGGGGAGGGGCTCTTGGTTTGCAGACAGTAAAATTTGTGCTTCGTACCGGCTGAAATCTCCCAGAACAAAGAAACCACTTCCCAGCTCCCGCCCTGTAGTTCCACCAACCAGCTCTCTTTGCTGCTATGCTTGTTTTTGTGCAGTAGGTCTGAGAATGCTACAGAGTTCAGCAAATACTACTGTCTGGTCAGGCAGAGCTTGTCCATCCCTTTACGTGTAATTCGCCCAACCTCAAGAAGCCAGTGGTGGATCCAAGCTCTGATCCGCAGCAGCACTGACAGCCATGACATACAACCTTAGCGTTTTGTTCAGTGTTCCCCAAGTTATTCATTGCTTGCCTGCCAGGTGCCCAGCGCTCAGCACAACTGTTTGCACGAAGTATATATGTGTACAAATACCTCAGAAGAAAATGTGTGCATGTCAGTGTTACACACAATGACAGCTGGGACCTCAGGGGCAGGGAGACGATTACAGATGAAGGATGTGGAATCCACCTTTGCTCTCCGTGGGCAAGGAATTCCTTCCCTCAGCCTGCTTCCGCCCTAGCCTCCAGCCCTTACAGATAAGCCTTTCTGGGAACACAGTGTCAGAGGACCCCATTACTCCAGGTTAGCCTTGGTCCCGGACTCAGGCTCCATTCCCAGTTGTCTCTTCCTTACCAGATGCAGATGCTTAGGTGTTACCGTGTAACTGTATGTGTTCATACATAACCTGCTTCTCACAGGTGACAAGGGGTTAATAAAAAGCAAAACACTGGTCAACAAGATGTAGGCTTGCCAGGGGCTCCTGTGTCCCTTGACACTGGGCTGTTGAGCGCATCCTCTCAGCTCTGAGGCAGCATTCCCCAAAGTAAGTCTGACTGTGTCCTCTAACCTATGAACTTACAGCTTTCAAAAAGGAAACTGAGGCTATCTATTGGAGCTGCATCCTTTCCTACCCCTCCTCCAAACAAATATAGAAAGTGTTGTCCTTTAGATGCTTCAGGAACCTGTCTACGATCTGAGGGATTTCAGAAAAAAAGACTCTTCATTTTTATTTTATTTTATTTTATTTTATTTTATTTTATTTTATTTTATTTTATTTTATTTTTTACAGCTGGACACATTTTGTAAAAAGCCAGCCTGTTCTCCACAGAGCCTGACCGGAGCTCTGTCCCCACTGACCACATCTGTTTCCATGGTACCTAGCGAGTTCTTAGATTACTAGGTCCCAAGCCAACCTTCTGAGTCCCCGCAGGCTCACCTGTCCCCAGCAGCTCTGGTTCTGGCTTTTCTACCATCCCCCTGCTGTCAGGGGCCCCTTCCCAGCTCATTTCTTGCTCCAGGCTGTAAAATGTCTGACCATGAAACTTCCTTTTAGGCTGGCTCAATGTTGGTCTTGTATGGAGTTTTGATGGATCGCCTTTGTGTTTCACAGAGGAAACCGTACGCTCACTGTCTCAAATTTCCTTTCTGGTCTCTTGGTCCTCCCCCACCCCCTTTTCTTTTTCCCTACCTGGTTCTTCAATAGGTCTGCGCTTGGAGGTACAGAGGGCAGGATGTGAAACTTTTTATACCGTGTCATCATCTCAGAACTCAGATTTACGATGTTCTTATCAACATCAGAAAAAGAAAAATCTCTAAAGTAGACTTTAACAATAAAACAGGGCGGGGAGGGGCATGGGGAGGGACCCAATGGGTCAAAAAACAACCTGGGTAGCAGTGTTCCCTTCCCTGTGAAGGGTCATAGCCCCAAACAATTGGTTTAGTCCTGGCCAAGACCCTCTTTTCCTAGCATAAAAATAATTTGGTACCATTTGTCTCCTTCCGTCTTGGTGTGATTCTCCCCTCACAGAAAAAAAAAAAAAATAACCTTTGTTCAAAGCTCTGCTCTCCTAAGCTGGGCTGAGTTCTGCAAGATCACTCCCCACACACCACAAGCTCAGCCCCTCCCCTCCAGCTCCAAACAGACCCTAATCCAAAAGCCGCTCTTTTAAATAGAGGCTGCGTATATGCTTAAATTCCTAAATAAAAAGAACGTCGACCGCTACTGCTAGTTTCCCCGGTTAAATCCGATTTTCATTGAAACACTGCTCCTTGCTCAAATATCTGGGCGTGAGCTGCAGGCGAGAACTAGACTTCTCCAGCTATCTAGAGGGCCCTCCAGTGGCCAAAATAATACCTGTCATAAACAAAGGGCACCAGAGCCAGAACTGCAACAAAGACAGACGGGTGGCCGCCAGCCTGTGTGGAAAATCCTGCAGAGTATCATCCCTACACTTTGCACCATGGAGGTGTGTCTCACTTAAGGGAAGCCGAGACAGACTCTCAACTCGACTCAAAGAATGATGGCGTTATTTGCATGACAAAAGGACCCTTCATTAGGTAAAAGAGGGGCAGGTTTGAACTCTCTTAAATGATAACTCCCCCTATTTTTTAACAGTTCTGTTGAACTGGGGGAAGGGGTCTGATGTGCAAATCTCTAGAACTCATCTGTGGGATCTAGCAGGGTGCACTTGAGCTTGCTCTACTTGACCCACGGACGACATTTCTTTCTGCCTGTGAAAATCTCCTGAGTACTGTGACCTTGAGACATGAAGTCTATGGAGGTCAAGGCCCCTGGAGATAGGAAAAGGAGGATCGAGGTCAAGATCTTCTGAGCCCAGGAAGCCTTTCTAGGGGACTGTGAAGATGCAGATGGCTCCGCTGGACCTGACAGACTCCCACTTTTCCAGAAACAGTTCTAGATCTGTTATAAGTTAGCACATCATGATGAACGGGCACACCTGGGTTTCTTCTGGTGTAAAACACAGAGGAAAGACAACACAAACCAGTCACAGATTTCTAGGGAAATCTTCGTATGTGGCTTCGGATCCCTAGCCATTGTAACAACCTTTGTTACCTGGCAGCCAGCCGGAAGGAGAGGGGAGGTAGCATTCTTCTCACAAAGCCCCTTAATCCTTCTGACTCATCCTGAATCCCACACCTTTCCGTGCTCACCTGTGTGACTAGCAGCCAAACCCAACCTCCACACCTGCTACCAATCAACCTGTGTGCTCATATGTGTGCGTGAGTGCCCGCGCTCACACGCACACATGCATGTGCATACACATAGTGGCTTGCTGGATTCTGGGAACAGCCAAAATGAGGCAGGGATGGAGAGCATATGGCTTATATTCCCCACTCTCTGCTCCATCAGACAGTGCTGTCTAATCTCCTTTTTGCCATCATGATGTACACTCAAGACCTGATGTCTGTGTTTCCCACAAATGTGTAGATTGAGATCATGCTCCCACAAAATGATAGTATTGGGAGATAGAGCCTTTTGGGTCTTGAGATTGGTGCTTCAAGAATAGGATTGGTTCCCTCACTAAAAAAGATGTACCAGGGAGCTTCTGGGGTTTTTGTTTGCTTGTTTGTTTGTTCCCCATTCAAGGAAAGAACAAGATGTCCATGAAAGAAGGAGGGGCCTTTGCCAGATGCCATCTCCAGAGCCTGGATTTTGAACTTCCAGCCTTCAAGTCTGTGAGAAGCTGGTTATGTGGTTTATAAACCCTGTAGTTGTGTGTTACAACTTCCCCACCTGGGTTTTAATGGTTTTGCATTCTTAGCTGAAGCAAGGATCCAGTGTCTATCAAGGATCCATCTTCCAAGTCCATCAAGCCCCGGAGAAATCACATATGGGAAGGTGAAGTGCTCTGTGCCACATGAGTGTGTAGCAGCAGGACCACACATCTCCAAGCACCAAAGGACCAGAGATGGCAGCAAGGCCACCAGCCTGCTCTCTAAACACACCCATTCTCCTTTGCCCACTGCTACCAAGTACACTCCAGCTGCCTCTAAAAGTGGGAGGTGTGTGTGTGGGGGGGGGGAACCTGAAGTCATTCTCCTTTTCCCATTTTCTGTTCATCTCGTATCAATGCAGTCTCCGTGCATATTGCAGCCTCGCCCGGGGCTACAGAGGGCTGCAGGAAGACACTTGTGGGTGACACCTATAATGCTAGCAGTGAGATAGATGCATTGTCTAGTGTGTTTCTTGATCTGCTAGCATCGTCACAAAGGCCAATGAGTTAGCTAGTTATCCGTATTGATGGGTTATCTGTACTGACAGGGAAGAAACAAGTGTGGGTCAAAGGTTAAGATGCAAAGCATCAAAGTTCCTGAGCCAGGATTCTGCCCCCAACTCCAAACCACACGTGACTCCGCAGAGTGACCACGGAGAAGCACGTCTCCGTGAGGTACGACTGAGCTTGCAGCCTTCACTCTCAGCTTGCCCTGCTCGCTAACCAATTAGAAAACTCTTCCTCCGTTCTCTGGGCACCTGCACACTCCTGCTGCCCGCTGGCCACTTCCGGCCTCTCCAAAGACGCTTGTGCTGAAGGCCTTTTAACTTCGGAAGATTCACCAAGCAGGCGTTACTTTGAGATCTCTATTATTCTGAAATCTCTCTCTCTCTCTTTCTCTCTCTCTCTCTCTCTGAGAGAGAGAGAGAGAAAGGGAGGGAGAGAGGGAAAGAGAGAGAGGTGATGCTTGGTTTTCCTAGTAACTCTGGACAGACAGTACACATCTTCATGCCTGTGAGCTTTGAATTCCACGTAGATTTAGGCCATTAACTCTGTTTATTAACTTGTCCTGTCAGCTTGAGGCTACGCTTGCTGATGTCAGGGGTTTGGGTTACTAAAGCATTTTCAAAACCTGGAGAGTCTCAAAGTTCGCTAAGTGAAAGAAGCCAGCTTTCACTGTATCCCACCTGCTAGGCTGTACCCCAGCCCTTTAACATTTCCCAAAGAAAATTCACTACCCTTTCCTCCCCTGTCTTTCTCTCTCCCTCCCTTCATACCCAGGTTAATAATATCAGCCACCCACTTTGTCTTACAGGCTGGGGTGGGGATATTGGAATTATTCTAGTCTATATCACTTCACCTATTCATTTGTGAGTGAGTGAGTGTGTGTGTGTGTGTGTATGTGTGTGTGTGTGAATGTTCTTTGTGTATCTGTGTGAAGTACGTACATAACTATGTGCCCTAGATGCATGTGTTGAAGTGTGTGCACATATGCATGGTGTGCACATGTAAGCACTACATGTGGAGGTCATAGTTCCATGCCAGAAGTCTTCCTCCATATCTTCCCAACCGTAGTCTTTTGAGACAGTTTCTTTCATTAAACCTGGAGCTTTCTGATTGACTAGACTGGCTGGCCAGTGAGTTTAAGGGATCCCCCTCTCTCCACCTCCCCAGAGCAGGGATAACCGATTTTAAAAAATGGGTTCTGGGCATCAAACTCATGCTTACTGGGAAAGAAGTTAGCTCTCCATCCCTCTGTGTCACTCTTTGGGATCCCTGACAGCAACTTTGGGTGCTTTGGAGCTTTTTGGATGTCATTGTCCCTAGGATTCTGCAAAAGCAATCTATGCCCGTCTCTTACCCAGCCGAGGGACTCCATGTAAATGAGACAATTGAAGATTTCTGAATTAAAGCAGTGCTTAGACCAGGAGGTACAGCCGTGCAGTGAAGTCCATCAAGAGGAAGGGTGTGGACTATAGCGATGGCTTCTGGGCACTCTTGGAAGCTATAACCATGGAACATCTTCCCATGTTACAACTCCTGCAGATCTGTCTCTATTGGACCTTCCACCACCCTCTAGGGTAACTTCACCATTATCCTACTTCAAAGACAAGAGGATTAACACACACAGGAGACTTGGCAAATTGTCACATACCATAAACATCAGCCTTTGCCTGTTCCCTCTCCTCTGTTCCTCTCAGAGTGGGGTCTGTCCAGTTAGCACACTGTGTGACACTTTATGAGTTGTTCTACGTTGTTTCCTACTTTTCCTTTTTGTCTATCAGGGACTAGTTGCTTGACTGATATGTGATCTGTACCTCCACCCCTATCTTCCGGGGATGGGGACAAAAAAAAAAGGCCAAATGAACTACATTCACCAGGTTCTTTTACAAAGTGGTAGCAAGTCCACGGGAGGAAGTTGTTGGATGGATGGTTTGAGAGAACTCTTTAAAACGGAACAGCACAGTGGTGAGATTCTCTCTTACGCTCACTGTGGGGAGCCCATTAAACCCTGTGTGAATATGTGAAGAGCAGAGGAAGTTCTGAGAACAGTAGGTAAAGTCCTGAGAAGGTGTGAGTGTTTAGTGCTTGATATGGGCACTGCCATGTCAAAGACACAATGCCTCAGACTCATGGGAAGGGCAAAGCCCTCCCCAGGTGAGGCTCAGAGGGATGGCAAGGCCTCCCTCAGCTCCCTCAGGTCCAAGTGGGAATGTTGACAGTGTGTACGCATTTTTTAAAATGAGCCATTGACCAGTGTGTGCAAAAACTAGCAATTACAGCTTCCTTGTCCCAGATGACTGTGATCAGATGATGGAGGCCTCCTAAAACCTCCAAGGTAAACCAGATAGCCCCCATGCTGTGTTGGACATAACACAAGCTGTAGTTCTGGCTTGTTATGTAATAGGTGTGTCCCTGCAGAAAGAGCACAGCTCACCTGATGCTAGCTCTTCTGTATACCTGTCTGTGTGTCTGTGTGTCTGTTCTTTCTTCATTTCATCATCTCCCAGTCAGGTTTTCAGGATCAAGCTATGCTAGATGTAGCACCCATCCTTCTCCTCTCTGATGCTGGCCCCTCAGACTTGATGGTTGGAACATGAGCTCCAGACGGACTTAGGACTAGAAAGAGAACAGTGCTAAGGGTGATGGAGCAGAAATATGGGGATCCCTGAATCTACTGTGCCTGGGTTTATTCCTTAAAAGCAGGTCATATATCCTTAAAAGCAGTAACAGTAATGAAAACAGAATCTATGAACGTGAAGGAGAGTGGGCAGGGGCATATGGTAGAATTTGGAGGGAGAAACGGGAAGGGAGAGATGTAATCTCAAAAAAAATTTTTTTACATGTGTAGGAAAATCAGGTTAAGCTATCCCTTTATTCAGTCAACTACCTTATGAACTGCCAAAGGCTGTCCCAAGCTCAGTGGAAACATAACTATCAGGGCACTCTATACAAGGGTCTATATTTCTACTTCTTCGCTTCTTTACTCAGGACTCAGGGATGATAAATGACAGCTTTCACCTTACTATTGTAAGGTGAGGTAGTCACTTTTGTGTTATCCTTGACAGACTCACCCCCTCCATGGTTAGGATGACTTATGCTCTTAAAATGGAAAGGGTCCTGCTAGTTTGGATCTAGAATGATCTCCCAAGGGCCCATGTTATTAAAAACCTTGCTCCTTAGCCCACGGTACTATTGGAAGGTGATAGACCCTATGGGAAGCAGAGATGTTTAAAAGGAAGCAGGTTCTTAGTGGTGGTCGGTTCTCCTCTGTGGGGTAT
The DNA here is from genome assembly GCF_947179515.1 of Apodemus sylvaticus. Lineage (NCBI taxonomy): Eukaryota > Metazoa > Chordata > Mammalia > Rodentia > Muridae > Apodemus > Apodemus sylvaticus. Next base: position 87,267,397 of record NC_067478.1, on the reverse strand, counting down.
TGAGAATTCAGTCCCTTCTTCTCTCTTGACTTCTGGGCTGGGCTTTCTCTACTGTATGCTGCAGCCATGCTATACAGAGATGCTACATGGCTAAAATATCAGGGCCAAGTGGCCAGGGACTGAAACATCTGAAATTATGACTTAAACCTTTATTTTAAGTTGGATTATCTTGGGTAATATGTCGTAGTAACATAAAACTAACAAACACTATCAGAGCCACTTCTAGCTCATGTACAAAGAACTATCTCACATGAGCCTGGGATACCTCTTAAGGAAGAGGAAGCTCCCAGAGGTCTGCCAGCTCCTAGTCAAGCCATATAAACACAGGATACAGCTGCTTATACAACTATTCCCATGACTATGTCAAAGATAATGCAAGGGGGGAAATCCAACGATGGGGTTCAGCACAGGAAGATAATAGCAATTTGTTGATTCGTGTTCTAGAGCTTGTGTTGCATAGGAATTACAGACTTCCAAGTTGAATTGAAGACTAAACACCAAGTTGAATTGAAGACTAAAGGAAACATACCACAGATAATTAGAAAGAGAGCCAGAGGTCTGAGGGTATAAACGAGTGGTAGAGTACTTCCTTAGCATGTACATGGCCCTGGGTTCAATCCCTAGGGCCTAAAGGTGGGGAAGGGATGAACAACCTTATGGGAAAAAATGCTTAAAAGACCTGCTACAATTTATATAAAGAAGAAGAGTGGCTGGCTCTGTATATTTTACTGGAATTGTCCAAACATCTTTTAATTCCTGAGCACAAAGCAGAATAGTACTAGTCTATGGGATTATACTGGGCACTGGGCTTCTTCTTCTTCTTCTTCTTCTTCTTCTTCTTCTTCTTCTTCTTCTTCTTCTTCTTCTTCTTCTTCTTCTTCTTCTTCTTCTTCCTCCTCCTCCTCCTCCTCCTCCCTCCTCCTCCTTCTCCTCCTCCTCCTCCCTCCTCCTCCTCCTCCTCCTCCTCCTCCTCCTCCTCCCCCTCCCCCTCCTCCTCCTCCTCCTCCTTCTTCACCTCCCCTCTCCTGGTGAGAAAGACTTTGTACAACAAAATAGCTGGTGATACAATGAAGTAGGCGTCAAGATCTGAGTAAGCAACTAACAGCACACTCTTCCACCCCAAGATAGAGTTCATCACACTGCAGTCAACAGCCTCACACCACAGAATCAAGGACCACATGCACAGCATTCACTTCAGGATTTTAGGATTCAGAAAACCAATTTTCTGACTAGCTCAGCTCTTAGGCAAGTTGCAGAAAATCTTCAATCTCTGTTTCCTCTTTTATAAAATCACATAGAATTCACAATGGCCTCTCAGCCCCGATGATTTGTTTTAAATTGTCCCAGGGGGGAGGAACCATGTCTGTCCTGTTCATGTTATATTCTTAGTGTTGTAGAGGGTAGTGGATAGAGAAGAATGCTCATGAGCTCTTGGATGGATGCTGTCATGGGATTGACATGGAGGGATTGACATCTTGGAGGGATGCTACCATTGGCTCTACCACCCAAGGAGTTTCATATCTTACCAATTAGAGCTTGAGACTTGACCTTCCTCATCTTTCCTTTCCCTAGAGGTTACCTCAATCTTTGCTTTGCTCTCCCCTTTAATACCTGTCTATCGTAGAACCTGAAGACCTAGAAGAGATTCTAACAGGGGATTCAGTATCTATTCAAGTGGATTCCACACTCTACTCCTTCCAGCTCTGGCAGGAGAAGCTCAGCACCACACTGTAATACTCAGAAAAAGCCATTTGATGAAGTCTCTGTGCACTTGAAATGGACAGTGTATTCACCAGCCAGCACTTAGCACCCACTAAGCTCCCCAATCCCTCCTCCTCTTATCCTGTTAGATAGATCCATGGAGAAGGGCCCTCACCCAGCTGCTAGCATCTTTTAGGTAGTTCCCATCTTTTCTGTAGAATTGTGATACAACCATGGTTGGAGAGTCAAGTTCCCTTTGTACTAAATAGTGACAGTGACCACAGCGCTTGTGACCTGTCCTATGTCTATGTCCTATGTCCTATGTCTATGCTCACACCGTTCTTACACTTGCATGCCTGCCAGTGCTCCCCATTCCCTTTGATGAGAGGCAGTCATCACTGACCGTTCTATCTTTTGAGAAATAAGATGAAAGTTTGTGGAGCTAGAAAGGAAAAGACTCAAAAAGTTCCTGTGAGCTCCTCGGTGTGGATGATAACGCTCAGCCCTTGACTATTCTGGCAGAAGAAGAGCAATGTGTCCATAAGCTGGCTGCCTGGTGACTGGCAATCCCCTGGCTCTTCTTGTCTTCAAAATATGTTTGTATCAAAACTGCTTGTAGAAACTAAAGGGGAGAAGCTGTGGCCCTGCCTCAAGCCTCCGAGCTCAGACTTGCCTTTTAGTTGAACCAAGAATAAGAGAAGTAGCAGCAATGTGGTCTTCTGCCCTGTGTGGACTTATTCCAAGCAGAACTGTACGTGCACACAGTCACTGCGACTGAATGAAGCGACAAAAAGACACACACCAGATGTTGCTAGTGGTTATCTCTGGGATTACTAGGAAATCTCATTTTCTTCTTGGTGCTTTTATTCCCCCCAAATTTCTATAATGGATACAAGTTCCTTGTCTAATCTCCTTCTTACAAAGGAGCTTTACTTAAAATGGTAAACCAGCTGGTTAAATAATTTCCTGATGTATACACTCAAACTTGCTATCAAAAGGGGTCATGAAGAAGGGCTCTGTAGTCAGGGATGACATGGAGTCCGGAGCCACGCCTCCTGGACTCCCATCTCAATTCTGCCTGTTACTTGATGTGACCACAGGCAAATGTCCTTTAGATTCCTTGCTGCATCACAATATCAATACCCTGGTTACAAGGTTCTGAGGATTAAATGACTTTAAATGAGCAACCCTCAGAAGAATGCCTGGCCCTTGGCAATTACATATTTAATGCTGTTCCCCAGTGCAGCATCATTGCCGTTGATCAAATGATTTCTGGCTCACGTTGGAGCATCCTTTTCAGTCCTAAACACTATCCATGAACAGTTTCCTCTATTGTGTTAGTTCTTGGGAGCAGTCAAGCAGTTTAGGGCCTTTGGTATACTTCTGAAGCCAAGAGCACGCCATTCTTGTTTCTTTACACTCCATGAAAACCACACTTGTTCACATACATCCAAACGGCTCAGCCACAACCAGGACCAATCCATCTCTGGGTAATTAATTGGCTTGGCCTCTACCAGAAAGAGATCGAAAACTAAGTCTTAATTACAAATCCCCTCCCTTTGATCAGCCCTGAAGGCTTAAGGAACCGACTACAACCAAAGGGCAAATTATGTCTGATTCACATTTACATCTGAGTCCTCCCCGCCCCACACACAAAGTTTGCTGATGCCAAGTTTTAAATATGAAATAGAATTGTTGTCACACAGATATTACCAAGTGTTAGCAGTTGTCATTTTGGCATTCAATAGGGGTTATGATATTACAATGGCAACATTAGCATTTTCAAAAGTCTATCACTATTGTTCTTTTGTAAATTGTTGCAGGCAGCTCGTATTACCCTGCACATAATCTTTTTAAGAAACCAATGGGTGCTAGTATCAAAGCCAGGGGGCTGACTTATGAGATGAGTAGTCACCTCCTTCGACTGGGATGCTAACAGTCTCAAGCTCAAGCTCACATTGTTACTGCCCTAATGGCAGAAATAGCAGTCCGGGTATCACTGAGCCCACAGGCGTGAACAAAACAGACACTGAAAACCTCCCATAGTGCAAAGGGTTTTGAGAAAATCATGCTGACTTGCTGCAAAGCAAAGAAATCTTCTATTTTTCTAATCATGAAAATATCTACAAAACGACCTATTTTTTTTAAAGGTTTCATAGCTCTACCACCAAAAAGGAAGATTATGTGTTATAAAAATAGCTTGTAAAGAAGTCTGGGGTTGTTTATTTATCCTCTGAATTTTAAAATTTTCTAGTTGAGATGTTTCTAAAAAAATGCATGACCTGTGATTGTTAAGAGTACCTAAATAAAGTCAGGCATGGTAGCACAAGCCTTTAACCCCAGGTCTCAGAGGCAGAGGCATATGGATTTCTGAGTTTGAAGCCAGTCTGGTCTACAAAGTGAGTTCTAGAACAGCCAGGCTACACAGAGAGACCCTGTCTCAAAAGAATAAAAACAACCAAAACAAAGCAACAACAACAAAAAAGAGAATCCATATAGACATCGCCCTTATGGATCAGGCAAAATAGCATGGCCATTAACAGCACAGCGTAAGAATGGAGTTCAATTAGCTCATCCTGGCTGTCATGTTACTATACGTGACAGCTTGGGGAAGCTCAGACTGTCTTCTTTAAAGGAAAGATTCATGCCTGAATCAAAGAATCATTTTCAGAATTAATAACCTTTTCATAAATGGTTTAGTATAGTAACTAACAAATATAGATTCAAAAGAAGAGAATCAGCTGTTACAGCACCGGCTGCTCTTCTACAGGACCTGGGTTCAATCCCCAGCACCCACACATTGCAGCTCACAATGATCTGTAACTCCAGTTCCAGGGGATCTGATTTACTCTCCTGGTTTCCTTGGATATGCATGTGATGCACAGACATACAAGTAGGCAAAACACCATACACATAAAATTACATCTTAATGAAACTATAATTATTCTGTAAGTAGACAGACTACTTAATGAGTGAGACTGTCTGTCTAATGCTACATGGCTCCAATAAGCTGTGTAGACTGGAATTCCCTTCTAAGAAAGTATTGTAATTCTAAGACTTTTTGCCCTTCAATTATTGTCAGGGTTCTTGCATTTCTTTAGCATTTCTTCTTGGTTTCAATTTGCTGTAGGCTCAGTGGGGATGAGGGCTGGCATCCCATGACCACAGCTGACAGATGAAGTCAGAACAGGGCACGGAGTGCATAGAGTGTATCCCTAAGAGTCAAAGAGTGTCTCCTCAGAGTTAAATTTTGAAATCAATGCATTGTAGTCAAGGACATCTAGACGTGAAATGACTCACATCTTCCTATTCTAACGCAGTCTGGATGTATTAATGCCATCTACAGTGTTACATGGGAGGGAGGAAGTGGTTCAAGAACAGAGCAGATGAGTCAAAGTGGCGCCCATGGATAGTATCCCAGTCCTATCAGCTTTAGACCCCACTGGTAAGACCCTCCCAATAGAAATGGCTTCCCGGAGCTACAACTTTACGGGTCCAAGTGGAGTGAGGGGTTCCCGGTATAGTATCAATAGCGGTTCACTATTTATTGAGCAGTCACAAAACTACCCAAGCTTCTTCTTCCTCCTTTGCCCTTTATGCTGCCCACTGAGTCATGCCTGGTCTGTGAGTGGCTTCCTAGGCAGCTCTTCCCACAGTGGGAACGGAACATTGGCCTTGCGCCCTTTGGTGACACTTTTCCATGGGCAGTCTTTAGCTAGATGGTGTCATGTTGTACGCCAGTCTCATGAGGCTGCTCAGGGTGGGTTTGGCCATGAGAGAAGAATACACAAACATGTTAGGCAGGCTTGAAAACTCAAGTTTATGTCCTAATCAGGTAAATTCACCCCGAGAGCATGTGTGGTTGGAATAGGTATGGCTCCCCAGACTCGTGTGTTTGAAAACTGGGTTATAGGATGTGTGGCCTCAGAATAGGTGTGTCCTTGTTTGGAAGAAGTGTGTTACTGCGGAGGTGAGCTTTGAGGTCTCATATATGCTCAAGCTATGCCAAGTGTGGTACAGTCTGTCCCTGCTTTCTTCGGAGTAAGATGTAGACCTCTTGCCTCCTGCTTGATGCCACGCTTCCCACCATGATGAAAATGGACCGAACCTATGAAACTTTGAGCCAGCCCCAATTAAATGCTTCTTCTTTTTTTTCTTTGATATATTTTTTATTTACATTTCAAATGATTTCCCCTTTCCTGGCTCCCCACTCCCTGAAAGTCCCATAAGCCCCCTTCCCTCCCCGTTCCCCCATCCACCCCTTCCCACTTCCATGTTCTGGTATTGCCCTATACTACTGCACTGAGCCTTTCCAGAACCAGGGGCCACTCCTCCATTCTTCTTGGACATCATTTGATATGTGGATTATGTCTTGGGTATTCCAAGTTTCTAGGCTAATATCTGCTTATCAGGGAGTGCATACCACGATTGGTCTTTTTTTTTTTTTAATTTGAATTTTATTTTAATTTTTCCTTTTATTTTTTTATTTGATATATTCTTTTTTTGTTATTTTTTATTCGATATAATTTATTTACATTTCAAATGATTTCCCCTTTTCTAGCCCCCCCACTCCCCGAAAGTCCCGTAAGCCCCCTTCTCTTCCCCTGTCCTCCCTCCCTCCCCTTCCCAGTTCCCCGTTCTGGTTTTGCCAAATACTGTTTCACTGAGTCTTTCCAGAACCAGGGACCACTCCTGCTTTCTTCTTGTATCTCATTTGATGTGTGGATTATGTTTTGGGTATTCCAGTTTTCTAGGTTAATAACCACTTATTAGTGAGTGCATACCATGATTCACCTTTTGAGTCTGGGTTACCTCACTTAGTATGATGTTCTCTAGCTCCATCCATTTGCCTAAGAATTTCATGAATTCATTGTTTCTAATGGCTGAATAGTACTCCATTGTGTAGATATACCACATTTTTTGCATCCACTCTTCTGTTGAGGGATACCTGGGTTCTTTCCAGCATCTGGCAATTATAAATAGGGCTGCTATGAACATAGTAGAGCATGTATCCTTATTACATGGTGGGGAATCCTCTGGGTATATGCCCAGGAGTGGTATAGCAGGATCTTCTGGAAGTGAGGTGCCCAGTTTTCGGAGGAACCGCCAGACTGATTTCCAGAGTGGTTGTACCAATTTGCAACCCCACCAGCAGTGGAGGAGTGTTCCTCTTTCTCCGCACCCTCTCCAACACCTGCTGTCTCCTGAATTTTTAATCTTAGCCATTCTGACTGGTGTAAGATGAAATCTTAGGGTTGTTTTGATTTGCATTTCCCCAATGACTAATGAATAGAGGGCTAATATCCAATATATATAAAGAACTCAAGAAGTTAGACTCCAGAAAACCGAACAACCCTATTAAAAAATGGGGTACAGAGTTAAACAAAGAATTCTCACCTGAAGAACTTCGGATGGCGGAGAAGCATCTTAAAAAACGATTGGTCTTTTGAGACTGGGTTACATCACTTAGTATGATGTTCTCCAGATCCATCCATTTGTCTAAGAATTTCACGAATTCATTGTTTCTAATGGCTGAATAGTACTCCATTGTGTATATATACCACATTTTATTAAAAAATGGGGTACAGAGCTAAACAAAGAATTTTTACCTGAAGAACTTCAGATAGCTGAGAAGCATCTTAAAAAATGTTCAACATCATTCGTCATTAGAGAAATGCAAATCAAAACAACCCTGAGACTTCACCTCACACCAGTCAGAATGGCTAAGATTAAAAACTCAGGAGACAGCAGGTGTTGGCAAGGATGTGGAGAAAGAGGAGCACTCCTCCATTGCTGGTGGGGTTGCAAATTGGTACAACCACTTTGGAAATCAGTCTGGCGGTTCCTCAGAAAACTGGGCATGTCACTTCCGGAGGACCCTGCTATACCACTCCTGGGCATATACCCAGGGGATTCCCTAGCATGTAATAAGGATACGTGTTCCACTATATTCATAGCAGCCCTATTTATAATAGCCAGAAGCTGGAAAGAACCCAGATGTCCCTCAAAAGAGGAATGGATACAGAAAATGCTTCTTTATAAGAGTTGCTGTGGTCATGATGTCCCTTCACAGCAATGAAACTCAAACTAAGATAGCACAATACCCTTTGGGATTTCTTGGTACAACGTGTCCAAACACTGCTCTCATTCTGTCGCTGAGTGGCAGATGAGTGACGGTTAGCATGGGGTTACAGAATTCAGGCCTAGGGTCAGAAGTCCCCAATACTGAAGCTAGCTTAGCCATTCACTGTCTGCTTCCCTCTAATCCAGTGGTTCTCAACTTCCCCAATGCTGTGTCTCTTGGACACAATTCCTCATGTTGTGATGACCTCCGGGCATAAATATTATTTTATTGCTACTACATAGCTGTCATTTTGTGACTGTCATGAATCATTGTGTAAATGTCTGATATACAGATGGCATTAGGTGATCCCTGTAAAAAGGTTGCTTGAGCCCCAAGTGGAGAACCACAGGCGAGAGGAAGACATAGTTCCCTGTTCCTCTTTTTTAACTCATCCATGAAACTAAAACTTCAGACTTTCGTTTCGGGTCCACGTCCATACAAACACAACATGCTGGAGATGCTGAAAATTTAGAAAACCACCTGTTCTGACCATCTCCTGATCCGGCATTATTAGATGTTTGATACTTAGTGGTCCTTAAGAGAGAAATGTAGCGTTTCCCTCTCGGGCTCACTGTAAGACATGTCCTTGGGCACCCAGCTCACCTGCACTGCAGCACTTTTTTCTTGTAGATTCCAAGCTTGCCTCCTTAACAGATTGTCCCATGCCCAGTTACAGTTCTCGGCGAGGCACTTTTGCCAACAGCCCTATGGAACAATTCTATTTACTTCAAAGCAGCCACCACCGCCCTTCCCACGCGTCAGTCAGCATAAAACATTGTGTGCCATCCGAGAGTAGCTCCTTAATAACAAAATTATCCTGGGTCTTAATGTTCTCTCCTCTATGACATAAATACCCCCTTCAAAGAGACAAATCAGCTGCTGCTTTGGAGACTGTGTTAAGCTATCTTTATTGCACTCAAAGGAACAACTTTACGACACACACAGTGGATATTTAAATAGGTGATGGCGGTGTCTTTATTTTATTTTTTAACCCAGTTAAATTTTTATTCAGTGAAAAAGGTTGACACCAAGACAAAAAAAATTATCTTAAAATTGTGCAACAACATAGTAAAATCTTCAGCAGAAATCAGTGACTTGGAAACCTAGCCGAGGCAATTGAAGTTATAAATAACCTAATTTTACTTTGGAGAAAAACAAGTACACAGTGTTTCACTTTAAATAAGAGCAGAACAGGCCTTTATTTTGCTGCAGATCCTTCTGACTTTGCCTAAAGTGTTTAGTACGTCTCAACAAGAGTCTTTAAACGAGGAGTGACATGGAATCTGAGGGTAATGATGCTCCGCCCTGGCAGTCATGCTCAGCCCATCGACGTCATTACACAGGAAACCAGTACCATTCTTGGGTTGTCACTCAGCTCTGATGGTTAAATTCATAACATGGCTGCTCAAAACGAGTGGGCAGAAACACATGCAACTGGTCCTCCCTCCGCTCCGCTCAGCGATGCTATTCTGACAGTGCGCTTCTTGTCTATGGAGCCAACGGCGCACATTTCCTGGAACCTAGTCCGTATCTCAGTCTTGCATAGAAAGTGGTCTATATAAACTTAATGCTCTGGCTTTTATTACACGAAAGTTGTACCTGAAAGGCAGCACACACTCCAGCTAAGAAAAATATGACAGGAATGTGGAGATACAATCCCCAACAGAAGGAAGCTTTTGCAGAGTTTAAAGTCAATTCTTACTGCTACGGTGGGGATGGGATTCAACTTAGATATATGGCTGAGTCTCTCCTGAGGGGACCCCTCACCTCTCTGCTGAAGGAAAGAGAATTCTAGGGAACTCACCATGGCCCTGTTTATGAGACTAACACATGAGATGGGTTTGGAACCAGGGCACTAGGGGTCTTGCTAGTTGTGCTGACCCCCAGGGGCATCTGAAGGCAGGTGCATCAGAGAGATACTGGTGCTTACCTGTAAGGGGCTCAACATACCACGGGCCTTCCCAGCTCACTTCCAGACAACTAGTGCCTTCTGAAGGGCCTGTTCTATATACTGGAGCATATAATTCAATCTAGCAGGCCATGTGGATAGGAGAGAACACAAGGGAGTGTCCCCGGCCAGCTTGCAGTCATACAGTGATGCAATCAGAGGTACAGCCTCAAGAGCTGCTCCTCCCAAAGTCAGGGTGCCAGCCAGGTGCCTGGCAGCAGGCTGAGCTCTCCAGCTTGCCAGGCATCAAGCAGTTGACCCCTCTCCAAGAGTCCTTAAAGGAACTCTGCTCTGTCACTAAATCCACATAGACTCATTCCCCATAAATCTCAAAGGGTATTTAATATAGAAAAGAGAAAAATCAGTTAGTAGCTGGTGTTCCCTATGTTTCATTCCCTGTGAGGCGGGAACTGCCAAGACTACATGTAGCTTATTTTCACTTCCTATTGTCAGTCCAACCTCTGGACTCTTGCAGATGACAGGAATACATCAAAACCTCCACAAAGCAGAGGGAAAACAGGAGTGCGTGCTTGAGAGGTTCACAAAAATATACAATTTACACATAGCTGCATCTATCTGCCTTGGTCTTCAGGACCTAAGCTCTTCTGTTTATATAAAATACTCTAGCCTTAAATGGCTACATGTTTTCAAACAGCACAGTGCATCTTCCGAGGAGAGGGGTGGCGGTGGGCCTGTACAGTACTACGGATCAGCATCGGGAGGCCCTGGGACCGGGTCTGATGCTTGACAACAACTCCCATTGCCTGCCGGAGACATATGCTCTGTGAAGGGGCTTCACTGAGGAGTAATAGAAAATAATGCCTCGTCGCCTCTCACACCAGCTTCTACAAATGCCACCTGAAACTCGGCAGGAAAAGAAAAGAAGAAAATATACTTTCCTAGTGGTTCAATTCAATGGCTTGCCTCCCACCAGACTGTTAATCCTTCAGCTACTTAAAGGACTTTAAGTGGAAGTGGTAGGAAGGGAGGAACGCTGAGCAAAACTTCAAAGCAAGACAAGATAAAGCTGAGAAAATTCCAGTCTGGGGGAGAAATAGTGAAAAAGAAGGTGAGAGGAGAAACATAATTTGTAAGAAGACTCCTTACTCCCAGCATTTGACACCAGGAGCTACAGCCATACGGCACACTATATATCTACAGGTCAAAATGCTCATTAAATATACATATATATCCTAAGAAAAATTGGCTCTTATTATCCAAACAACCCCTGGGTAAACTGAGACTCTATTACCACCCACGAATGATACTGCTAGTTAAAAGAAACTAAGCACTTGTGAGGAGGGACACATTGCACGGGAAAGAGGCAGGTTTCACAAAACTTGCATATAGAAAACATGTTCAGAGGCATAACTTTGGGATATTCGCAGAGCTCGCTGCTTTTCCGCTGGGAGGAAATCCTCGGCGAGGTTGTTCATACAGCACAAGTCACGACAGGTTGGACATCAGTGCCTACACGTCAGGCTGAAGGACGGGTTGAGGCCACAAGGGAGTCCACAGAACTTTCACGTGACCGTTGACATGATACAAAGGGGTCGAGGGGTGGAGACTTGTTTAGACAATCATGGTGTTTAACAGAGAAAGCAAATGAACTGATGGAGAAGTCAAATAGTCAAATGTCTAGATCATCTCCATCCCTGGCAATACCTACAAACTCTCTACAGATAGTTGGGGCACAGGCTAGGGAGGCAGGAGGAGAGGGAGGGGATCCGGAGAAGGCACAGACCAAATTCAAAATGACTGCATATATCAGAATGGACTTTTGAGGACGCGTCAGTGGTTAAAACCCAATATAAAAATCTTACATTTGGATTCTTTGGTGGTGAGTAAAAACAAAAGGAAAACTCAAATTTAAAATGGAGACATGGCATACATTTGCAATGCATTATCTATCATGGCACAGATCTAGAACTTTCTCCCACAACCACAGTAATTTTTTTTTTCAAGTGACAATGATCCCAGTGTATAAGAAAGCAGTGTTATCACTTGGCAGCTTCCAGAGGTACACTTTGTACAGAGACATGCACAGTAAGAGCCCACGGATTCCTAGGAGACAGGGGCCTATGGCTTGCAGGGCTTCCCAGGCTACAGGGCCGTTGAATTGGAATCTAGCAGGAACCTAGAATTCTCTTCTGCCAAAGACCTGTCCCTGACACAGGAGCAAATAAAAACAGATTGCTCCTGCTTTCCACCCGACCCTGTTGGGCAAGGGGCCCTTCACACATGGGGTTTCAGACAGCCACTAAAATATGGCCTTATACAGAGTCCCAATAAATTAACAAAACAATAGCACAGAGCCTTTCCCCCACAAGACACCCACATACTTATGTAAACTAAACCCAAACGAGATGGAAAGTCTGAGCAGTTTTCAAGGAGATTGTGCCCCATCCATTTCTCTCTCTTGAAGGTTTTATTAAATACATTTCTGTGTCTTAGAAAAACAAAAATAATGGTCAACTTAATGAAGCAAAATGATCTCATGGACTTAAAAGCATGCCCAGCAAGCACAGCCCTGTAAGATGACATCAATGTCAAATCAAATAATGTTACTAAAATCAACCTGGTTTCAAGTTCACAGTTGATACTACAAAGTTTATTCATTCCTTCCTTTTTTTTTTTTTTTGTAGTTTTGGCCCATATAAAAATAACATATTGCAACTCAAAGTGCATCTTTTAAAATAAACCATCAACTATCTTTATCAAATAAAATATTTACACCATTTGGTTTCTAATGAGAAAAGCTCTTCACGCTATCACCATGGGGACATCGTCTGAGAATCCAGTAATCATGGGAGCATCTTCATCGTCCTCTCCTGGAGATAAAACAGTCAGGCCTTGGTGAGTTCTGGCAGGGTTCGAAATGGCCCCCATGCCCCCACTCAGCCCGTGCCCCTGAACCCCAGCTAAAGCAACACTACGTGGTTCTGAAGCCCAGAGTGGCTTACCTGCACCATGTTCAGGTCACCCTCTCCCCATCCCTAAGTGACCACACTAATTTCAATAGTCATTTCTGGTAAAACCTGTAGAAAGGTGACTTTTATCTCCTACAGCTAAATGGGTAGGTTGGTTTCTCTTACTTGAGTTCTCTTTGTCTGCATTTTTGAATCTGAACTGCTATGAGGAAATGGAGACTGGGGGGCGGGGCTTAAGAATTCTGAGGGCATCGCCTCTGGCTGGCTTCAAGGCTGCTCCTTTGAGACTCTGGGTGATTAGCTATAGTGGCTATTGAATGGCATCCTAATAGACCAACCAAAAGGTGCCAACCTAGTCAGGGGGCTCCTGGTGCTCGCTGATTATCAAGAAGGGAAACAGAGAAGGCAGGGGAATACAGATGATCTCATAGGATCACTGGAGTGGAAAACACACTGCTCGGTACACAGAAAAGCAGCAACACTAGCCTACAGAAGTAACTCCGCAAACTCACGTCTGGTGCTATGATGTTGGGGGAGCCTTTCCCACATCCTCTACATTACATGACCCAGCTCCGAGCTCTGCCAGCACAGGGCTGGCAGCACGCAGGGACTTCTCATAGGGATCCAAAGATTTCCCTCTTTCCCTTACTGTGCATAACTCCAGAGAATAAGAAGCCAGTACAGGCTGTGCTAGCCATGGAGACAGGTCTGGCTGACTCAAGGGCTTTACATAGAACTTGACCAGAGACGTGATACTTTTGTTCTGAAGCCCTCCAGAGGAAGGATTAGACCAGGGTCAGGTGGACAAGTCTGAGGATTGTTTTGAAATTTGGGGAACATTCAAAGCCAGGGCCCAGCAGTACTCCCTCATTCTCCCTTGTTTGGGGCCAGGACTATAGAACCACAGAGAATGTGGTGTTTCGATTAAGGAACAAGAAAAGGCAAAGATCCCAAGAGTGGGAGCACTGGAGGGACGCCTGCCCCGGAAGGATGTACTGAGCCTTCCCCACTTGGTGGTGTTCGCTGGCCCCTGGCACCCCTGGTTACTTACCTAGGTCATCCCCGGAGGAGAAGATGGCCGAGCCTAGCCTGGAGCTGTAGTGGCTGTTGGCAAAGGCGGTGAAACTGCTCTGTAAGCGGCGGTGCTTGGTGTAGAGGATGGCAAAGCCCACACCCAGGCTCAGCAGGATCAGGAACAGGATAGGAACCACCACAGCTGCGACATCAGTAGACCTGGCAGCCTGGACCACTGCCGGATCTCCACCTGTGGAGGGACGAATCCCTGCCAGTGAGCCTCCTAGCTGAGGGCCAGCCAGAAAAGGAGGGACCGGGCAACTTCTCCACGCCCCGCCCACCCACCAAGATAGAAAAAAAAAGCCCTGTGTGTACAAGGGTTCCAACAAACCAGCTTGCTTTTCTTACATGACATGTTCCAGCACATGTGTGAAGGCTTGATGTTTCCCAAGTACTTACCAAGAGCCCGTAGACCGTGGGCCTTGCACATGCAAATACAGTAATTACATTAGACTCCTAATCACTGCCTTGTTGGTTATTTAGATAATCTCTTGGAAGGGAGACCTTTGTTGGGGCATCAACGCTGATTTCATTAGCATTATTACTTAAGGCCGCTTGCTTGCCTTACATAAGAGGATGTGAAATCAGACCACTAATTAACGAGATTGCAATTATTTCCCCTACTTGGCACCAAAGTCACTCTACATTGCAATTACCTGAAGCTCCGTTAAGTGATATAAACGAGATTCCTTTACTGCAGCAGTGACTCAACAGCTCATGAAGTTTTATGGGTTTTCCCCCCTCCTCTTTCTCTTAAGTACAAAAAGAGAAACAATGTTTCCATATACAGCTGACATTTTTAAAAGCTGGCTCCTAAGCTGCTCAGCTGTCCATCACCTGACAATGCTGCTGCCTTCTCAAGGTCTTAAACAAATCCCGGCTTTGGCTTTAGATGTCTCACTGATAGATAGATCCGGTGGTCCCCACTTGGGCTCTGAAGAAAGGGCCAGTTCCCATTCTTCAGCTCCACACCTGTTGTAGTAGGGCCATCGTCTTGAGAGTGAGCAAACATCTCATTCCAGGCCTTGGGGCTAGTCTAAACTTGGGGCAGGGAAATGGACGTTTGGGATCATTTTCAGCAAAGGAGGCAGTCATTCCTTACGCATAGACTCTATAGAGCTTTGGGTTGTTTCCTGGTATGGGGGGAGATCCCACCGAGAGCACAGGGATTCAGGCAGACAGAATGCCCATCAAAATAGACCAGGGAACAGCCATTTCTTGTGGGCTTAATCTAGCAATTCACTAGGTACGCTCTCTTAATTTCTTTCCTTTTCTAACCAGGAAATTAATATTTTCCAGCCTATCCTAGATGGTAAGGTAGTAAATTAAAGAACCCCCACCCCCACCCCGGTGGAGCTTGGAGGATGACTGGACTTCTGAGATGCTAATCAGCTTGACTCTCTGAAAGCAGCTGTTGGGGACCTCATGACTGTTTTCCCAATGTGCACTTCACATGCTAACATGCGGTTTTGCTTAAAACTAGGGCTTACTGAGGAGAAAGTCTATTATTAAGAGTTTGGCCGTTCGTTTTCTGTAGGACCTCCCCAGGGCCTTGACTCTGCCATGACTCTCCAGAGGGAGGTAGAGGAAGGAAGTATCCACTCTCTGAGAGAGTTTACTCAGGAAGTGGTAACAGTACAATATGGGGTGAGGTAGCGGCGTGGAGAATTACAGGTCTCTTAGCATCCTGAAGGCTCGGAGGTGAAAGCCATCAACAATACTCCTGCTCATCTTCTAGCCTGATGGCAGTCTTCCTTGCTACCTTGACTGGATTTCCTCCATCCAATGAAAGACTGAGACAGATGTCTGGCTGTTTCTCTGAGGGTCTTTCAGAGGAAGTGAGGAGAGAGACCCACCTTTAATGCAGGTGACACTGTCCCCATGGGCTTGGGGCTGGGATGTAATGGAGGAGGAAAAGAGCTAAGCACCAACAGTCTAGTCTGCGTCCTAAGTGCTAATCAGCTCAAGGCAGCTGCCTCAGGCTCCGGCCACCTCAGGATCAGGCCGCCATGCTTTCTTTTCTGTGATGGACTATATCTCCCCAAACCACCAGCCAAATCCTTCCACTCTCAAGTTCCTTCCTGTATCATATCTAGACACAGTAATAAGAAAATAAAGTAACTAATGCACTCAGTGGGGTATCTTGCAATTATAATACCATGGGTGCTCAAGACATATTTATCAACTACATCCGTACCCAACTAGGTTGGCACCTAAGTGACTTTCTCTGACACACAGGCAGTACTTGGAATGTGTTTTAGAAAAACCATCAAGTGCCTCTCTTGCCTCAGAACAGGACCCCGAGAGGACGGCCACACGGACACTCACCTGAGCTCAGTTCGTCATACAGCAGCACGGCAGGCTCCCCACAGATCTGGCTACCAAAGAGACAGCGTGCTTGGACCGTGAAAGTGTAATTATGACCCATCTTCAGGTTGGACACTTTAAAGAAATTGTCAGTAGTATTCCCAAGGTAAGCGGAGAGATTCACAGCACTGTCAAACATGTGGATCTCGTAGCCCTGTAAAACAAGCACACACTGGACCATTCAGAGGTTTGGATAAGGGACATGATGGTTTCTGTGACTAGTTCCAGCTATAGGTGAGACCTTACTACAGGCTTTTATGAATGCTAATATACTTCTGTTTTCTTGCTGGTTCTTTTGATGATGTGATTGTGATATTAAACTCAGAAAACAGGACTTACCCTACTGACAACATGCATGAGAAGAAGTACAAGGTATGTGTGGAGGAGAACCATTTCAACCACCACAGACTCAAATTTCCAGATGACAGCTGCTTGTGTCCAGCAATGCCAATGCCTCAAAGAGCCTGGGCATCTCAGTAATACTATGCAATTAGGGATCTGACTAGTGACACCACCTGGTGGCCGTGGGTGCTGGCTAGACCAGGGAACATACAAACAGAAAGGGAGGTAGGTGCCTCCCTACCACAGAGTGTTGGAAGACCCCTGTCATTCATTTCCCGTCTCCTTGCTTTCTAGCTCGTTCTAGCCTGATCCCAGAGCCAGACAGCCTGATGCACTTAAGACACAGAAGCACTTAAGCAGGTTGCGGGCTTAGATGCACTAAGCTTTTTTCTGATGATCTTTCTAAAACACATTTCAACCTGCTTAAATGCTTCCAAGGAGGACAGGATGAGATAATCTCTCCCCTTATCACCTCAGGAAATCCCTGACTGTTGTCCTAGGAAAGTGATGGGCCAGACCCCGGATGCCAGCTGGGATCAGGCTGGTGGTGGCCAGGTTCTCTGCTGCCCTCCAAACCTTCCAGTGCCAAACTCTGTCCACGTTGGAGTCCACCACATTGTCAGTCTCTGTTCCTACTCCATGAAATTGTCTCTGATGCTAAACCAGGAGGAGGAGAAGCAATACCTGTGCCAGCACCCTCCACTGGAAATGGAACCTGTACAGCTTCTGCTGCCCAGTTAGGCTCCCCTAGTGGCAACGGGACACCAAGCTGTGCTTCCCAACACCTGCCTGGCATCCTGTATCTGCACCTCTTCTTATCAGCTAGCAATCAGTATTTACCATCTGGTGTGAATCCAGTGAGGAACATTTGTAAAAATATGTTACAACAAAACAATGAAAGATGAAACAATGTATACAAGCCACCTCTACTTCCTACTACCATGTATGTTTCTTCTTCCTATCATGAAGTAGATTCTATCAAATTTTAATGCATTGCTTTTCTCATAGTAAAATCTTAGAATAACTACATCAAGGAATGTGAACATTTCAATGTTTCTGATAAGTAAGAAGAGACTTACAGAACTTTGAACTAACTTATACTCCCAGAGCACCATTCCCAGCTGCCTCCCACACTAGGGCTACTCCCTCAAAGATCTTCGCAGGCTCCATGTCTTTGTTATTAGCTTGCTAGGGGCTGTTCTTTTCCTGCTCATGTCTTTGTTATTAGCTTGCTAGGGGCTGCTGGAATACTTTACTGTCAGCACACTTTTCAAAACTGGCGTCTTTCTGGGTGGATTTGATACTGTTAAGGAAATTTACCACGTAGATGGCACAGATATGGGAACTGTGGGAGTCTCATGTATGGTGAGGCCTTCCAAGGCCTGGATATCATGTTACACTGCATTAAACCCTTGGGCTCTATACCCACACTGGTCCTCCAGGTGATGGTAGCCAGATCCTCACAGACCTGCTGTGCTCGTTCTTTTCTTTCAAGGGGACCAAGCCAGCTCTGCTAACAATGAGCCCACCCTCCTGGGTAAGGCCCTTGGCTCTCACCCCTCCTTCCTTCCCATGGTGGACAGAGTACTGGCCCGCCAATCACAAAACAAAGGTATTTTCCATAAGCCAACAAAGTATCTTCATGTGCTTCTTGCTCCTTCTGGGGAGACCGTCTGTGACAAGGTGCAAGGTTGAGACTGGCTCAGTTTCCTGGTGCTGAGACCATAGCCTAGCTGCCAAAGGGTCGGGAAAGGGACCTTGGGCTCTCATGCTAAGCACAGTTTGGCTTCAGGGAACACCATGAGTCCCCCACTCACTGCTTTCTTCTGAGGACAAGTGTGTGGCCGGTGAGTGCTGAGGGCAGGCATTCTTGAGCTTAATACAAACATTTCCCTCATCAGCATATGGCCATGCCCAGTGCTCCCCCCCCCCCTCCTTCACGCTGTCTGCCAGCCTGTTGTTAATGAACCCATCTCTAAAGCAGAGTTATGGCCAGAGGTCCAGAGTCATTGAGGCTGTGCTAGGAACTTACCCTGGTTTCATTGAACTGCTTTTCCTTCAAAGCCAGGCTTTTCCAAAAGAGGAGAACGTGGTCGTTTTCTGTTATGATTTTTAAGGCATCAGGTGCTGACAATGAAACTGAGAGCGCAAGAATAAGCAAGGTGCAGTTAGTAGACACATAGGAGCCTCTGTCTCCTCGTCTGCAGAAAGGCTAAGACCGCTCCCAGCATCCAAGGGCTGGGAGAACGGAGATAAAACACCAACGCTGCTCAGTACGGCCCTGCTGCCATTGTTATTAGTCAGTTAACCACGAGATCTTGGACAGTAGCTAAAATTATAGCCCCTGGGAATGGAGGCAAGACAGAAGCAGAGGGCGGGCAGAGGCAGCAAGGAAGAACGAGGGAGAACAAGTTATGTCTGGACACAGGGCCCTGAGGAGGACATGGGGATTGGTCCCAGTCCAGCACATCACCAATTAGCCTGGGCCCACGTGACAACCGCTGATACTGTATGCTGATACGGAGGCAGCGGAGCTCATGATTCACTCATTGGACGGGAGCCTAACCGACAATCTAGTCCCACAGCCTCGTTACCCTCCATGTTGCTCGCCTGATCAACAAGAGGACCATTGTCAGCTGGGAAATACTGTCGGGTCTCTTAATTCTCTTGAGCTTGCCTCTGTAAGACACACTAAGGGAGGGCAGTGTGAAAAGACTCAGAGGTTGGGTGTAGCTCAGTGATAGAGTGCTTGCCTGGTTAGTATTCTAGACATTCTTGAATTTAAGTCCTCGAATTGCACGCACACACACACACACACACATATATACATATATGTATGTATATATATGCATATATATCATATATATGTATATACATGAACATTTGATATATGTGTTCTCTTATTTTCTGTATTCTTGAAGTCTTCTGTAAATATATATTATATATTTATCATATATGTTATATTGTATATAAATATATGTACATGTATTTATTTATTTATTAATGCATTTAATGTATTTATAAATATTTATATACACTGAGCCATAGTTCCCTTGCCACAGCCCAGGAAAACCCACAGCCCTGCCTGGGTCTGCTGTACCATATGGCTTGTGTGTCTTAAGATCCTGTGCCCAGGCTACAGTGATGCGGTCCTTACTGTGGAGCCAGGCTCACCTGTGGTGATTTTTATGCTGGAATCCTTGCTCATGTTTCCCAGCTGGACAATGATATGGTATCTCCCTCCAGGCTCCAGCTTGCTGAGGCTGTATTCCACAGTACTGTTGCGAGATCTGACTTTGTAGCTCCTGTCCGTCTTTCTGATCAGATCTTTCACTGCAATGGCGTAGAACTGAGACAGACAGAGGGAGGCTCTAAGCAGCAGTCAGAAGCAAGGCCCGTTAAATCAGTTACTGATTATTAACAATACTTTACATAAAGTAAGTACCATTGTTTTAGTCACGGTTATATCACTGTGGAGAGACACCGTGGCCAAGGCCATTCTTATTAAAGAAAGCATTTACAGTTTCAGAGGTTACATCATGGTCACCATGGTGGAGAGCATGGCTGCACAGCTGGTGCTGAGGCACTAGCTGGAGAGCTCTACTTCCTGATCCCCAAACCTCCTGAAGCCTCAAAGCTCACCTGTAGTGATACTTCTTCCAGAGAGGACACACCTCCTAAACTTTCTAATGCTTTCAAACAGTTCCACTCCCTGGTGACTGAATATTCAAATATATGAGCCTATGGGGGTCATCTTATTCAAACCACCACAGCTATGGACAGTTAACCTATCACCTTGTTCACAGAATAATAAGAGACAAGGTCTGTGTGTGTTCCATACAGACACAATTCTTTTCTCAGATCCTTCCAACAACGTGCAGTTAGATATAGAACTCAGGCATGGGGTCGACTATTCTGAACCTCACAAGTTTTAATGCCTTTTGGAAAAACTTAACACCCTTAGGAAAGTCTTTGGGATAGCCAGGGTCGATCTTATAATAAGTATGTGTGCCCAGAACTCCGTGCATAAGCATCAGCTAGATGAGGGGTGGAAGGGAAGGGGAAGAGAAAAGAGGACGAAAAAGAAGGGCAAAGGAAGATCCCTTACCAAGAGATTCTCGGTAAGAAGTTGCTATCCCTTGCTAAAAATAAAATTCCTAGAAATACCCCACTCTTCCTTACCCTGGACTGCTGTGACCTCTGTCCCTCACCCCCCTACACCTAAGCAGTGTGGCTTCCTCTTGGCTGCTGAGTCTCATATTCTTCCTGGTGATGGAGTCTCCTGTGTGTCTTGTGTGTCCTTCCCTCTGCACTCCCTGTATGAGAAGCAGCCTGGGGGAGAGCAGGCGGGGCTCTTTGTGCTGGCTTTGGCCGGCAGGCCTTCATGCGCTGCACTCTGGTTAATGAAGGGGACGTGGGTAGGTGAGAAAGAACCAAGAAAGAGCGTGGCAGGAAATGATGGAGGAAGGCCAACTCATAAGGGGTCCCTACGAAGATCTGTCTCTGACCACACAGACATGGGGGCAAGGCCAGTTGAGCTGAGCCACTATGCCTGTGTTACCTGTTATAGTACCAGACCCTGCACGCATGCACGCACACACGCACGCACGCATGCACGCACACATGTATGCCTTGCCGACTCACCAAGTCCTGGTCAGGAGAGTCATAGGGCGATTCCCACTTGATGACTGCTGAGGTTTTGCCTATTTGGACTGCATGCAGGTGCCGAGGTGGAAGCCTGCTGTCTGGGATCATCTTCACCACAACATAGTCAGAAGACGGCCCTTGGTAAGGGATCAACACCCGAACCTACGGCCCAAGCACGCACAGGAAGAACAGTAGCACATGGGCTCATACAACCCCCGCTAAACTGCTTTTCAATATGCTAATGACACATGATCACAATTAAAATTCGACTATTACAAAATAATATAAAATGGTTCCCTGACCAGAAATGCCCTAGACATATGTAAGCACACACACACACACAAACACACACAAACACTCAGATGTGTGTGTGAAGCCTACCTTGTAAAAATCTGTTTCACAAACTATGCTTTCTGTCCTAAAAATTAATAATATAGATTTGGATTTTTTTTCCCATATGGGTACATTCATCACTATCTTCTTTTGGACAGCTATTCTATATTCTACTCCATGGATTAAGCCATAACTTATTTTACCAATCTTCTTTCCTTGAAAGATTCAGGCTGTCTTTAGATCTTTTGTACTCGTCAGTAATACTGGCCAACGCACTACCTTCATTTGATTCCTTAACTTTGCACAAGTTAGAGTCATCTGGAAAGAGGGTACGTCAGGTGAGCCGTCGGTGGGAAAGTCTGTGGGGCATTTTCTTGACTGATAATTGATGTGACCAGCACACTGTAGGCAGGGCCACCGTGGGCAGGTGGCCCTGGGTTCTATAGAAAGCAGACTAAGCCGTCCCAGGAGGCAAGCCACTGACACAGCATTGCTCTGTGGCCTCTGTGTCAGCTCCAGCCTGTTTCCAGCCTTGAGTACCCTCAGTGATGGACTCTAACCTGTGAGATGAAGTCACCCTTTTCTTCTGCAAGTTGCTTTTGGTCACGGTGTTCTTCATCTCATCAGTAGAAAGCAAAGCAGGACAGCTCACACACACCTTTCTCCACAGCTTGGCATACATCTATGTGTAACACTACGGATGCTAGATTGCTAGGAGTGAATTTGATGGAGGCATTTTATTTATCTGAATTAAATTCATTTGCCTAGTGATCAATGCTCCACCACTAAGCTGCACTTAGGAAACTGGCTGTGGGAACTTACACAGAAGATGAATCCAGGTCCCCAGGTCCCCCATTCTCAGGTTGAGCTCAAGGGCCCCGAGGCTTAGTAAATCTCCTTTAAATACGGAACTCATGTTCCCCTGGTGCAGAAAGCTTACCAGGAACAAGTACTGCTCATCCTTGCTGACAATGACGGTCTTATTGTGGAGTGAAGTAGTTAAGCTCTTAGGGTTTCGATAGAGGTCAAGGAAAGATGTCGCGTAGAAAATACCGTACACCTAGTAAAGGTAGAGAAGGGGGAGAGGTCATCCATCAGCTGGTGGGTCTGTGTCCTCGTGAGTTGAAATGGCTAACTTAAAACCTTGGAAGGGCTTGTAAAGTACCCAGAGAAATATTCCCTCAACCTGTATTATGTTGACACACTTAGGAATGGGCATGCCCAGTGTGCACCTGCAAAAGTGACCATGAAGCAGCTCCTGCTCACAAAGAGCTTCTGCTGGAGGAGGGATGGGCAGAGAAGGGAAAAACAGCCCATCCCTCTCCAAGAGCAAATGAGAAGCACTGGATGCTGTCCCGAGGCCTGCATGGAGTGTCGGAGCAGAGAGGGGCTCATCAAGGAGGGGCGACATCATACAATCACACAGCAGCCAGGGGAGCTGAGTGGCTTCACTGTGGGGTGGGAAGCCCTGGAAGGTGTCAAGTCATCATGGGAATCTCGGCAGCACGTGGACCGGACACAGGAGGCAGATGCAGCCAGCCTTCCGGGACCCCCATTTCCTTTTAGTAGAACCCTGCTCTCTCCCACCCTGGAAGCTGGAAGAACCGGTAACAAGGTATTAGCCGATGAGATGCAGGCAGAAGTGCCCTGTAGAGTGGTCCAGAAGGTTCTTCTAATGGCAGGACAGCCTATCCTGCCTATCCCCCTCCTGGTGCCTGGAGTACAGAAAATGAACTGTGGCTCCAGCTGTCTGTCTGCCCTGGAGATGACCTTGAAGAGGCATAGCAGGTTGTCTGCCCTTGAGATGGCCCTGAAGATGCACACCATTGGCGGGAGATGGCAAGGTCTGTGCTCCCTCCAGGGTGAAAGTGCATTGCTGCAATAGAGGCCCTGAGCTGCATGTGACCGAGGGTATGCCTAACGCATGTTCTACAGTCCATGTAGAAAGCTGAGGGAATCTCAGACTGGGGAAGCGGGAACTGAGCTAAGCACACAGCAAGGAATGTCAGCTGAGCGTGCTTACGTGGGAGGGAACAAGGTGAAGGAGGTAAAGTGGGCTCAGACTACTTCCTCCTCTGAGTATCTATACGAACAGGAGGCCAGGTGCCTGAAGAGAGAGAGAACTTGTCTACAGCTGTCCTGGGTGCAGAGAGGGGGCTCACAGGGGTGTCTGACCTCTGACCGAGACAACACAACCACTCCCTGTAACTCTGCTCAGCAGCTGGGAGTTTGGAGAAGAGGAAGGGTGGCCTTCCAGGGATCAGTTACCTTAAGGAGCTGGGAAGAGGGAATGGAGGGTCTCCGGGAATGGAAAGCAACCGCACACAGGATAGCAAGAAAGGAAGAGGTGAACCACATGGCTTAAACGGGAGGCCGGTACTCAGGAGGAGGAGGATCTCATTATAGTCGGGCCTGGGCGCATGAGCTGGGTGACCAGGATGGGGCCCCAGAGTCAAGGGAGCAGTTGGGAGACAAGAAAAGTCCCTCCAGATGGTGAAGAAGACAACCGTGAGCACTTTCCAGAAAGCTCAGTGAGGAGAGACAGGAGCCGGATATGGCCGCCCACAGCAGGCCTCATCTCACTCACCACCTATGACTGGTGCTATGTGGGACCAGTGAACGCACACGCCAGGGCACGGCACAGGCCTGGACAGAGAGGCCAGACCCTGTGTGCTGCTCCACTGTTTTGAAGGATCTCCCTTATTTACTCGGGAGGGCTGCTCAGTGGACAAGTAGGCCCACACCAAGCTGAGCCTCCTAATAAAGACTAGTGACTGCTTGTGGGTAGACTCTCCTCCGGGGGCAGGGGTGGTGTGCAGAGGGGGGATGGGGTTCTTTATCACTGTCTTTTGGTCAGCACCCCATGGTGGGCCATACAAAAGAGCAGAGGCTATTAAATTAAAAGATGTGGACCAAGCCCATCAACCCCAGTGAGTTAGTTCCTTAGCACATAAATACAGCGTTCCACACGACGTGCGGTCTACCCAGTGACAAATGCTAGGGAGTATCTCTGAGGACAGCAGAGTGAGGTCAGGGATGTGGGGGGATGGCTGGGATGCCAGGTCCCTTCAGAGGGTAGTCTCACGATGGCCTGACCACCGACTTATGTTTAGGTAAGGAAAAGACGCAAGAGCAGCAGAGAAGGGGGCCCCGTGGCTGTCTGGGGGTGTAGGCTTGGGGAGGATTCAGACTACCTTGGTTGGGATGGTCATTCTTGTCCACGTACCACATTCTTGGGGCCAGTCCAGATGCACTCCACTGCAGTCTGATTGATGGCCTTGGCTTTGAGACTAGGAGCCGGCGGGCTGATGCCTCTTGTCAAGATGTGCTCAAAGGCCAGTGGGCTATCCCCCAAGTCTGTCTTGGCCCAGGCAGAAATCTCATAGGACGTATGAGCTGTCAGATTGGTAACTGTGAAAAGAAGGAAGGGGGATGCTGTGGCTGGCTGGACGTGGGGTGTCAGCCAAGGATTTGATTGGGTTTACATGCACCCTATTTTTTGATAGTTTGTAAATTCATTTACTATTTATTAGTATTTAGCGAAGTAAGTCCTAGAGACTGGATAACGTCTAAAGCTGGCTGTTTGGGCAGTTGGCATAACACTCCTGTGGTTATTTAGCCTTGTGTGACAGGAGGCTTGAGATTCATCCATCAATCCAACTGTCTCAGGAAACCAGAGAGGATCTCAAAATCTGTGAACAAGGACATCCATAGTCTGTTACAGTAAACACTGGCTGAGGAATGGGGAGTCCTTTTCTTCAGCGGTGTAGCCACTGAGCAGTTGCCCTTGCCCCAGTAAATGGTCACAGCCATGTTCATAAGAGCAGTCCCTGTTAAAGTCAGAGCTGCAACCCATGCACCCAACTGGTTAAGACAGGAGAACTGTCAACATGAGGCCAGCCTGAGCTACAAAGTGAGTGCCAGGCCAACCTGAGCTATAATGAATGGTATTTGAAAAACCAAGGGCTGTGAGCTAGTTCAGCTGCAGAGGAGTTGCCTAGTCTGCACAAGGTCCTGAGTTTACTCCCCAGCACAGACGAAATGTAATAATAAGAAATAACAATGCCAACAGTGATGTTGACAGCATTCCTGTGATCTCCTTCCTAAGACTAAGGAAGAGATTGTGATTGACAGTCCTTTCAAACAGTCTGGAAGAAGAGGAAAGGAGAAAGCTCCCATGCCATTCACAGCACCCACAAGCAGCATTTGGTATTCAAGGATTTCTCTTAGAAATGCATTAAAATCTTCCTGTGAGACCGTCTCTGGGATAAAGAATCTTAACAGAGCTCACACTCTGTACAGCGAAAGCAAGGACTGGACCCACACCTTTTGGTTGTTTGTTCTTCTGTGTAGATGGCAAATATTTACTGAATGCTAACCTCTCAGCAGGACTTGTGTACCTCTTACTAGCTGAGGGGAGTCAAACTAGAAAGGAAGCGGGTAATGGAGTCCAGATGGATTCTTACACAGTGCAAAACCGCCTGTGGGAGTTAATGCAGCTCCTTCGAGGTTCGAGCTTTTCTTTGTTCCACTTTCCACTGAGGACCATCAGGTTTAGAAAGCTCAAGGAATCAGCAAGTTAAGCCTCTCTACTGGGTCCAGGGGGTGCAGATGGTGTATCCTCAGTGGGCATGAACTGTCTATAGAAAATCATCTCCAGAGAAAACCTCCTCTCATTTCCAGCCCCACCCTACCAAGCTCCACTCCCAGGAAAGCACTGATCTAGCTCACTCCTTCCTGCTCACACACCACGTAGCTCAGGGTATTACCTTTGTGTGACAGCGAACTTCCTCCTCGGAAGTTCAAGGTTTTCTTTTCTTGTTTGTGGGCATCAAATGACCAGAAAAGGTTCACCACATAGCCACTGACCTGCCAAGAACCAGAAAGTGTAAGACATGATCTGCTGACACAGTCAGAGGACACAATGACTACACCAGGCACAGCTGGCCTCTTCAGAGGCCTTGTCTCTTTCAGTGGACAGATATTTCTTCTGGTTTTTAATAAGCTTCAGTTATTTATATTAAGTGGAAGTTAATGGTATAATTCAGTTCAGGTTTTGCTTAGTCAAGGTCAAGAGGTCAATATAAAGGCTGGTTTATAAAACCCACAAAATCAGGAAAGACGACCTTCCCCAAGTTCTCCAATAGAGAAGGTTCTGAACTAAAAATCACTACATGTGGGAAAACAAGAAAAAAAAAAGTCTTGATGACCAAACACTAGTGACAAAGGTCTACTCAAAGGCATCTATCTGCTCTATCAGTCCTCTTTGAAAACCGAGGACAGACAGGATTGTAAACGTACTTAAGTCTCTGAAGACCACCCTGTCACAACATCATAGATGGAGCAGGATGGAGAGAGGAACCAGCAGATGGGAAACAATATTATTAAAGTGGCTTTCACTTGGCAAGATCACAGGGACAGATAACCGTGGTGGAACAGGTTATGTAGGTGTATGCTTCAAGGGACCAGCGGCAGCAGAGGAGAGGAGACCGCGGTTACCCGAGACACAAAGCATATGGGTCTCCAAGGCATCTCATTGTCCCCAGAAGCTTGCCCTGCCACAATGGGAACTCCAGCATTAGCACGAGTACCAGGAAATCCAATAAAGCTGAAAATTACAGGGTACACATAGTCTCTTAACACCAAGTCTTTCTACGCGCTGGAGCCATGAACCATTTAATTATATGGTTAAAGAAGAAAGGCACCAGGCTGAGGCAGAATAATTGCATGTGGAGAATTGAGTTGTTTTTCGAGGGGGGGAAGAAAACAACCGAGGTCTGGTATTTCAGCACCACCAGCTTAGGTCCTTCATGTTCCCTAATCTTCCTGCACTAAGGCATCTATAGGAGGTCCTGCACAGAGAAAAGCCCCGCCCAGCTGCCAGTCTGAGAACTCTGAATTACCTTGACGTCACCATCCATGCTCAGGGTAAAGCTCAGGGAATTCTCATCGTAGCTGTCAATGCGGATATTTGGTGCTTGGATCACTGAAAAGAAAGAAGAGTCAGAGAGAAACCACAGGGTGGAAAGTGAGGAAGGCGGGCCTTCACAGCTTTCATCTCCGCACACAAAGTGGCCTTTCAGCAAGGATAAAGGGCACCCCAGCTGCTATCCATATCTTTCACTACCCTGTCCCTGACTGAGGCTGGCTCCACTGTTGCTTGGTGAAGCACTCACCAAACTTGGCTCGGTCAGCTGGCCTGGCAATTAGGGTGAGCAGATAATGTCACTGTACCAATGTCCCCACATAGCCCGGCTTTAGCCTGGCTCTTGAAGAGTCAGGATCCCTGTGAGCTATGTCTCTATGGGGAACAACAACGTTCTAGCCCTCCCGTGTCCTTTCTGAAGGACAGCGTGTGGCGCTATGGAAAAGTCTGCTTGGACTATAATCATGGTGACCATGGGCAGCTCACAACTCTCCAGAGCCCAGTTCCCTCAGCATAAGGACAACATTTCACTCCCAGGAGTCACACACTCCTGGGAGTGTGTCCTGTGCTAGACGCACACCACAGCGGATGCACACCACAGCGGGTGGCCTGCTCACTGGCGCCCTGCTACCCTGTGGCACCCGTCCTGGATGAACCCGGCTAGTATCACTGCTCTGTCCTTCACCTTTCCCACTAAGACCCCAGGTCACAGGAATTTCACGGCAATACTCTTTGGTGCAGTACAGAGCTACCCTCTGCACACGGCCCTAGCTAAACACACGAGGTGCTGCGACTTGGCCAAATCCCAGGGAGGGAATGAAGGAACCCACAACTCCGGATAATTTTCAGATGCAGATTCGACTTGTGTTTACTGAACTCAGGAACAGGGAGGATGGCCTTCCAAACTCCATTCTTTTGGATTTGGATCGGCTGTATACTTTGGCCCAGATTTTCAAAGAGAACTAAGAAGACAATAGGCTCTCAAAGACAGTGGATTCGGCACGGCCTCTTTATAACCTGCCAGCGTTCTGCCTGCTGCTTGGCCAACAACATTAACTCTGGCTGCCTCCCACCCAGATCGGCAGTCCCACAGAGTTTAACTGAAGCGAGTCTTCATTCCTCAGGACTTCTCACAGGCTCAGGTAAAAGGAGAATCACCCAATAGCATCCCAGGCCACAGAGATC
This sequence comes from Apodemus sylvaticus, assembly GCF_947179515.1. NCBI lineage: Eukaryota > Metazoa > Chordata > Mammalia > Rodentia > Muridae > Apodemus > Apodemus sylvaticus. The sequence continues at coordinate 87,238,820 of NC_067478.1, read as the reverse complement.
AGTTTTAATATCTGCAAGGCCATGGGACGGAAGTCCTCAGGGCCACAGCTGTGTTGAGAAACTCACTCAGGAGGAGGGGCATTCTCTCCGGGGGCTCAGTGGGTGCCGGGACCCTTCATCCAGATGCTTCCACCTGCTCGCCCTCCAAGGGAGCGTTTGCTTCCCACTAGATACGGAGGACAGAGAGGGCAGAGGGCAAAGGGCAAAGGGCAAAGGGCAAAGGTCTCAGTCCGGGGAGGCCCAAGTGCTGGAGAGGGAGCAGCCTCTCAGCAAACAGAGCAGCCCAGGGGGCCCAGGGAGCTCAGCCCTGGGGAGGTGTACAGCAGGAAGGTCAAGAGCACAGGCTTGGAGTCGGGCTCTGGCCCTCCTCATTGCCACTTAGGTGTGTCCTAGGGCAAGTGACCCACCACTCTCTACTCTCTGGTCTTGCAGCTGTTCTAAGGGACCAATGAGATAAACTCAGGGGTGCCGAGCAGTGAGGGTCTGGGGCTGTGTTACCCCTCGCCCTGACACAGCTTGTGTAACCAAAGGAGGGGGCACCAACATCAGTGAGGTGCCTTAACAACTCACAAGTGAGTGTGCAAACCGTGTTCAGTGAAAAGGGGCTTCTATGTTAGAAGTCTCACAAGCTCACAAAGGGAGTAATGATGTCTGTCAATCAATGCTGGGAGGAGAGACACACCCAATGGCTGCCCCAAAACGGCTTCACATCTTTGTGAGCCCAAAAGGTGCCTGGGCTGGGGAAGGGGAGGCTCTGAGGAGCTTTCTCCTTTCCAGCTCAGAGAAGATCATTTCCAAGGCTTCCTTTTATCTTCTGGAAATCTACAAGCGCTGAAATCATTTACCTTTTCCTTTGATGGTGGTGATGGATTTAGAATCGCTCCAGTTTCCTATTCCTCGACTAGTCACCGCAGCCACCTTTTCAAATCAGAGTGTGAGTTAGTAGGAAATAAAAGTAACACACCATATAGTAAGAATTCTGAATAAGCTGAATAAGCCAAGACTTTAGCAGAGTGAGCCGAGATATACAGAGGCCCCAGCAAATGAAACAGGCAGGCAGGCCACAAGGCAAAAAGAATTATTCTAAGAATATTTCTATATTCTTATATTCTAATATTCTAAGAATACAAAATTTCTATTTTATATTTTCTATATCCTATTGATATTCAGATTCTTTTAAAGGGCAAGTGTGTGTGTGAGTCTGAATGTGTGTGAGCATGTGAGTGTGTGTGTGTGTGAATATGTGTGTGTGTTGTGTGAGTGTATGAGTGTGTGAATATGTGTTTGTGTGTGTGTATGAGTGTGTATATATGAGTGAGTGTGTATGTGTGTATGTGCATGTGTGTGTATGTATAAGTGTGGGAGTGTATGTTTATGAGTGTGTATATGAGTATGTGTGTTTGTGTTTGTATGTGCATGTGTGTGTCTATGTATAAGTGTGGGAGTGTGTGTATATGAGTGTGTGTGTGTTTGCATGTGCACCTGTATGTATGAGTGTGGGTGTGTGTGTTTATGAGTGAGTGTGTATATGAGTGTGTGTGTGTTTGCATGTGCACCTGTATGTATGAGTGTGGGGGTGTGTGTTTATGAGTGAGTGTGTATATGAGTGTGTGTGTGTTTGCATGTGCACCTGTATGTATGAGTGTGGGAGTGTGTGTTTATGAGTGTGTGTGTTTGTGTATGTATGTGCATGTGTGCATCTATGTATGAGTGTGGGAGTGTGTATATGAATGTGTGTGTTTGTGTTTGCATGTGCACATGTATGTATGAGTATGGGAGTGTATGTATATGAGTGAATGTGCATGTGTGCATATATGAGTGTGTGTGTGTTTGTATGTGCATGTGTATGTATCAGTGTGGGAGTGTGTGCATATGTATGTGTGTGTGAGAGTGTGTTTGTGTGTGAATGTGAGGGTAGGAGTGTGTGAGATCTTTAAGCTCTATATCCATAGACACATGTACACCCATATGAAAGGAGTCCTAGAGAAATTATCAGTACAGGCAGTCTCCAGGGGGTGTGTCTTAATGGCTTTAGTAAATACCCTTTACATAAAATCTTTCTACTAAATATATTAATACTGCATTTCATACGAACCTCACAAAACTGGTTTATAAATGCCACTTAGCACCGTATCGCCCCACAGCTATTGATAAGGAGAAAAGAGGTGTGCTCAAAAGTACAGACCCCAGAGGTAGCAGTGTCTGCTTAGAAGCATTACCGTGCGTTCTTGGCAACAACCTAGGTATTGTGAAGAACACTAAGACTCATTTTTCTTTCTTTCTTTTCTTTTTCCTTCTTTCCTTTTTTCCTTCTTTCTTTCCTTTCCTTCTTTCTTTCCTTTCCTTCTTTCTTTCCTTTCCTTCTTTCTTTCCTTTCCTTCTTTCTTTCCTTTCCTTCTTTCCTTTCCTTCTTTCATTCCTTTCCTTCTTTCTTTCCTTTCCTTCTTTCATTCCTTTCCTTCTTTCATTCCTTTCCTTCTTTCATTCCTTTCCTTCTTTCATTCCTTTCCTTCTTTCATTCCTTTCCTTCTTTCATTCCTTTCCGTCTTTCCTTCCTTTCCTTCTTTCCTTTCTTTCCTTCTTTCCTTTCTTTCCTTCTTTCCTTCCTTTCCTTCTTTCCTTCCTTTCCTTCTTTCCTTCCTTCCTTCCTTCCTTCCTTCCTTCCTTCCTTCCTTCCTTCCTTCCTCTCCTTTTCTCTTCTTTTCTCTCCTTTCCTCTCCTTTCCTCCTTTCCTCTCTTCCTTCCTTCCTTCCTTCCTTCCTTCTTTCCTTCCTTCCTTCCTTCCTTCCTTCCTTCCTTCCTTCCTTCCTTCCTTCCTTCCTTCCTTGCATTGTGACATATTTGTGGTTAATCTGTGTTCTCTTAGTAATTTTCCACTATACATTTCATGTCTAAGGTCAGAAATTTGAAGCTAGTGGAAAGACCATGTGCCTTAAAGGAAGAACTCCGCCGCTTGTGCAGGACTGTTCCATGCTGACACTCCTCCAGAGCTGTCTTCACATAATCTCTCCGCTGGTGCTGATGCTTCTGCTGAGAGCCAGAGCAGCAGCCACCTTCTTAACCATAGCATAGAGCTCACTGAGTGCGTGCGTGCGCGTTAGGAGGGGCCAGTGGCTGGAGAGGGTGGAGACACTCACTCTGATGCTGTAGAGAGCATTGGGCAGTAGGTTCTTTATTTCTGTAGAGTTGCTGGCAGCTCTCTGGGAGGCCCACATCTTGGATCCACTCCTGCTGTATTCCACCTATGGGGAGAAGTATCGGAAAAGGAAGAGGTAATCAGAGATCTGGCCTGCTAGCGTCTCGGAAAGACTCACGTGGGAAGGGAACAGGCAGGGAGAGGGCGCTGTGAAGGCTAGTGACAATGGGCAACTTGAGAGGATCTAGACTCCCCTGGGAGAGGACTCTGTGGGTGTCCCTGCAGATGTTTATGTTGAGTAGGATACATGGTGAGGTGTAGCTAGCACATCCTTTTCCTGGGCTGGATGCTGGACTGTGCCAATGGAGAAGGTGAGCTGAGCACAGGCATGCACTGCTGCTTCCTGACCGTGGATGCACGGGTGAGCTGAGCACAGGCATGCACTGCTGCTTCCTGACCGTGAATGCAGCAGGTGAGCTGAGCACAGGCATGCACCGCTGCTTCCTGACCGTGGATGCAGCAGGTGAGCTGAGAACAGGCATGCATTGCTGCTTCCTGACTGTGGATGCAGCGGGTGAGCTGAGCACAGGCATGCACTGCTGTTTCCTGACCATGGATGCAGCAGGGCTGGCTGCTTCAGCTCTTGGGTCACTGTACACTGTATTCTTTCTCCCTTAAGTTGCTTTGTCAGGATATTTTATCACAGCGATAAGAAAAGAAGGTAAGAGAGGTGTGCAGCAACCTGGCAGATGGGGTCATTCTCCACAGTGCCAAATCACTGAAGTGCCAAATGACCTGAAACTCTCTGACATCCCACCAATGTCCTGACAGTACTTACAATGTACTCACGGATGAGGCCATGGGTGTGGACAGGAGGAGCCCAGTGCCCAACAATCACACCTTCCTCTTCATTGTTCAGGGACAGCTGGAGATTCCGAGGAGCATCTGGCACTAGGAAACAGCCAAACCACAAGCCACGTTCAAACTACTTGATCATATGCATTAAAAAAAAGAGAGACTGTACCATCAAGTAGCTGGGGCTGATATATGAATTCAGCAAAAATTAAATGGCATAGGAATCAATTGGTAAGTTATGAAAAGAACAGCTTAACATCACTAATCATGAGGGAGGTGCAAATTTAAATGATGTGATATTCTTTATCCCAAAAATGGCGGCTAGCATCAATTGGAAGGACAAAAAGCCAACAGGAGCTTTCACAGTGGCAGACATAGAAGAACCTACTATTGGTGAGATTATCACCCACGACAGCATCTTGGTTTCTCAAACTCTAGCATTAGTGCCATGCTATGATCCAACATTATTACCGCTTACTGGGTCCATATATCCAAAGAAATCCATATACCTACATTCCATGTTTCTGCAGCAATTCACAGCAGCCAAGATGCAAAATCAACACAGATACCCCTCAGTAGACAAACAGAAAATGTGGCATGTATATACAGTGTAATAATATTTGATCATAAAGAATGATACCCTGCCATTTGTGTCAGCATAGATAAACCTGAAAGACATTATATATCAAGTGAAATAAAGCCAAGTCTCAAAAAGGTAAATCCTGGCTGGTCTCACTTCTGTGCAGAGACTGCAGAATGATCTCACAGCAGCACAGGGACTAGCGATTCCCAAGCCTGCAAGGGTTGATGGTGGGAGAGGGCTGGAGAGAAAATGGATGTGGACAGATGGAAGGCCCGGTGTTAAACAGCACAGCTGGACAACTCTTATCAATTAATACTTAAATATTAATTGAATATCTTAAAATATATAGCAGAGAGGAGTTTGCACATTCCTTATATAAAGAGCTGTCTACACAGAAGGAAGGAGCAGGTGGGAAACCCTCTTAGAACCTGTTAAGTTTTTTTTTTTTAAACTTAGCAACAAAATGCTGACATGCCTTGTATTTAAGGGATAAGGACTTCATAATTATCGGGTACCAGGAAGTACCCAGAAAAGGAAAATGGAAGCAGAAACTAGGCAAGAAATACTGAAGGTGTTGGGGGGGCGGAGGACAGGGACAATGGGGGACAGGGTAGAAACCGTCTGAAACTCACTTCTAAAGGGTAAGAGCATTCTGGGCTGTGGTAGGAAGATTAACATCAACACCTCACAGCAGACTGGAAAACCTTAGCCATGGCACTTCGTACAAGTAGGGAGTGGGCGTGCATCCTCACACACGTAAAGTGTGGGTATGCACACGCTCAGTCAAAAGCATCCTCAGGAAAAGGCCTGTTACACGCTCTCATAATTATATCCTGGGGGCTGGGGAAATGGTTCACTGGGTAAAGTGCTTCCTGCGTAGGCATGAGGGACCTGAATTCAGATCCCCAGCACCCATGGAAAGGTTGGACATGGTGGCAAGTGTCGACAGCCAGCAGGCCTAGCCCACGCAGTGAACTCCACATTCGGTGAGAGATCCCATCTCCAAAAATAAGAGGGAGAGAGCCTGACAGAGAGACCCAGAGTTGGCCTCTGGTCACCACACAAGCATATAAGGTGTGTACACAAGTGAGCATGCGCACCCACAACTCCCCACACACCACAAACACCACCAACTTTAAAGCTGCATTATAGATGTGACTGCACAGCTGCCATCCTAGAGACCTGGGGCGGAAAGACAGGAAGAGCACAAATTCCAGGCCTGCCTGGGCTGCAGAGCAAGGTTGAGGCCAGGTACAAATGAGTGAGACCCTGCCTCAGAATAAAATCTAAAAGACGACTCGGGGTGTAGCTCAGTGGTGGAAAGCCTTCGGAAACGTGCAGGGCCCTGGGCTCAACCTCCGGATCACATGGTCATACCTCAGAACAACCCAGCTGTAATACTTACACCCCTCTGGAGTCCTCAGGGTCACAAAGTCATTGGTGTTGTGCACCTTGCTGAGACAGTGCACCTGCACCTTAACCTGGTACGTGGTGTCTGGCTTCAGGACCTTTAGCACAGTGCTTGTTTTGTTGCTGTGGGTTTCCAGGGTCTTCCAGATGCTCTCTCCAACCACCCTGACCAAAACAAGTAGGACACTGTCACAGAGAGGCCGTGTGGGGTGGCAGAGACACATGAGCCCGCTAAGGAGGAGTTCTCCATGCACATCGCAGGAGAACTCGCGGGGCATCCGCGTCCGAGGCTAAAGGGACCCACCTGTAGTAGACGTTGTACACACAGGAAGCAGAAGGCATCTTCTTTGGCCGCATCCAGGTCAAAGTCACATCCCCAGAGAAATCAGCTGTCCACTGGAGATTCTGGACTTTGTATACAGTTAACTCATCTAGAGAGAGAGAGAGAGAGAGAGAGAGAGAGAGAGAAGTCCAAGAAAGTTCTACCTTACAAATCTATGAGGTTCAAAGATCTCCTCTGAGGTAGAACCACTACAGACTAAATGGTTATGAGGACACAATCATTATCTGAGAAAGACACCCCAGAAAGTGTGATGGTATCTCACCATAGCCCCTTTCCAGGGCTCTCCTAAACTTCCCTCAGTATTTCCTTTTACCTCCCCTGCACCTGATGAGTTTTAAGCTTCATTCTCAGTGGAAGACACTGTAGGATGAAGGATGCCATGCACTCTGCACAACAGGCCTGAGCTAATCCCACCTGCAGCACAGGGCTGTGGGAGCAATGGCGGTGCATGCTTCTGCAGGCATAGAGACCGTGCGGAACACACGCCAAGGCTTCACAGGTGGGGAGGAACTGGCTTGCTCCGTCAGAATGGAACCCCACCTCGTCCCATGCCCGTGCTGGCACTCCCAGGCTGAGCACAGGTTCGAGTGGAGCTGGAGTTCCCGGGGTCCCAGCTAGAAGCCCCCACGGGGCGTGTAGGGCAGGGGCGTGTAGGGCGGGGCCGTGACTCACCACTGCAGGCCTTCTCGTCGCTCTCATCCGAGCAATCCAGGAAGCCGTCACAGCGCTCCGAGAGCACAATGCATGCCTCGCCGTCCTCACACTTGAACTCCCTGCTCATACATGTCAGGGTGCTGTGAGTGGCTGAAAGACAGAGGACCTCCTTAGTCCCAGAGGGAGAGGGTGTGCTGCGCCCAGGGTCACCATGTTTACGGCGTCTTAGTCAGGGTTTCTATTCCTGCACAAACATCATGACCAAGAAGCAAGTTGGGGAGGAAAGGGTTTATTGAGCTTACACTTCCACGTTGTAGTTCATCACTAAAGGAAGTCAGGACGGGAACTCAAGCAGGTCAGGAAGCAGGAGCTGATGCAGAGGCCATGGAGGGATGCTCCTTACTGGCTTGCTTCCCCTGCCTTGCTCAGCTTGCTCTCTTATAGAACCCAGGACTACCAGCCCAGAACTGGCACCACCCACAAGGGGCCCTCTCCGCTTGATCACTAATTGAGAAAATGGCCCACAGCTGGATCTCATGGAGGCACTTCCCCAACTGAAGCTCCTTGTTCAGTGATAACTCCAGCCTGTGTCAAGTTGACACACAAAACCAGCCAGTGCATACGGAAAGTAGGCTGGCTCCTTGGAACTACTGATCTCCAAGATTCTCTGGAAGAAGCAGCAGGACAGTGCTGGCCATGTGTAGCAAGGGATGGAATTGACTAGCACCTCCCTTCAGGAAGATCGAGAGTTTCAGAGTCAGAGAGACCAGATGGGGGTCTTGCTTATGCTTGGTACTGAGATAGAGTCTCAAGTATTTCAGCCTTGCCTCCAACTCTATGTCCCGAAGAATGTCTTTGAACTCCTGATGCTCCTGTCTCCATCTCCTGGGTGCTGGGGATCAAACCCAGGGCATTTTTTTGCATACGAGGCGTCCTGGCTAGTTCTAGGTCAGCTGGAAGGATCGTGATGAAGAATGCTCAACCTATATTATCTGCTGTCCAACTGGCGCCCAGCTAATTCCACAGGCCCTTCAAAGCAGAGACCTTGCCTGCTGCTGGCTTTGAAGGTGGAGGAGCCACCTTCTTCTGAAAGACACACAGCTTCTGAGAGACAGCCACCCAGAGGCCGGGGAAAGTAAAGAATCAGCTACCCAGGGGTCTCCAAAGAGATCAGCTGTAGAGCAACCTAAAAATGGAACATTCGTAATGTTTCCTCACAGTTGTCTGAGGACATTCTTAAAAGTTAGATTCCCAGGGCTTGCTCCACATGTCCTGCAGTGGAGGGCACAGTTTTCAGTCCCCACATGACATCCAGGATCAACTGTCTCTGCCTGAGAATGAGCCCTGCGATCCTGACTTCCATCTACAACAGCGGTTCTTAACCTTCCTAATGCTTCCGCCCTTTAATATAGTTCTTCTCGTTGTGGTAACCCCCAAATATAAAATTATCTTGTTGCTACTTCATAAATGTAATTTTGCTACTGCTATTGATCACAAGGTAAATATCTGATATGCAACCCAAAAGGGCTCGTGGCCCCCAGATGGAGAACCTCTGACCTGTGCAGCTTCCTTAGGACTTGCAGTGAGCACTGTGAGAACAGGAAGAAATTCTGAAATTACAGATGAAGTTTCCACGCCTGCCCAGCTTTTACTTGGGGGCAGAGGATCCAAATTATGATCCTCACGCTTGCACGGTAATTGCTTGACCCATGAAGCCATCTCTCTTGCAACCCTTATGAAGATTTTTACAACTAGAATCCCCCTTCGACAGGAAGAACATGATATTACAGATGACTATTATATTCTGAGAGAATTGGTTTTGTCTTGGGAAGCAGAAGGGCAAGGCTATGTGTCCTATGACGGTGACTTAAGAGGAGGCTTGAGAGCCATTGCTGCTGTTACCCCCCCAGCCCAGGATGGACCCCAGGCATCTATTCAGTGAGCAGAGCACGATCCGGGTGCTACTGTCTACGACAGTGACGTGACACATGGCTGGAGAGGACCTGCCCTCACAGTGTAACCTCTCTGAGAGGAAATGCAAGCACATGTCACTCTGGGGAGTGTGGGAGAGAAGGCAAAGGACACCCCGGAAGTTCTTTTTAGGGGGGTGGAGATCTGAATGGTAGGCTGGTGACACAAAAAGGTGCCAAGCTGTTCTTAAGGGAATTATCTTGAAAACCACAAGATTGCTGCCACAGAAATCTCCCGTTGAATGGTCATTCGAAGCAACCACAGAGGTGAACAGGACAATAGGGGATCTGAGGGGGATTTGTGAAACATGTCTTAAAACTTTAGCAACAAGAAATAGCTTTAAAACCCAAAACTGAGACTGTCATTAATATTTAAACTGATTAACAGACACGTGACTGACGGCACCAAGCACGGAACGTGGGGTACTAGAAACACGTCTTCTCTTTGATAAGACGATCACAAGAGTGGAACAAAGGAATTATGGGTAATAGTACATTTGATTTTTAAGACCTTTAACTAAGCAACACCCCTGTGAGTAAGATAGATTTGGAACAAGTTGAAAAAGCGATTTAAAAGGATGCCAATTAGCGAGTTCCGATCACCGGGGAGGGAGGCACTGCTTCTTTTCTTTCCTGTTAATTATTATTAACATTCACCTGATGCCTTGGCTGATACTCTCGGCTAAGCTCGCTCTCGGCTAAGCTGTTCCCACTGTGGTTTTGGTGAGTGTGAGCATGAGGTAAACCCGCCGTGCGGGACATCAGAATGTCCCAGGGGTTCGCTTTCTTCATTCTTTCCATGCAAATGTAGGATTTTCCACTAACCTGTATTTAATTTGTGCTGGGCTTGGTGTATTCTCCCTTGATAAGGACATTCAGTGTGGAATGTCGGGAAAGCCACAGAGTAAGGTCCCAGGGCTACTGACCAGAGGCGGGGTGAGGGGTGAGGGGTGAGGGGTGAAGGGCGGGGTTGTTCTCCTTGAAGCTTAATCTTCCTTTTTTTTTTAAATATTTTTATTTTCTATATTCTTTGTTTACATTCCAAATGATTTCCCCTTTCCCGGATCCCCCCTCCCCTGTCCCATAAACCTTCTTCTCTCCATCCCTTCTCCAATCACTTCCCTCCTTTTTCTCTGTCCTTATATTCCCTTCCCATGCTAGATCAATCCTTTCCAGGATTAGGACTTCTACACGGGAGTCATTTGTTATGCAATTTGTGCCTTGGGTATTCAGAGCTTCTGGCTAATTAATATCCACTTATCAGAGATTGCATTCCATGTGTATTCTTTTGTGATTGGGTTACCTCACTTAGGATGATATTTTCCAGATCAAACCATTTGCCTAAAAATTTTGTGAATTCATTGTTTCTAATTGCTGAGTAGTATTCCATTGTGAAAATATACCACATTTTCTGTATCCATTCCTCCTTTGAGGGGCATCTGGGTTCTTTCCAGCTTCTGGCTATTATAAATAAGGCTGCTATGACCATAGTGGGGCATGTGTCTTTATTGCATGCCGGGAAATCCTTTGGGTATATGCCCAGGAGAGGTATAGCACAGAGATGATACCAAGATTACAAGTTGAGATGGAGATTGGAGAGACAGTGCAGGAAGTGGGAGTGGTGACTGACATGTTAAAACTCACAAATATGTTAATTTGTCTTCCTTTTCAGGTGTGTGCACAAGCACGTGTGTGCACATATTTGGGGGTGAGCACAGAGGTCAGAGGACAAACCTAAACATCATCCTCATGAATGTCATCTACCTCCTTTGAGACTGGGGCTTTCATAGGCTCAGAGGTCACCATCGGGGCTAAGCTGGCTGGTCCTCCATCCTCCTGCGTCTGGCTCCCCACTGCCAGGAGTCTGATCTTTCATTTCTTGTGGGTTCTGGGCATTGAGGTTAGGTCATCAAGCCTGCACTAGCACATTTCTAACAGAGCCAAACCTCAGGACTATTTCCCTTGAGCCTCTGTTATTTTATCAGAGACCCCTCTCCACTACTCTATTAGCTTGTGTTACCTGCAGGTGTGACGTGCATGCTTTCATATTTTCGGGCCAAGGTGCTGAGGACATTTTAAAATGGACAGAAAGTATCCTTTAATAAAAATAAAACTCACAAATGCAAATAAAAAGGAGAAGTAACTTGATTGATCCTTCTGAGTCGCTTCTGTTTGCTAAGGGCTATAAGGGCTGAATTAGAGGAATCAGCTGATAACTAGACGTCATGTTCTGAACTGCCAGTTGTCCCACTGTCTGCTCCCCTGCTGTACCCAGGGAAGCTCCTTAGAGGAAGTGAGGGACAGATAGGCATGCTGGCTGCCCTGCTGTGACGGATGCTCAGGAGCTAGGACCAATTCCATCAGGAAGTGGCGACACTTGGTAGGGTTTGCTTTGGGGCTCAGTCTTGCCTTTCTTAGGAATCTTTAAGAGACAAGAAATTGAGAGCAGAAGTGTAGACATAATGTTTCTGTGCACTGTGTAAAGGTTACCCTGTGTTACTCAAATGTAGAGTTCTCTGCCCTCATATCTTTTTTTAGTCTAGACATGCCATTGTCAAGAATCTCCTGTCCCAAGTTTGCGTAAGCAATTCTTATTTATTCTCTGCCAAGTGTTGATCACTCGGTGGCTGGGCAGAATATAGAACAGGGTGGGAAGAGAGAGAGAGAGAGAGAGAGAGAGAGAGAGAGAGAGAGAGAGAGAGAGAGAGAGAGAGAGACAGAGAGACAGAGAGAGAGAGAGAGTCTTTCAGAATCTTTCTGCTGGAGATGCGTGCTCCTGGTATTTTACATTTAGCCAGTTTATTAATTCCAGTAGCACCATCATATACTGCATGTACTGTGACGGTTGCCCGTTCACCACGGCCCTCACAGACAGTACAGTAAACAGTTACCCCAGGGCAGACAGGAGCCAGCAGCCCGAAGACCAAGCAGAAGAACGGGACTCAGGACTGGCCAGTGGCCACCAGAGGGTACTCACGGCAGTTGGCTTCATCCTGGCCGTCTTGGCAATCTTGGTGACCGTCACAGCGCTTCCAGTTGGGGATACATTTCTTTGGTTGGTGGCACTCGAACTCAAATCGGTCACACTGCCCGAGCTGGGTGGGAGTGGAGGCAGCAGTGGAGTTTGCTAGGAAAATGGATTTTTTAAATGACTTTTTGGTATGGAGGAAGCTTGCCTGTAAGAACAACCATTCAACTTTTCAGTGTGCAGGGGGAGCGCACCTGCCGTCTATGGCCAGAGAGAACAAATGGGACTGTGCCTTATGATGCTCCTTGTGAGCCCCACCACAGACTCACTGGAAAGATTCTCTTTAAAGACCCAGGCATTAAGAGCACCGACTGCTCTTCCAGAGGTCTTGAGTTCAATTCCCAGCAACTACATGGTGGCTCACAACCATCTGTAAAGGGATCTGATGTCCTCTCCTGGTATGTCTAAAGAGAGCAATGGTGTACTTATACATTAAATAAATGTTTTTATAAATAAATAAATAAATATAAATAAATAAATAGACCCAGGCATGGATAAGAAGAAAGGAAAGGATAAGGACAAGGCGAGTGAGGCAGGGAGGTCGGAGGGGCGCATCCCACAGAAGCTACTGGAAGAGAAGGCTCCGAGCCAGCCAGGTCAATATCACAGGGTCCCCAAACACTCAGAAACCACCTCTCTCACCCGAGAGAGAAGACTGGACAAGGGTCAGAAGTTTCAAAGCAGCCTCCTGCTGCCGCCTCCTTCTGGACCCAGCCCCAGGACACAACTGGCCATATCTGAGTAGGCGGAAGCCTGACTGACTGTGGTGTGCAAAGAATCAAAACGGAAGGGCTGTCTACGCAGCCATACCTGGGAAAGAAGAGGCTACAGTTAACAGAGGTACTGACTTACAGTCAGCCAATGAGAAGTCAGGACAGTTCGGAGCGTTCGGAGCGCTCGGACATGACGCTCTGACGGGTAGGCAGGGGGCCTAGGATTGCCTCTAAGTACACAGAGCAGCTTCGTGGATAAACAAGGAAATTACCAAGGCCTGGGGGCTCCTAGCAAGAAGGCCAGCCAAAGCACAAAGCTGGCACACTCAGCAGGGTGCTCGGAACCCATTAGCAGCATTTTAGTTCCTGTCCTGAAACACATGCCCTAAGAAAAGCCTTTAGCCTCAAAAACAAAATAAAATGCAACGTGTGTGTATATGTACGCATGCGCACGTGCACACACACAAATGTTAACATACACGAGTGTGCTTGTGTGTATGCGCGTGTGTACACACACATACATAAATACTCATACACATACAAGTATGCACATACATGTATACACACATGTACATAAACACATGCAAGTGTGCACACACATCTACACACAGATACACACACACCTCCAAGAAAGTTGTCTGGAGGAAATACAGCTTTATAAAAAGCAAATGTCAGGAGGCTGAGGAGATGGAACAATGACTAAGAAGCACTGCCCCGAGGACTTGATTCTGAATACCCAGCGTCCCTGTCAAAAAGCTGAGCAGATTCAGTGAAGGATGCATCAAGGCATTAAGCTGGAAAGCAATAGAAGAAGACACCCAATGCCAATGCTCTGCCCTGCCGTGGCCTCTGCGTGTGCACCCACAGGCACACAAATCATACGCATGCATCCTGCACATACACATTCCACCACCAAACACACACAGAAGCAAACTTCACTGCCAAATGTCTTTAGTATGCTCACAGACAGACACATATCTTCCATGCAAATGGGACCAGGTGTAGTACTAAAAGGAACAATAATAAAAATGAAAAGCAACTGAATCAGAATAACAGAAATGAAGACACTTGGAGGAAGACCTGGTGACAGGAAGCAAATGTCACAGAAAGTGGGAAGAAAAACACAAATCTTTTCATCTAAAAAAAAGTCAAGAAGAAGGGTCACAGATATGGTGACTCACGCCTAAAATTCCATCAGCTCAGAAGACAGAAGGAGGAGGATTCCGACAAGTGTGAGCCCCGTCTGGTCTACACAGCTAATTGCAGGGCTACACAGTGAGATTTTGTTTGAAAACAAAAAAGCAAAAGGAGCATAAGGAGATCCAATCAACAGTGACAGACAATAAGGTCACCAGGAGAAGGCAGAGGCTTGTGCCATTAACCAGACAGTTCCAGGAAGAATCCCTCAAACCCCAACAAGTGGGTGTACATTGATGCACATCCTAATAAAACATCAGAATATGGGTGCCAGGTGGAAGATATGGCTATGGCTACTCAGAGGACAGCTGCAGATGCCTTACAATTCTAAAGAAAAGCACTTGACAGGCCAGTGTTCTAAATCCAGCTGAGATGTCAGCCGGACCTGAAGACAAGACAAAAAACGGTTTCACACATGTCAGTCCAATACATTTCTACACATTCTCCTCCGGGAACTTTCTATATTAACTGTGAGAGAGAAGAAGAGAAAGGAGACAAATTGAGACACAGCTGTGGGCAGCTTCACAAAGACAACTGTGCAGGAGCATCAAGGTAAGGACCACGGAAACACGGCCCGGAACAAGCATGCTGAGATGCTCCTACTGTGTTCTTAGCTGCTGCAGCAGCACACCCACCCAACACGGTCTCTGCAGGCCGTGCTGCAACAAGCTCCGAGGATGCATACTGAGAGCCTGTCTCCAAAAGGCACTAAGGAAGAGAGGGGATAGAAGCAGAGGGACAGGAGGGGCAACGAGCAAAGACAAGGTGAGGGGTGGTGAGGAGGAGAGGAGAGGGATGGCGAGGGGTAAGGGAGAAGAGGAGAACGGAGAGGAGGAGCGAGGAAGAGAGAAGAGGAAATGCTGAGTGTTGAGAGGTGCTCTCCAGGCCCGGGAGGACAGCTCAGTGGAAAATGTGCTTGCCTCACAGATGCAAGGACCTGTAACGCCAGTGTCCCTAGGGTGAGATGAAGATAGAGAATCCCCAGAAGCTCGAGGGCCAGCTGGATTGGCATATGCACCAATGTACAGCAAGAGACCCTGGCTGTCCCTAACAAGGCGAGATGCAAAGGCCAATGCTGTGCTTGTCCGCCAACCTCCACCTCCCCACACATGAGCGTGCATGTGTGCTCGCGAGAGACACACATACACACACACAGACACTCACACACACTGACATACACATACACACACACACATGCACAAAGACACACACACTGACACATGCACACACATACACACACACATACACACACACACATACACATACACACATACACATACACACACACACAGAGACACTCACACACACTGACATACACACAAGGGGGATTTAAAAAAAATTAATTTTCTACAAGACCACTGGGAAAGCACAAAGTGACAAGTGGAGAAATAATGTGGGTAGCTGTCATCACGACACATGGTATACAGGTATGGAAATGTCATACTAAAACCCACCGTCTTGTACAATGAATATACGCTAATGATTTTTAAACACTAAAATTTAAACCATGAATTAGCAACCTACCAGTTTAAATGGCTGCCTAATTGTTAAGATATTTGTCTGATAGTCACAGAATCTTCCAGCACTAAACCCTAAAGCCTCCTCTGACTTTCCACTGGTGACTTTTTAAACAGGGAAGAAGCGGTGGGGTGTGCACCGA
The DNA here is from genome assembly GCF_947179515.1 of Apodemus sylvaticus. Taxonomy (NCBI): domain Eukaryota; kingdom Metazoa; phylum Chordata; class Mammalia; order Rodentia; family Muridae; genus Apodemus; species Apodemus sylvaticus. The sequence goes on along the minus strand of NC_067478.1, from coordinate 87,223,271 downwards.
GGAAGAGGATTTCTGTAGACCTAAAGGTGGGCTCTGAAAAGCACCATGCAAAACAGTCCAACCAAATGCCAATTCTCCTCTCAAAAGCAATCTTGGAACTGCTTCCAGTTCAGGGAAAGCCCCCTCACTCCAGTTCTTTCCACAGGACAGGTGACTTCTCAAAGCTGGACCTCAAGCATCAGGTTGTATAGATCTTTCAGCTGTTTCTATCACCAGCCACTAGATGGCAGTGGTCGCCCTTCTTTTAGAGGGAATGCCCGCCAGCCAGCAAGCATAAAAATTGGGTCCTAGCCTCTTAAGTTCTATACACACACAAAACACTGCCTTATTATCCCATCTGTAATTCCCTACTGTGAGGGAAGCAAGGGTGGTAGGCAGAGGAGCGGGACTTTTCCAGCAGGAAGCCCACAGAGCAGTTTAAAAGCTAGGATGCTCCCTTGGGTTGCTGCGTGGCCTTGGTGCACAATGCCCCCAGAGTGCCCTCTACAAGAGAAAATGCCCACTGAACAACCCAGGACCAGGACTCACCTAGAGAGGGGCAGGCTTCCTCATCTGAGCCATCGGCACAGTCCCTGTAGCCGTCGCACACCCAGGTGCCCATTACACAGGCCCCGTTGCTGCAGCGGAAGTAATTGGGCAGACATGTGGAGGGCCCGGGGGTGGGGGAGGGAAAAACGTGTGAATCTGAGGAAGAACAAGCAAGGAGAGTCTGAGTGTTAGTAGAAGCTTGAACTCCAATAAGAACGGGTCCCAAACCCAGGCTGACGACCCTGTCGCACCAGCCAAGAGACCAGTGGCAGACAGGGCCCTGAACATCAGCCCACGTAAATAGCATTTATACGGGGTATGAAAGGGGTTACTGAAGAGATGGTGGCCTTTCCATACTGCTTAGCAGATTTAATAAACTACAACGCTTGCAATAGTGTAACAGTTGCAGGAGTTTGCTCTTGCAAGGGCTCCTGACTGCCACCAGGGGAAGCAGGTGGGCAGGCAACTAGGAAGGCCCAGGTGACTGGACCATTCTCACGGAAGCCTAGCGCAGCTCTAGCTAAAGCATCAATGACCCAAGATGAGAGGGCAAGGCAACAAAAGCACTTGTTCTAAACCAGGGCCCCTGAATATATCAAAGTGAACGGGACCTGGAAACTTATCAAAGCGCACTGGTATGGAGTCCTCTGACGTTTCGAAGATACTCCAGAGGAAGGTGGGGGAAGGGAGGAAGGGGGAGGGGGGAGGGGGGAGCTGCAGACCAAATGGCAGAGTTAGAACCAAGGCTCTGGGCTCCTTACCCTCAACAAGCCCTTCAGGATCAGGAATGGGTAGCCTTGGAGACAGTGAAAACCGATCATGTAGATAGGAAAACAGAGTGTGGGGATCCTGGGGCTGAGGGCCTGAGTTCAATTCCCCAAACCTACACAAAATGCTACGCATAGTGCTTCGTGCTTTTGTAACCCCAGTGTGGGGAAACAGGCTGACAGGCCTCTCTGGAGTCCGTTGGCCAGCCAGCTTAGCCTAACTGGTGAGCCCCAGGTCCCCAGTAAGAGACTGACTGTCTCATAAGCCAAGGTGAAATGAGGCTGAAAACACACAGTGGAGGTTGACCCGTGGCCTCCATAAGCACCTGTACAAACATGCAAAACGAGAAAGAAATGGACGGATGACGTCACAGAAGAACTCAGCACCGCAAAAAAGCCAAAACCATAAGGATTAATTAAGCCAGGCACTCTAGAGAGGGTGGGAGCCTGCAGTCAGGCAGAGCTGTCCTGCTGCCCAGGCAGGGTGGGGCTTGGGCTGACCCAGTTCCCAGGGCTCTCACCTCCACAATCCTTCTCATCAGACCAGTCCCCACAGTCATTCTCTCGGTCACACTTCCACCGGTTGGGGATGCAGTGGCCATTCTCACAGTGGAACTGAAAGTAACGGGAGCAGTTTGGGGCTTCCGTGGGGTTTTCTGCAGAGATCAAACACACCAGTCATTTCCGCTGCACCGACCTGAACTCGAGGCTTCGTCTATGTTTTATCTCCCCAAGGGCCAAGTCTGAGGGCACCTGTCCGACTCTCCCAGAGGACATATGACATGTTCATGTCCAAGGAGGGACAAAGAACACACGGAAACTCAACAGTACCCCATCTTCTTAGGCCCAACTCCTCGTTCTCTGACCTATTCTGGTACCCTGAGAATGGTCGCTCTGAGTTCTAATTGTGACACTTTACCAAAGAGATAGCTTAAGTGTGAAGATGGTGGTACGGTCTGTAACCGCCAGAGGGAGGTGCACTCCTCGGCCCCGACCACCATGACAGCTCCTCGCCACTGTCAACATACAGTGGGACTCAGGATCGGCATGGAAACATACCCCTGGGTGTGCCTTTTAGGGTTCTTCTAGAAACGTTTTTAATAGAGCAGGAAAGACCCATGCCAAGTCAGCGTGGCATGTTCCGTGGGCTGTGGCCATGGACTGGACACGAGAAAACAATGCACTGAATGCCACACTCGTTTCTCGGCAAGTGACGGTGTGGCTGTCTCGGCATGTGACTGTGTGGCTGTCTCAGGTTGCTGGTGTCACGATACCCTTGCTGTGGCAGACTGCGCCCTTACACTATGTGCCAAAACAAACGTTTCTTCCTAAAGGTGGCTGCTCTCTTAGGCATTCTGCCACAAAAAATGTAACCAAGACACCATTATCCCTCCTTACACCATCATCTTCCGTACATGCGGGCTGTGGGCCCGCAACTGTGCAAAGGAAGTGGAGTGAGCACTCCCCTAGCACCTACTGGATGACGGTTTCCCTCTTCACCCCGTTCCTCCTGTGAGGACTTGAGAGCCGGCAGAATGTGCTGCTGAGGAAGCTGCAGGCACATGAACATCCCCATCCCTGGAACCGGAAGGCTGTCTGAGGGAGGCGGGTCTTCCGGTTTCTGGCTGAAGGAGGCGGGTCTTCCGGTTTCTTACCACAGTTGGCTTCGTCAGAGTAGTCTCCACAGTCGTCCATCCCATCGCATTTCCAAATCAAGCTGATACACACTCCGTTCTGACACTGGAAGCCGAACTCATCGCACTCCTTGTGGAACTCGGGGTCTTGAGCTAGAGGGCGAGAAATATCCGTCAAGCCCAGGTTACTTCCATGCAGGCGAGTTCAGAGCAGCAGGGCTGCTTAGTAGCTAAGGTCCTACGCTGCGAGCTCAGGGAACCCCGAGAAATCAAGGCGGGACCCAGTCTCAGCAGAGCATAACTGACCCATTCCGCTCACTCACAGGGCACATGGGCAGGGCTGAAACCTGAGCTCCAATACTGTGCCTGCTTTAGAGATTACACTTTTAATGAGGAAATTTACATTAAAATAGAGTCATCCAGGTGGGCTCTAATCTAGTAAGAGTAGCGTTCTTAGGAAAAGATTGCCCCTTAAACCCAGGTTTTTGGTGCCAACCTAGGCAACATGGCAGGACCCTGTCTCTTTAAATAAAAATATTCAATAGTGGAAGTGTAGACACAGATGCGTACAGGAGGAAGATCATATGAAGACACAGGTAGAGAGACAACACCCACCAGGGGGTGAGGGTGGCCCCAGACAGTGCTCCCAGCACCTCAAGAGTGGACAAGTTTCTGTTGGTGGAGGCGCCCAGTTTACTGGGTTTTTGCTATGATACTTTAAGGCATGTACAGCCCTAGCGCTATGCTTTGAATATGAAATGCCCCCAACAGGCTTATGTTTGAACTCTTGGTCCCTGCTTGGTGCCACTATTTTGGGAGGCTATGGGAACTCTGGAAAGTCGAATGTGACTAGGGAAAGTAAGTCTCTGGGGCTGGGCCTCTGAAGGTTGCACTGGGTCCTCAGGGTCCTTCATTCTGCCTCTCGTGTGTCATGCAGTAAAATGCTCTTCCCTTCAACACCCCCACCACCCACTGCAATAATCTATCCAAGTATATGATGCCAAACAACCATGGACTAAACCCTATAGAACCATGAGCCACAGCAAATCTTTTCTTTCTCTTTGAAGCTGTTTCTGCCAGCTATTTGGTCGCAGTGACACAAAAGTAACAACTAGAGATATTTTGCGGCAGGTAAAAGGAAGTATACAAAGTGGGGATCCATGCCAGGAAGACCAGTGGGGCAAAGCCTGTGCTACAGAGAGATTAGCCTGTCAATATAAACAGAGGGCCAGTCTCTCCAGTAAGGTGACACTTGACCAGGTCCCGGTCACTCCCAAGCCTCATCACACTCACATATAACTCACAGATGCAAAACATCAGTGCTTCTGTGATAAAAGGAACAACAACAAAAGCAGGCCCAGGCACCGAGACATGACCCACATCCGAGTCTCAGGTGCCCCACAGAGTGCGAGCTTTCCCCGGCCACTCACAGCATCCAGCGAAGGCGGCATCCTCGTCAGAGCCGTCTCGGCACTGGATGATCCCGTCACACACCATGGAGTGGAACAGACACTGCTGCCGATTCTTACACACAAAGTCCATGAAGCGTGTGCAGAAGGGCTCTGAAAGAGAGGAAGGGCCGTGAGCGGCTACAGCCGGCTGGGGTGCTCTGCAGCCCCAAACGAAAGATCAAGGACAGGATACCAAGTGCAGTGATGGCGACAGCCCCTGGGGGTGGGGCACCTTTTATGCCAGGCCCTGAGTGAAAGCACTTGTCAAAGCGCACTGTTAAACCTCCAAGACAGCATAGAAGAGATTTTATTGTGTCTGCATACACACGGAATAAGGAAGGAAGGGCAGCAGAACCAAGTACTCTTTCTGCCAAGGGCACAAGGCTAATGAGAGAGAAGCCCAAACTGTACCCCAGAGCTGCCTGGCACAAAGCCCACGCCCTAACTGTGATTAACAGGATACCAACTCTCTGGTATGGGGGTCAGCAATCATTTTCTACAAGAAGCCAGCATTGCAGGCTAAATTTCAGCACCCCTGTCTCCAACTTCAAGGAGGAAACCCTGAGACCAGAGTAACTAACTATCGGGAGACAGGTCCTTCAGAAAAGCCTCTGATGTTAAAAAGGATGAGAGAAACCACAATAGGATAGGTGTGTGTCTGTGAGAGCAGACATTGGAAGTGCATGTGAAGAAGAGATCATGGGAACCCATAGGAAGGAGTCTAGATGTGAGTTTTCATACACTTTACTTATATGCATTCTAACTTGTGTGTGTGTGTGTGTGTGCACATGAACGCACCCATGCTTACACAAAGATGTCTAACCTAAGAGGTTGTTTCCATGAGAACCCCATGCCATTAGAGAGGTGTTGACCTTTGTTTTATAGAAGCCTAGAATACAGTATCTTCTGTCTACTCAGTTTCACTGTGACAGCAGGAAAGCAGCCACGTGTAACACCCAGTGTGTTCAGTGTGACTTCATTGAGAAGAACGGGGATGAATCTGGCCCCAGGCCAGTCAGCCATGCCGACACTAACACACACACACACACTTCTGAGTGATGGGCTGGATCCTGCCTAGAGGCCAGATCCCAACACCTGTACTAACACATTTGTTCTCAACCTGTACAGCACATTAGAATCGCGTGGAGCCCTGTAAAAACAAAACCAGAACACCAGAAGGACCTCCACACCCGAGCCATGCTCTAACTCAGAACGTCTGGGGTAGCTCCCAGACATGGCGGCTTTTAAACGCCCCCAGCTAGTTCCAGCATTCTCCACAGATGTGTACCACAGGCAATCTTTTAAGGATTGAAATGGGGTAGAAAAGTTTCACCTGGCCTAAGATACTCTTCAGGTGATATTCAGTGGTAAACTTTAATGAAACCAGGCAAGTGGAGGTGCCCAGGCGAAATGCACCACGCAGGGGACGGTGCATGTGGCAACCAAATGGCTATGTTTACCTAAGTGTGCTCGACCGCCCCAATCAACCTGTTCATCTGACTGCATCCATTCTCCTGGGGCCCTGTCTCCTTGTCTGACCCATTCCCTAGGTCAAGAACTCTGAGGCCAGGTAGTAAAGAAGAGATTGGTGCAAGTACCAGGGCAAGGACTGGACTCACCACAGTGCTGCTCATCAGAGCCGTCGGGGCAGTCCCTCAGCCCGTCACAATGCTTGCTGGATGGGATGCATGTGCCGTTTGGGCAGTGGAATCCGTTGCACTTTTTCTCTGAAATTTAAGTCAATCACAGAAGAACAACAGTGAGGAATCAGGCAGGCGCTCACACTTGTTGGCCAAGGGCAAAGCCACACCGCCTCCAGGGTGGCTTGTTACTGGCTAGCAAAGTTACAAACTGATGTATGTGTATGTGTATGTATGTATGTATGTATATATATATGTGTGTACATGTGTGTGTGTGTGTGTGTTTATGATCCTGCAGTTCCAAAAGCAGATGTGCATTCTATTAAGCAGGAACGAGCCACTTGTATGGAGGGACTGCTCAATAAAAGGCAATATGAGGCTGAAGATCACATAGTAAACACACAAATAGCAACACACGTTATCACTGTTGCATCACACATAACATGCAATTGTGTGTTTCACATGTGTATACGGCTGCAGCACTGTAGGCTTATTTATCCCAGCAGTGCCACAAACCCACAAGGGACACATCCCACCATGGTTTTAGGAGGCTTGGAGTCACTACCTGATAGAAACTTTACATCTCCTGTGTCATCTATAGGATCACTGTGAGCAGAACCCATCACTGACTGAGACACCCTTATACAGCACATAGCTATGCTTGCACAGAAATATTCTTAAACATTTAAAAACACTGGCCATATGTAAAACCACTGAAGTATGGCTTTCTACAAGAATGGGGCAGAAAGTATGCAGACGGGTGTGGGTGTGAGGGTGTGGGTGTGAGGGTGTGGGTGTGGGTGTGGGTGGGGGCAGCTTGTACTCTAGATCCTTTTATGCTTTTTGTATTTTCAGCTCCCTGACTGTACTATTAAAATAACCAAAAAAAAAAAAAAAAAAAAAAAAGAAACGAGAAAGTAAATGAGTTTTTTTGTAACACAAAACTCCACAGTTTGGCTTCTTTATTAGACACAAGAATTAAGGATCATTCTTGATTAATACCACATAAATGCTGACAGTGCTATGAACATTAGTGGGTTGTTTATAAAACAATACCCAGAAAAAATTCATTATATTTTTATTAAGAAAGAGAAAAGCTTCAGCAAATAGGGACAGAAGAGGACATGAGACCTGAGTTATTAAATTCAGGATTGTGTATGCGCTACAAAACACTTAGTGCCTTAATTCTCACTCTTTGGGAATCCTAAGGCAAAGCCCTTATGTTTGCTTAGAGATGTTGAGAGCCTGTGATTTCACAGACATCTCTGGTGAAACTGAAACCAGAACTAAAGCATCCTGATGCCAGATCCCTTACCCTAAGTGTCTCTGCCTGAAGCTGTGGAGTACTGAGCACTGCTAGAAGTGAAGGCAGTGAGCAGGGTAGGTGCAGTCTTTGAGAGCCGGGTACCTTGTGGTTGGTTCCTGCTACAGAGACTAGATTCTAGGGCAAAGAAACGTGCTGCAATTATTCCTACAAAGTTAGTCAAAGGGCATCACTCAGATTGAGAAAAAGCCCATGAGTCTACAACTTGGGAAAAATGCTTAGTACTGCTTTGTAAAAACCATTTTGGAAAGGGGTAAAACGGAAAAGAGACATCGCCACGAAGTCCAGAGAACAGTGCGATGATGAAGTCTACCATCGGGGGAGGCGATGAGGAACGGAGAGGCAGGATGGGCAGACAGCACTTAAGATAATCTAGCAGCGAAGGGAACCATGGGAAGGCACGGGCACCTCTGCCACCATGAGCCCATGCTGTGCAAAGTGTCCCCCAAAATAGCACAAAGGCAAGACGGGCCTTGTAAGGACATGGGACATTGTACAGCCTTGCCAGTGAGAGAGGAACGCTCTCAAATGCACAGCAAAGATCACCCGGAGAAACCAGATGATCACAAGTAATATAAAATAAATGTGCATCTTTCATAAAAGTGCTCACTACAGGAAATGCAGGTATATGGAAAAAGGAATCTGGAAGGAGAAGAGTGTATAAGGGCTTACATAAGGAAATTTGATCCCAGTGACTACCTCTATGAAAATTCAGAATGTTGGGCAAAGGAATGTTAACAATCTAGTAGAAAAAGTACTATATATGTGGTTCTATTGGTGTGTGTGTGTGTTTGTGTGTGTGTGTGTGTGACTACTAACAGAAGAACAAAATTTCACCTCCCAGCTCATTGGCTGCCCCTCCCCTAATGACAGAACTGGGGAAGGGCCAGGGGATCTGCCTTTACCACAGCTGACGGGATCTTCATCAGAGCCATCCTGGCAATCCGCGTCACCATCACACGCCCATCGCTGGGGGATGCAGTGGCCATTGTGGCACTGGAAATTGGAGGCCTCACAGGTGTGGTAGATGGCTGCCATTGAAAAGAGGACAAAGTATAGGGAAAAAAATGTGATTAAATTCTCAATAAAAATGTCTGGTCCTTAATACTTTATAAAGCATTTCAATTTCTATCACTTGGTTTTCATCATCTTATGATGGGGTAGACACATAATTCTCTTTTTTTTAATTCAGGTGGAACTAAAATAGAGTTTGTAATAAATAAAAATATAATAGATTTAATAGAACTCGGCAGCCTGTTTGACAGTTCTTCACTATTAGTCAGCTAACGCACAAACCCGGAGTTATTTTTATTTTAAACCCCTCCAAATATTATGCTGTCTTTGTTATTGTGCATTGACTTTATTGCATTTGGACTTTATAGTTTAATTTAGGAAATTTAACCCTGTCAACTGCACCTAACAATAGAAAAAAAGAGGTGGTCTTGAAAGTAGATCTACTCACACCTTTCAAAAATTTATTAACATTTGCTATATACTAAATGATAGTGCACAACAGGAATGCTGTTCTATTTCTATAATGCGACATTCAATCCACACACAATAAAATGAAGTAGGAATGGTCCTACTGTATTGTCATATGACAATCACTTTCAAAATACAGGAAAACCTGATTTTTTTTTTCTTAAGATGGTTGAAGGAAGATAGTAGAGAGAGTATGGTGGTTTGAATAGGTTTGGGCCTTTTTAGATTCATGTGTTTAAATGCTTGGCCATAGGAAGTGGCACTAGTAGGAGGGGAGGTCTTATTGGAGAACGTATGGCCTTGTTAGTGGAAGTGTGTCACTGTATATGTGGACTTTGAGGCCTCCTATGCTCAGGCTATGCCTAGTGTAGAAGACAGTCTCCTCCTGGCTGCCTGCAGAAGACAGACCTCTTGTGCTGCTTGCAGATCAAGATGAAGAGCTCGAAGCACAATGCAATGCATCCCACCATGATGATAATGGACTAAACTTCTCAAACCCCCAATTTAATGTTTTCCATTATAAAAAAAAAGAAAGAAAGAAAAGAGGACAAAGTCATTCTTCCCTTTCCACCCTCCCCTCAATAACTATCAGAAGAAGAAAGTTCTAGGCTAGGTGTCAAGGTGGAGACTTGGGGAGCAGCTGAGGTACAAGTCATTTTCCCTTAGTAATATCTGCTGCTAAAGAGACAGGTGAGGGAGAGAGACAAGAGACCAGGGAGCCACTAAGAGTAGGGAGCACTCGGAGATTGGGGAGCACTAGTCCTCTCCATCACCATGGTCCAGCCAAAGATAGAGCATCATGTCTACCACAATCACTTAGAAGGAGAAAAGAGAAGGCAGCTCTAGAGAAAAAGTTACTGCTATGCAAATGGCTCCTTTGCATAAGGGTCAAGGTCACCAAAAATTAATTCAGAAATGTCTCACCAGGAATTGGCAGGTTACAGTGTGGCATAAGTCAGTGGACAGGCCTAGGCACCTACAGAAAAGACTTTTCACAACAGTGGAGCGTCTACCACAGGAGGAGTTGGCTGGAGAGACTAGGAAGCAGACAGTGGTTTAACAGCCACAGGCAGTGTGGATCTACAGTGGGCCCTTCCCCTTCAGAGGGCTGCTACTGAACACTCTCACAGAAGGCTCCTCCCTACAGATGCCATGAGATGAGCAGTGTTGTGTTAGAAGGAAAGGGTCTAGACCTTCCTCAGCAACTGTCTGGAGGCCTAGTGTCTGACAGTTCTTCTTCTTCTTCTTCTTCTTCTTCTTCTTCTTCTTCTTCTTCTTCTTCTTCTTCTCCTTTTCTTTTTTTAATTTTCTATATTCTTTGTTTACATTCCAAATCATTTCCCCTTTCCCGGTTCCCTCCTCCCCATATGTCCCATAAGCCTTCTTCTCTCCACCCATTCTCCAATCACCTCCCTCCTTTTTCTCTGTCCTGCTACTTACTCCCCTACAATGCTGGATCAAGCCTTTCCAGGATCAGGGCCCTCTCCTTACTTCTTCATGGGAGTCATTTGTTATGCTAATTGTGTCTTGGGTATTCAGGGCTTCTGGGCTAATTAATATCCACTTATCAGTGATTGCATTCCATGTGTATTCTTTTGTGATTGGGCTACCTCACTTAGGATGATATTTTCCAGAAATTCAGATGGCCGAGAAGCACCTAAGAAATGCTCAACATCATTAGTCATTAGGGAAATGCAAATCAAAACAACCCTGAGATTTTACCTCACACCAGTCAGAATGGCTAAGGTTAAAAACTCAGGAGACAGCAGGTGTTGGCGAGGATGTGGAGAAAGGGGAACACTCCTCCACTGCTAGAGGGATTACAAGATGGTACAATCACTATGGAAATCAGTCTGGCACTTCCTTAGAAAACTGGACATGACACTTCCGGGGGACTCTGCTATACCTCTCCTGGGTATATACCCAGAGGATTCCCCAGCATGCAATAAAGACGCATGCTCCATTATGTTCATAGCAGCCTTATTTATAATAGCCAGAAGCTGGAAAGAACCCAGATGCCCCTCAGTGGAGGAATGGATACAGAAAATGTGGTATATTTACACAGTGGAATACTACTCAGCAATTAAAAACAATGAATTCATGAAATTTTTAGGCAAATGGATGAGAGTCCTTCTAAATTATGAAGAGACGTGATTCTGTGATTCTGTGTAATTCTAAATGATACCACCCCGTTTGAAATGCAGAAACTTCCAGGGCGATAGAACACAATGGATTCATCCAGAATCTAAAGGGAAGTAAGCCGGGAACCAGGAATGACTTAAATCTTCTATAAAGGCAAAAGCAACACCTGATGATGTTTCAATCACAGAAATAGAATCCGTAAGTTAATAATAATAAAAATTAAAAATTAGAAAATAAAATAAAAATAATAATCATTAAAATAAAAATTAAAAAATACCAAACAAGTTAATAATAACATAGAACAATTAAAACATGGCTAATAAAACTCATTTTTGATGTAAAGATGATTTATCTGTAGAATTTTCTACTTAACATGCTTGGATAGGAGTAGGCCATTGGTAGTAGGTCAAACAGAAGAGAGTGAGAAGACTGGCAAGGAGATATTGTAACCTAGACAAGTTCCTTGTAGCCCCTGCTGTGTGAATAGCCATCCTCCCAAAAGGAGGAGAGAAACCAACCAGAGAGGTCAGGTTGTGAGCAGGCTACAGAATTCTATCCAGTTCCGCTCACACTGTTGCAGGGTTAGAAAATGTCTCGTGTCTGCCAGAATTCCCACTGAGTTGAAGGCTGCTCTTTCACAGTGCTCGGAAATACCCAGAACCTATTTCTTCAAACCATTTTGAAACACGTACAACCCATTATCTGTCTTTTCATCTCTTTGAAGACCAAAGAAGCACGTATGTAAGTCCACAGGGATCTTTCAATGTTTACAAGCCAGGGCACTTAGAATCCATTAAACATCTTTTTAAATTACACTCAGGCTGAAAAGTGGAATCTATGAATGGTGCGCGTTACATGAGTTTCTGTCTAGCAACAGCCATTACCCACGCTCTGATTTATCAATGCTGAGAGTCCGATGTCCTCTAACCAACTTCGGCCTGGTTTGTTTTCACATTGCACAAACTCACTTAAAGCTATTACCTGGAGGATCTACTTGTTCAGCCTGCACACTTTGCTTTTAATTGATAACAATTTCAGGGTTCCAGTCAAACGACAATCTAGGAGGTGTGTCTGAGATCTCCAAATTGTAGCCCAGAGGCAGGGATTGGGAGGATTAATTATTAGCTTTCATAATTTTACTCAACTGCTCAGGCATGCCAGAATGTATGTTTTTAATCCTTTTCTGGATTAAAAACTAAAATCTTCTGAGTAATTGACTAGTCCTCTGATTTTAGAAATAATATATGCTCAAAAATAATATTTTAATCACCCAGATGGAGAGAATGACCGATTCGGGCATTGGTGACTTAGGATGGTGGGATTCACTGTGCTGTCAGATCAATGTGGGGAGTATGAAAGGCATCCTACCACTTCCTCTCTGGCTTTGATTTTCCCCAACTTATCAACATCCGTTGGAACACCTGATTAAAATCATTACCACATAAGTGGCCTAACAGATGGATACTAAAATCTAAGGAGGAAGACCTCTGTCTCACTTCTTACAAATCACTGGGCCACTGCAGAGTGGTGGGGGGTGGGGATCCCAGAGATCTGAAACTAAAACTAAACTTGAATAATTAGTGATATCAAAAAAGCATAAAGAGAACTAGGAAGAATTACAGATTATCACTGAAACATAACTAGATGTCTTAGACACAATATTTATTTATTTAAAAATGTATTCATTTAAAAACCATAGGTGTTTTAGAGTTAAAAAAAAATCTATAGCCATAGAAATAAGAATTAGATTTAGCTAAAAAGGGAACTTAAGAAGTGGAAGGCAGCTCTAAAGAAGTAACTCAGAGTCCAGCTTAGAGTCCAAAGGAATAAATATAAAACAGGAAGAGGGAGCGACAGGATGATGTGGCCCAGTGAAGGGTTGAGGGGAGCCGCTGAGGACAGGGACCTTCAGAAACTATTTGACTGTAAGATCCAGGAACAGATGAAAGGCATAAATTCTCAAATCTGGAGAAGAAAAAAAGTCTCGAAAGAAAATAGGTGAAAATTCATTGACAATAAAAACTATAGAAACAAGGATGTCACTATTACAGATTTCTCTAAGAAGAGAATTAAAACGAGCACAGGAGTCTATAATTCCATCAATAAAATTACAGGAAAATACTATAAATGAAGAAATCCAGGCTCATTTGAATCTGAGACTAAGGGCTACATTAATACTCACAACCCCATGAGATGGTTTAGCAATCTCAGTCTTCTGTTGTAAGAACCACTGAAACACACAAGCCACTAGCTGGTAAAGTGATATACTGACAAGAAAGTACGGTCAGGTCACTAAAAGGAGTAAGATGGGAGGAGGCACGAGGGTCCAGCAGCTGGGGGCACTTGCTGTCAGTCTTGACAACCTGATTCAGTCCCTGGAATCTACACGGTAGGAAGGGAAGAACTGACTCCTGAAAGTTGTCCTGACACTTCCATACATCTTCACAGGAGTACTCACGCTTAGATAGGTAGATACACACCTAGACAGACAGACAGACAGACAGACAGACAGACAGATAGATAGATAGATAGATAAATGGTAGGTAGATAGGCAGATAGATAGGTAGATAGGTAGGTAGGTAGATAGATAGATAGATAGATAGATAGACAGATAGATAGATGATAGGTAGGTAGAAAGAAACAAGTAATAACTGACTAACTTTAGATATTTGTTTATTATGTATTTATTTATTTAGAGGTGATGGGAATCAACCCTAGGGCCTCAATCATGCCTGCTACATGTTATATCACTGACCTACACTCCCAGCCCTAATGTTCAAGGTTTTAAAAACCAAAACACAAAATATTACCTATCTGGTGCTTTTACTAAACGTTTTAATTTTGCAACTGTGGGCAAGGATTTAAAGTGTTTACACACTTATGAGAGAAGAAGGATGTTACGAGTACAAAAAGAAATTTTCTAAAGTGAACATCGAAATGATTAGGGTGTTTTTAAAGGAATAAAGACCCCAAACGGACCCTGGGTAGCGACACAAGAACACTCTCAACTCAGAGAGCACAGTGAGATGAGTCCACCAGGAGGGCAGCCCACCTGACCCATCCTTTGTCTTAAATCAGTAGATCAGGAAATGAAGTATTACACCTATGGCAGAAGGAGTTCAAATCCACCCTCCAACTATTCTCAGTTGGCAAGAAGGAGAATCTATCTAAAAAGGGGTTTGAAGAACCATTGGCTCATGGCAAAACGAAGTTACATCGCTGTCTACAGGAAAACACAGATAAGACCTGGAGTTTATGACACGCCCACCCATGGTACTGAAGTGTTAATTCATTCCAGGAGTCTGGCACAAGCTGCTACACGCTGAGTTGGTCTAACATGGCAGTCCTGATGAGGTGTCCAACCACGCTCAGTTTCCATACTGAATGCCTGGGTGCACCCTTCTGACACGTGATCTAATTAGCCATCCAAACGCCAGCCTGCAGGCACCCTGGGCATGCTTCTGGGCTCACGGCAGCTCCTACGACAGTCTAGGTTTCCCTCCTCAACAGGCCACACACACTGCTCAGAAGAATGGTCCTGCACCCTTCTAGGAGAGGCCACACCCAAAATACATGTAGCCTTCTCAGGGCTGAGATTGGGGGACATTACTTAGCATCCTAATATACACAGGGCCGTTGTTTTGGAGAACTTAAGACCAAATTGAATTCCAGTTTCCAGAGGAATCCAGGAATTAGGGAAATTTTTTATTCTAATTCATCTAATTAATTTATTCTGATTTAGTTCTTGAAAAGTTATAGTCATATAAAAACATAGCGTCAGCAAGAAGGATAAGAAAACAGACTTGTGTTCATTTCTCACAAAATTCCCAACTCAATGAACTACCTAGTGTTCACCATTCCCACAAACACTGCCAGTCAGTCATTCACAAAAATAGCGTAGGCATGTGTGAAACCAAGAGAGGAAGCGGAGCATAGCCCCTACCTTACAGAATCTAACACCCCTTTCCCACCCATGATGGTCCCAAGAATAAAACCTTACCTCAAAGAAGTACAAGTCCAGCTTGCATTTTAACCCTTTTAGAGAACACTTTAGTTAAGTGCTACTCAAACCATGGGTGCTACTCACATCCATCTGTAACCAGTTCTAGAGGATAGGATGCCCTTCTCTGACCTTCTCTGAGGGCACTGTATACATACGGCACAAATACACCCATGCAGGCAAAACAACAATACACATAAGATAAGACACCTAAGTCAGAAATGGATACACGCCACCACCAATTGTTCCGTGTAGACACAGAGACCTTTACCAGGTACCATCCATCATGGATCATCCACAGACATGGTGGACAGAAAGGCCTCAAACCAAGGCTAGACCAACAGTCAGTCTACGTGAATGGTTTCTTACTTACCGGTCCCGAAGAACTGATAAGATGGATCCTAAATATAGATTCCCCCAGAACACTGCGGAGTTCTGCTCATAACTCCTAATCATTACACATAAACTCTGAGGAAGGCTGACCCAGCTGTTTCTAACACGAATTCTCAGTGTCTAATTTCTATTCTTACTTAAATGCTAACCAGAGCACAACTAAAAAAGCATTACTAACTGGGTCTAGGAAGTACTGACCAGTACAGTTGGCTTCATCAGACCAGTCCCTGCAGTCGTTGTCCCCGTCACACACCCAGGAGGACCTGATGCACATCCCAGAGCTGCAGTTGAACTCATCGCTGCGACACTGGTGCATCTCTGTGGAGAGAAAGCACAGCAGGGATTGGAGATGGGAGACAGGGCACGCTCGGAACTCTACCTCTGAGGTTAGACATCTAAGAAGTCAGAAACGGACACATGCCACCGATTGTTCAGATAATGTAGACACAGAGACCTTCACCAGGCACAGTCCTTGTGGATCATCCACAGACATGGTGGACAGAAAGGCCTCAAACTGAGGATGTAAGGCCACCTAGAACAGTTCCCACCATGCATGTTGCAAATGCGCTCTAGATGTGCGAAGATACTGATACCTGGAGACTCTGAGAAAACAAACAGCCTCTCCCATTTATCGCAACATTCTCTACGTACTCCACAAACATGTCTGCACCTGCTATGGCACTGAGACTGAAGTTAGGATGAGGGAGGCCAGAGGGCAGAAGTTTTGGGAAGCTGAGATCCTACAGACACTGTTGAGGTGAGAGCCCTGGAAGATGCTCACCTCAAGGAAAGTGGCTCTAGTGTTGAGACTGCTGAGGGAGGAGACAGAGCTCACGACTTCCCTCCGGGATGCCCATGGCTTTGCTCTCTAGAAGGAACAGCCCCTGGGGCCAATGATGCAGTACAGCTTGGCCAAAAGTAGTGAGGCTTCCCCATATCTTTTTTAGGTCCTGGGGAATCACAAAATCCCACTGAGGCCTAAACATTCTCCTACCCCCAAACCCCTACAAGGAATTCATCATTGATGCAGCAGAATGAGGTGGTTAATGGTGGGATCCACGGCCTCACTAAGGGAGAAGGTAGGCTCTCATCACCACTACTGCCTCCTAGGGACACAGAGAAGGTACCATATGATAGGCCAGCACTTCACAAGATAGCAAATCTGCCGGTGCCTTGATCCGGAAACTCCCAGACTCCAAGATGAGGAGACATTAATCTCTACTGGTTTTAAGTCATATGGTCTAAGTTTTATTTTTTTTACAGAAGCCTAAAAGGATTGAGATACAGAACTTCCAAGTGGAATTGTCTTAAGCCTCAAAAACAAAACAAAATGAAACAAAAAAACAAAAACAAAAACCAAGAAGAGTGCAGGAGATGATTGGCTCGGCAGCCTTGCCATGTAAAAGCCGTTCATTCCATCCTCAGAACCCATGTGTGGTGGTTGGAATGTGCTTGGCCCAGGGAGTAGCACTATTAGGAGGCGTGGCCTTGTGAAAGGAAGTGTGTTGCTGTGAATGTGGGCTTTGAGACCCTCGTCCTAGTTGCCTGGAGGGAAGTCTTTTCCTGTCTGCCTTTGGATCAAGATGTAGGACTTTTGGCTCCTCCAGCCCATGTCTGCCTGCACACTGCCATGCTTCCTACCTAGATAATAGCGGAGTGAACCTCTGAACCTGTAAGCTAGCCCCAATTAAGCACTGTCCTTTATAAGAGCTGCCTTGGTCACAGAAACAGAAACCCTAAGACGCCATGTCAAAGTGGAAGGAGACAACTCAGGAAGTTGTCCTCTGACCTCCACATGTGTGCCATGGTGCATGTATACACACACACACACACACACACACACACACACAACTGATATATGATAACTATTGGAATAATTTGAAAGATGAAAGCAAACAAGCAGAGCCAAGCTTGGGACCCAGGACAGCTGCCCAAGTTGCTGTCCTTAAAGACCGGGTGATAGCAACGGTGGTGCAGGAGGCTTCCTGCAGAGTCGGGCTTGTGCAGCAGAGCGGCATCAGAGAATCGCACCAAGTAGGAGCTTGTGAAGGTTTCAGGACCAATGAGCAGGAACGAGCCATGAACCTAGAACGGGGATGGTGAGCTACCGCGTGCTCGACTTCAGCCAGGATGGGGAGCTGGACAAGCACAGAGACTTGGGACCATGTGGGGTTACATTTCTTCTAGGGGAAGGTACATTTCCACTGTATCCATACACTTCACCCTCTGAGTTCTGGGGCAGAAAGCAAAGACCAATGGAAAGAGTTGTCGATCCCAAGGCCATTATTGATGGTATTTGAGAAAAGAATATTATGAAATAAAAAAATTAAACATAAAGCCCCATTCCCTCTCTAGGCAGGCCAAGGTACCATCTATGAAAAAGTGGCTCTAAGTGTGTTCAATAATTTGTGTTAAAATGATTTGTGAACAGCCCCTGTTCCACTAGGTCTAGCCCCTGTGAATCAAACCACATGCTCACAGCAAACAAAGCCAGCCCTGTCCGTGTGCATACTCCCAGCCTGCCTGACCCTGACCCTGTGGACAGAAGGGAGGGCTGGCAGGGCCTCGGCAACTCATCACCGTGTCCGAGTTGGCGCCTGCCTTCCATTCTTACTCTCCTTCTAGACTGATAGGTTCTCCGGGTATGTGTACTACACACACTGCATAAAATCTCCTTCTACAGTAAAAAGTAACAGCTTCAGACCAGTGCCTGCTCAAAACATTGGCAGGACAGCGGCCTGCAACAGAAAGGCAATACAAAAGAGGTGGCCTGAGCCTCCGCTCCCCGCTCTGACATAAAGTGATCCCACCACACCAGAAAATCCCACTAAGGAGAGCATTAAGGAGGATCCCAGTCAAAGAGTAAATGGGAGGTCCCGCTAGTCCCGGCGATGGCGA
This sequence comes from Apodemus sylvaticus, assembly GCF_947179515.1. NCBI lineage: Eukaryota > Metazoa > Chordata > Mammalia > Rodentia > Muridae > Apodemus > Apodemus sylvaticus. The sequence continues at coordinate 87,205,012 of NC_067478.1, read as the reverse complement.
TGGCAACACATTAGAATTCTAGATGCAAAACTCTCCATTTAGAGAGCCGGTGCTACATCTGTGCTGTCTGCCAGCTCCTAACAGAGGTTATGACATTAGGCTAGTTTAAAGGGAACAACAATAAATCTGGCCACAAACACATGCATCTGGAGTCCCTGCATGCAGAAAACTGAGGAAAGAAGACCTGGAGTGACAAGCCACCCTAGGTTATATAGAGAACTTGTCTCAAAAAAAAAAAAAAAAAAAAAAAAAGGAAATTAAAGGTCACAACTGTAAGATCCTGGGGCCAATCTCCCACTTGCTCAGAGGTGGGGAATATCTATAGTTATTAAAATCCAGTGAGTCTGGGCGTGGAGAATAAAGATGGCTCAGGGGGTGAAGCCCACCAACCTGAGTCCGATCCCCACAACCCATGCAAAGGTGGGAAGGTGAGAACTGATTCCAGATTAGTTCCCCCTATACATACACACATACATGCCCCCCAACTCAGACAAATTATGGCACACACCCTCACATGTACATCATGGCCATACACGCTAATGATAAACAAAATGAAAAACAAAAGGGCTAACTGAAAAGAAAACATACATCCTCTCACGAACAGATTGTCTAAAAGAGAAAACATTTTTCAGATTGGACAACAAAGGCTGATCAAGAATAAATAATGGAGGTGGGGTCTAGATGCCATCTCCTGCAGAGATCGGTGTTTCCAGAGTAATTGGATGCTCACGAAAGACAGCAAAGTGGCTCTCCAAAAACTGAGCAGAGGGGAGAAATGACAGGTCCCTTGATAGGAGGGTAGAGGTGGGCATGCAGGTGGGAGATGCTAAGTCCCAAACTGTCCATCAGAAAGACTGCCGCCCACCCCATCCACTAGCACAGCCCTATGAGCAGCATGAGGACCCTCCCAGGAACATCCCCTTACCACAGTGACTCTCATCACTGTTATCTCCACAGTCATCTTCAAGGTCACACTTATAGGACAGCGGAATGCAAGTCCCCGACTCCTGGCACCGGAACTGAGTGTCAGCATCACAGACCGTCGTGGCTGAGTGAGAAAGAAGCGGCACATTGACATTTGTTATGTCCAGTTCATCCCCTGTCCCCCTACAAACCTCCTCACCAGAATAGCAGTTAAAACTAGAGGGAGGCAAGCTTCAGTAACAACAAGAACTACACCCTAATCTCACAGCAGAAACAAATCTTACAGGAACCTGAAACTCCCATCCAACCTAAGTAAGGGCATGTGTATTCCAGGGCCAGATGCACATAGAAATGGGGCCCAGACTGTGAGACGCTGCTGGCTGGCTGGGAGAGGAAGTGCAGGGATGAAGTAGGCCTAAAATCCTTCTAGCTTGTCAAGCACTCTTCCCAAGTAAGCACCATAAACTCCATTGTCCTTGAGGGATGTCCCGTCCCCTACCAGCAGCTGGCACACATTTTACAGGTGAAAAGAACACAAACCCAGAATCCTATGGCAGGAACGAGCGTTATATCTGTACTCAGTAAGGGTTTAAGTCCTCACACTAACTCTTCCTAAGCTACCATTTCCTCTGTTGTAAGGGGAAAGTAAAGCAACTGTGTCTCAATCAGCTGGGACTCGATATCCCATCTACAGTTTATGAGTCCTTACCCTTTGCTCCTGGCTTTCTTCTAATATTGACAGAGACCACCTGGTGCATTACTATGCATATAGAAGAGTACAGGGCTAGGGCCACTCCCTATCAAGCTGACTGCAGAGGTAATGGGCTGCTAAGGTTGTCTTTCTTCTCCCTCAACATGCCTCAGTATCATTAGAGTGGGTCTGGAAATCGATTAACTCGCTCTCCTAAATAAATATCCCAGCTGCTCCAAAACCCTGGGGCCCGGGGAAAAGGTCTCAGGAGAAATGAGGGAGGGAAGAAAGACTGTTCTCCAAGCTGCTGGGGAGCTGACACTGGGCAGGGCAGCATCCTGGAACAGAGGGTGGAGGATCCCTGTACAATAAAACACCAAACATTGTCGCTAGACATCCCAGCCCCTCTTATTTGAGGTTCCATTTCTTCTCTGTAATTGAGCTCGTGGTAGGAGGCAGGGAATGAATACAAAATGACAAGACTGTAGGGGATTCTGGTCAAAACCTGAGTGCCTGGCACCCACCCAGCTGGAGGACTCTGTTTAACGGAGTAAAATGCCTGATAATGTCGCTCCCAAGTCGCCAGCAAGGGATGCCCCCTCCGCTCTTCTGCTGCAGCCGACAGGGTGCCTCAGCAGAAGCACCCTGCCACACTTTCCCTGTTCTACAACCTGGTCTGCAGACAGGGCTTTGCTCACCATCTGGACAGGGGTACAGGCATAGCCCTCCTTGATAAGGAGGCCATGAGAGACAGATCTGGCCCCTCTATCTGGTTCCCAGGGGAGAGGTTTCAAATGCTCCCCACTCTTTATCACCTCACCCCTGTCACATCTGACATGTGGAGACTTAAGCCAAGTGAGTTCAGATATGTGAGTGAGAGGGCAACAAAGGTTGTCTAAAGGAAAGATGGGGTGGGGAGTACTGCAATCCTCAACTGACAGACACCAAAGAAAGAGGACAGAGCCAGCCCCATATTTCACCCACTGTAGGGGCTCCCACTGTGTAGAAATCTGTGAGATCAGTCACGGGGCTAGGGCTGTGGGAGGCCAGTGCTGAGGCCAGTAGCCACCTGCACAAACACAGAGGTCATGATTTCTGGGCTCATACAGAGCTGTTAGGAGACCATGAGCCCGGGGCAGAGGAAAGCTAGCCCACTTTTCTTTACTTCTCCTATGCCTAATGTCTGAGCTATTTCCCACAGGCCTATATGGAATATTTCCCTTCCATTATCTCCTTCATTTACTTAATAATATTTTTTAATGTTTTAAAAGAGCTTTTACCCGCACAAACATCACACCTTCCTGCAACAACATAGATACATGGAAAAGGCCTATTTAAAAAAAAAAATTAAAGACAGCCAGAGGCACAAACCCTTCCCAGTCTGCCACTTAAGATACTCCTTTGCACCACCACAGCAGGGCCCACAGAATCAATTAGCCAGGGCTTATAAGGGTTCACAGAGACGGAGGTGACAATCGGGGGGGGGGGTCCTCTGCATATACGGTATGGTTGTATAGCTGGGTGTTTTATGGGACTCCTAACAGTGGGAGCAGGAGCTGTCTCTGACTCTTTTTACTGCTTTTGGGACCCTTTTTCTCCACTGGATTGTCTCAGCCAGCCTTTTTATGAGGGTGTGTGCCTGGTCTCATTATAACTTGTTATGCTGTGTTCTGTTGATATCCCTGGGAGGCCTGCTCTATTCTGAAGGAAAATGGAGGAGGAGTGGATCTTGGGGAGAGGGGTGGTGAGAGGGACTGAGAGGATAGGAGGGAGAGGAAACTGGTGTTGGGATGTAATATAGGACAGAAGAACTAATATAGCTCTTTCCCCGGATGGGAAACTTGCATACACTGAGGTCAAGGGAAAATGGGAGTATATAAAGCTCATACGAAACTCCTAACAAGCCAAAGATGGTAGGTAAGGACATCACAAGGCCCAGGTGAACCTAAAGAGCTACCTTAGATGCAAACTAGATAAGCTTGCTCTAAAATCATTAATCCGTGTTAAGGGACATGGATCCCCAGCATGTGCCCCATGGAAGGCCTACACAATCTGCCAGGACCCACAGGCTTCCCTCATCAGCCTGTTCTACAGAGAGCCTCTGGGTAGCCAGGGGTAATGGATACGAAGCACAGGCTTGGCGTGGTCTCTGGGTTCCCTGCTTGCAGTCGGGATCCCTCTCATCCAGTTCATTGTGCTCACCGTTTATCCTTCCAAAGGCAAGTCCTTACCACAGCACATGGGTGGTTCCTGTCTACTGTTCCAGCAACACCCACAGAACTGCAGATCTGGGCTATGCATCGTATCCTACCTGCCCTGTCATCCATGGGAGGGGGAGCACAAGGCTCCGTGGTCATCACTCTACCTCTGCTCAGTGCTCCCCATGCTCCTCAGACGACCTCGCTGTGCATACAGGAGCCGATGGGGGTGCCTTTCCAGGGCAATACAGTAACTCATCCTGGCATGCAGGCCTCTACTCAACTGCCCACTGGCTTCTCAGACGCAAACTTCCCTACCTACTGGAAACCCAGCAAAGACTCCGAGATAGAGGTGCTAAGTATCAGTGAGTGTATGTCTTTATGAAGAAATTCAAAACCATTCAAACCTACGCTGGGAAAAGAGAACCAAAGCTAAGCAGATGTCTGTCTCTAAGCCTGTAAAATGGAGCTGGGCCTTAGAAGCCTCTCAGTGAAAAGGTCATTTGAACATGACACACCTACCAACGTTCCTCCACATTCCAGGCCCCACGGCTCCCCTGACCAGTTATAACAGGCTAATCTCTCTTCAGCCTGGCACGCCCCTGCATCACCTAACAGAAGCAGCATAGGAGGTGACACCTGTTGCCTGGCTTTGAAATGTCTGAGTGCTGAATTTGTTTTTTTTTTTTTTTTAGGATAATACAACTTTTAATAAAACTATTATAGTAATCTCAAAGACAAGGTAAAAATCACTGAGTAACAACCATCTAGAGTAAGTAGTTATTGTCATAAATAGGGTAGGAAAAGAAGCGGTTAGCCTGGAGATTAATGATGCATATAGCTCCTCAAAGATGACCAGGAACCTTACGGCTGGAATCTAAGAATATGCAGCCAAATCAAAAGCTGGCTTCTTACCACAACTAGCCCATGACCATCCCAATCCTTCTCTCTTACAGGACCCTTCTGTGACAACAAATCAAATCATGTCATGCACCTCTCAGCTACCAGTGACAACACCCGGTAGTACGGTGAAGACACCAAACTCAACAACCCATGTTGTCCAGTGAGCTCAGTTTCAGCCTTACACATGTAACAAATTGATAGCATAACATATATTTATATGTGGGGTTTCTGCCAAAATCCCATCCATTTAGATAAGCACCATAGCAGTGTCCAGCCAGAACCCCAAACTATAGGCCTCGGGCCAGAAGGACCAGCCAGACCCCTGAGCAATGGTGCCTATGCCTGGAGACTCACGGCAGTTTCTCTCGTCACTCATGTCTCCACAGTCATTGTCGAAATCACACCACCAAATGCTGTTGATGCAGTTGCCGTTGCTGCAGCGATACTGGTTACGAAGACAGGTGTTCTCTAAAACAGGGGGAGGAGGGGAGCCAGGGTTATTCTTCGTCCACCGGACCACAAAAACATTCTCTTCTAGGTTTCCTTTTTCTCTTCCCCCAACTGCATTCTGCTACGGATGGGATGGAGCAGGGGACGGAAGGTCCAAGTGGACATGCATGCATGCACAGGAGACAGGAAGCACACAAGCACACACACACACACACATATGTACACACACACACGTGCACGCACATATACACACACCCTTCACGAGCCTCTTTCTTTCCTCTTTAAATCAAAACTGAAGAAGAGGCGGGCTGCCAGTGTGTGGAGGTGAGTACTATGAAGAAAAGGAAAAGGCTGATAGCAGCTGGGTCTCCCGGGAAACAAGAGGCCATGTCTACAGAGCATCAGACGTACCCAGGCCATCCGCCTACAGCGATAATATGCACCTATTTGGCTCTGTGTACTCACGACTTCCACGTTCAAGATTCAGCTAACCAAACACCAGAAATATGCAGGGGGTGGGGGAGGGATCGCATCTGTACTGCACCTGGACAAACTTTGTTCTCCTTGATATTATTCCCTGAACTGTAGTAGGTATTATCAGCAGTCTAGAAGTGATCTAACGTATACAGTAGGCTGGATATGTGTTACGTGCTCTTCTACAAAGGAAATGCATCCAGCGGGTTACATGCAAATCCTATGCTCTTATACAAAGCACTTGAGGATCCATAGAATCTATTACCCCAGAAGTCATGGATTTGGGGTTAGGAAGGGATGATTTTATGTAGTTAGACAATAGTTATATATCCGTGTATATACTACTTTAATAAATAAGCAGCTTACTAAGATTTTATGATTTTTTTCTTTTTTTGGTCCCATGGTTCCTTTGAAGCAAGAATTTACAGAGGACATAAAAGCTTCGTTCAGCACACTGGGTCAAGGACACCAGTAGCTGTGTGGACAATCTAAAGCATTCCGATGGTGACTAGAGAAACCTTTCTGCCCTCTTCTTATAATTTACTGTTGACTTTCTTTCCAAATAGCTTTAAGACGCCATTAGGAGCATGAAAGGAAGCTTCCTGTTTCTGAGGGAGGGAGGGTCATCTTTTCTCCATTTGTATTTCTTAGAGAAACTGGCTAATAAAGCCTCTATTGTACACTCGCCTGCCCTGGCCTCAGACAAGTGTGGTTAGGACTGCTAAGTAAATATGACCCAGAGAAGAAGGAAAACACAGGAATTCAGCCATCAATCCATGAACTTCAGGCCAGACCACCTTTCCTAGACTCAGGCTGACAGGAATATGAGGCTTGAAACTGGGGGGGTGGTGAGGTGGGGTGGAGAGGTGGGGGTAGGGGTGGCAATAAGATAAGGGTTGGGGGACCTGGGTGAATTGAGGGGGTGTCAAGTCAAATTCTCTTTCTCTCTCTTTCTCTCTCTCTCTCTCTCTTTCTCTCTCTCTCTCTGTCTCTGTCTCTGTCTCTCTCTCTCTCTCAAAACATTTATTCAAATTCTAACTGGTTAAAGAGAAGGCTCCTACTGTCACTGACTTGCTCACAGCTTGGAAGTCAAGACTTTTAGACCTCTGCCAAGCCTGATTCCGAACATCTGGGCCATTCCAAGCTCTGTAACGGCAGACAGAAAGCACTCTGCTCTGACAGAGTTTAGCCAGTTACATTTGGAAGGCAAGCTGCTCCGTGGTTGCACAGAGGAATACACAGAACAAAAGGGAGTTGGACCTGAGGGAGGCTGTATCACTTGCCATCAAAACAAGGGCCACAGCTATGATCTTTATATGAACGGCCTGAGACTGCTGTGAAGAGCCAGAGGCTTTACAGCCTGGACCAGAATACCTCTTGGTATCTAACAGGTATCATTTCCACCTGGGACATTTTCTAATATCCAAAACCTAGGAACTACTGGGATCAACAAAGAACGGAAAAAGAGCATAGGGAAAACCAGGGACACACCTTCTTTGACACAGGTGTTGTTCTTCCTCTGATAGCCCTGAGGGCAGTCACACATCAGGTCCCCAGAGGGAAGGACACTGCTGGTCACACCTTCTGGACACCTGCAGCTTTTGCTGTTGTTGGCTTTAGGAAGGCACAGTAGACTGCAGGGCTGAGGCACGCAGGCATTGCTTCCTGGAGAGAAAACACAGAAGGCACACTTAGGTTAATACATACGTGCCGTGGGGCAGCCGGAGAACGGGAGCCACTGAAAGTTGTCTCACAGATCAAGTGGTGGGGACCTTAGAAAATTTCTGAAGCATCAACCACATTGGTAAACCTCTGTTTGGAGGCCTACGTAAGGGCCTAATCCTCACAGTGAGGGCTTCTCAATGACCTCTCTATAAGACTGCGTGGGCCTATGGGACTAGAGAAAATGGCTCAGTCATTAAGAGCATTTGTTCTTGTAGAAGACCCAGGTTCCATGCCCAGCGCCCGCAGGGTTCACAGACAGCTCCCAGCCATCTGTAGCTCCAGTTCTATGGTTTTGACACCTTCTGACTTGTGTGGGTACCAGGCAAGCACGTGGCGCACATTCTTACATGCAGACAAACACTCAAACACATACAAACAAAGTTAAAAAGATGGGTGGGGCTGCGGAATTAAGTTACCGTAGGCTTCGCAATCACCTGTTAAGTTGGAGTGACAGCATGGTGACCTACGGTGGCACTCAGAAGCCTAATCTGTGTAACCCGCAGCTGTGGTGGGTCTGCCATTACAGTCTGCAGATCCAGGATGCCAAGGGAGACAGGAACAAGCTTCTCCTCTAGGAAAGGTGGCTTTGCAAACCCATCTGCAGTCACCTGAGGGTTCAGGCAGATCTCCCAACTTAGAGACCCTTGCTGTTAGGTTTTAAACTCAGACAAATCCCTGAGGTTTTTTGATATGTTACATATCAAAATGGACACTGGACTCAGGTTCTCTCCGCATCCCCCCAGTCCCTTCCTGTCACAGGGTCCTCCTGGCTGGCACACCCTGCTCCCAATCCTGAACTCTTCTGACCAGGGGCTGGGCTGCTCTTCCTATATGATCTAACTGTTTTAGTCACCTGCCCTCCTTGTCCATTTGGACTCCTGGATGCTGCAGCAGGTCCCTCCTGTCCCTTTCCCTCTTCCTCTCTTCTCCTGGCACAGCACAACCTGATCTTGTGCATTCTGCTCTCTCCCGCATATCCCCGCCTCTGGCTCTGCTCTCCCACATATCTACAGTAAACCTTCTCCACCACCATACCTAGAAGCAGTCATGTTCCTTTCCTTTTCTTTCTTGTCTCCACTCACTGGCTACCTTCCTTGTCTTTCGATAACATTTTTTACAGGCTCCAGCTTGAATGGGTTTTGCTCTTCAGAACCCGAATGCCATTCCATTGAAATATATACCTAGATAATGGTCTCCCCTTCTCAAGTCCTTTGTGCCACAGCACAGCTAACAGGCTGAGAAACCACACATAAACCTGATTAGCCACTATCCTACAATAAATCCACACAAGGGCCGGGTACTATACTGATCTAACTACTCTGCTGATCTTTCCCCTGGGTCAGCTTAGCAAAAAAGAATTCCAGAGAAGATGTCCAAAACGCCACAGCACACATGCACCCTTGGGCTCTCACAGAAAAACATGGCCAAATTGCTTTCCTGCCTTCCACCCCTCTCCCACTAGAAGCAGAGGATACCACACTTATTTTCTAATCAGAAGCATGGCCCATGAGGCACTGAAATTGTAAAGTGTATGTATCGTTTTCTTTTGCTCATGGTTTTAATCGTGAAATAGGAAAATAAGCATGAAAATATTTTTACAAAACTCATTGTCTGGTTCTTTGGTTGGGTCATTTCATAGACATATCTCCTCCCACACCTCCCAGAAATCCACATGATTTGTTTCCATGCATCTAAGACTTAAGCTAGGCTGGAAAACGAGTCTCATAGATAGTTTAGTTTCTTTTCCTGTTTCTGACAAAGCAACCTAAAGGAGAAGGGATTTCTTTGTGCTTTCCCACAGGGAACTGGTGAAAGAGAGAGTTTGAGGGAGCTGGGCCTTTGTGCACACCGAGAGCAGAGAAGGATGGAGGCGGTATTGATATTCACTTCCATTTGTTTGTTTATTCGGTCCAGGACCCCAGCCAGCGCATGGTGACATGAATCATATGAACATTCTCCCAACTCAACTAACGTGATCAAGATAACCCCCGGCAGATATGACCAGACCCCCATTTGGAATGGGATTCCAGATTCTGTCAGGTTAACAATTAACGTTAACCATCACAATAGATGACCATTGCCATTGACGGGGGCTTTGGGGGTATTGTTTAAAGTGGCATTGCAAATAAAAGTAAAATGATTTAGTGATGATATCATTTTGATGCTAAGAAAAAGAGTAAGAGGCACTATACATATACACACATATATATATACATGTATATATGCATTATATGCATGCATGCAAATATGCATATATGTATATACACACATACATAAACACATGTGTACTCACCCACAGAGAAAATTTCACATGATAAAACATTGGAAAAGACTCCAGCAAATGACTCAGTCTACCATAGGAGCCTCAGTGCCAGCTTGCCAGAACAGAAGCCTAAGATATCAGTTTACCCTGACACCTGTGGGAATCAGGTGTTCTGCTACCTCAAGAAGTCCCACATTGCTCACTATAGGCGTTGACACAGGGCTACCCCCAATGACAAGCAACACAAGTTGTGCTGTGTGTTCAAACCACTCAGTGGTCCAAGGAAAGGAGGGCTGACGGACTCAGTCCGTTAAACATGCTCAGTTACAGGATGATTTCACATGAACTGTGCCCATAAAATGCCATGACTAGGATTATCACATGCAGAATGAATGTCCCCAGGTAGACAAGGAAAAGTGTGGGTCCTGTTTAAAGAAGCTGAAGCAGGCAACGCTGTACAGCACTGCCAGGATGAGAGCTCACGCAGGGCAAGACCGAGCATGCCGCCAGGTCTGAGGAGAAGAACTGGGCAGGGCAGAGCATCCCAGCCACCACGAAGACACAGAGCAGAACATGGGTGTGCTACATGAGGAGGCCCCAAGGAAACGGAGGGAGAATCCACCATAGACCCTTTACACAGGACGCCAGCAGTGTGCGGTATGATGACCGTTATCCCGTGTGAAGAAGAGGCAGATGCCCCTTTAGAAGACTTAGCCTAGGACATCCTCATAAGGCACAATCAGGACACTTTCAGATTTTCTCTTTGGAACATTCTTCCCGAATCCATTTAGGAATCCAAAACTGCCACCATCTCACTTAAATTTCTAAATATTTAGCAATTACCAAATTCATGTTGCCTCAAGAAACAGATATCCACACCCACGTTCACAGGTGCTGGGAAACCTGTCTTTATGGTAGGCTCTGAAGAAGAATTAAAAGAATTCCAAAATGCTTCAAGCCCTGGCAGTACCAACTAAAGAGACCCATAATCTTGCAAAATGACCGCTTTAAAGGATGAAAGAGAATCTTCCTACCAGGAGAAACAGTGGCAGCTCTGTGGCTCTGCCTAAAACCAGCCAGATAGCAAGACCAGAAACGCCTTCCCCAACAAGTATCTCCTGACTCCCTGACTGCTCCATGCAAACCAATTTTTTATTCCAGTTAGGCACCCATCAAACTGCAGAACTCTGATTGCTGTCACATCAGGAAGGCACTGCTATTCTTTTCTTTGGGGGGGGGGGTGGTTTTCTTGTTTTTATGTAAGTACACTGTTGCTGTCTTCAAACACCCTAAAAGAGGGCATTAGATCTCATTATGGATGGTTGTGAGCCACCATGTGGTTGCTGGGATTTGAACTCAGAACCTTCAAAAGAGCAGTCAGTGCTCTTAACCGCTGAGCCATCTCTCCAGCCCTGAACCTAGCTTTCATGTGAGAAGACAATGAGTGTGTGGGAAGGCATATGGACTGGGGAAAAGCCAGTGATGCCTACACAAGCCTGTGAAACTCAGTGTGGTGTGGGTGACAGAGCTATCCCCTAATAAACACACCTACCATTGTTTTATGCTTGGTTAATAGAAAGTCCTACGCATGTTAGGATTGAATGACAAAAATAGCAAAGGTGGGTGGCCTGGCACTCGGGGGCTCCCCGAATGCATCCTGCACTGGGGTACCCTCTCAGGGTGCTACAGAGGCAGGGAGGGTAATGTCAACAAGCCTATGGATGAGGGGCCTGAACAGCACTGGTAACCTCACCTTGGAAGCATTAAACTCAAACAGGCTGTCTAACACACTGGAAGCTTGCTTTTGTCAGGAAAAGTCCTGCTTGGTCCTGAAGAAGGATACAAGAGAATCCCAAATGTGGGGCAAAGAGATACACTAAGAGCTGATCTTGCATCCCTGTCTGCCTGCGTTCCTTCAAGCTAGCCTTTCCTCAGGTGCAGACACTGTCCCACCCAACCCCCTCAATCACTCTTCTCTAGCTAGTTCAAGTGACAATCACTCCTTAGAACAGGAAGGAGAAACAACACTTCTGGGGTTCAGCCGCAGACTGCACCTCCCTGCTCCCCAGGGACTGGGTGTGACCGCCCCCCAGCCATGCTTGAGCTGCTGGCCTAAGAGGCAGCCAAGACAGGAAGTGGGGAGCCTGAGTTGATCAGACTCACTGAAACAGTGCTATCGAGACTGCTGGGGGCATACCCAGCGTGCTGTGTGCACCCACAAAAATGGAGCCATGCTCTTCTGGACAAGGTGGCATCTTAGAGAACATTTTTGCAGACTGGGAAGTGGAGCAGCAGGGGTGGCATCCTGCATCCCAGGACTAGAGAGAATGGTGCTGAGGCTGAGAAGCAGGGCCCCATCACCCTGCCCTACTTTAAATCAGTTATCTCTCAAGGTTGAGCTGGAGCTATATAATATCCTGTCTCAAAAATACAAAAAAAAAAAAAAGAAGAAGAAGAAGAAAAAAAACTAAAACCACAAAACCATAAAAAATGGGTGCCTCTTCTTCTTCTTCTTTTTTTTTTTTTTGTTAAAGCGGCTTCTCCATTTAGTGGCAGTTCTCACACTGGTGAGAACCTTTGGGAAGACTAATTAATATCTAGGATTTCATTCTTTGATCTGTAAACCACAGATCCTAATACCAACTCCCAACCGGCTGAGAAGTCACACAAACAATGCTGACTTAAGTTTGCACACAGCTTTGGAGTCCTTAAGGGAGTTCCCATGCTTTCTTCCTTAGTTCCAAAGGGATAACAGTGGTTATCTATAACTGTATTATTTTCCTTGTCAATTTTCTCTTCAGGTGGTAAGCCAAGAACAGCAAAACAGTGCCTATCACCCCTATAGTTCAAACAGGAAACCCAGCACTGTGTCAATAGAGGCAAGCCAGCAGACCCAGGAAGCTTTTTAACCCCATAGAGATAAGGAAGGTGTGCTTAAAAGGACTATTCTTCCCAGAAAAGCCACGCCTTTCTCCTAGAGAATCAGTCTCCTTCAAGATAAGCAAATAGGCAGTCAGGGAAGAAAGGAGGCTCCCATAAGAGTGATCTCAGCCTGCAGAACTGGCTGGCAGAAGGTCCTGGAATCCCAAGCCAATAGTTTTAGAAGTCCCTTAGCCAGGAGTGGTGGTGCACACCTGAAGGCCTAGTGCTCAGTGAGCTGAGGCAGGAGGATTGAAAGTTCTAGGACAACCTAGGTAACACCATGAAATTCTGTCTCAAAAATAAACAACAGAGACAATTAGGCATGATGGCACTGATTTCAGCACTTTGAAGGCTGAGGCAGGGGGATGGCTGGCCTGGGCTTCACGGTGAGTTTCAGGCTAGGCTGAGCCGCAATGTGAGAATTTGTTTCTAAATGAAAATAAAGTCTGCTTATCCTTGCTTTCAACAAATAAGAACTAAGCACCTCCTACGTGCTGGGCACTGGCAAAACATTGAGAAGAGAAAACAAGACATTCATTTCCTGAGGTTCACACATTCAGCATGGATTATGAATGAAAAAAACTGCACAAAGTGTGGCCACAGATTTGGGTATGTGCAATGGGCACTGAAACATGTGGGCGTGTGAGCATCTGAGAACCCAGCATGCACCATTCCTTGTGAATGTGTCAGAGGGACTAAGCTCAAGATAGACCTCTCGCAGCTACAGCCAGAAGCCCATACCACCCACCACTGAGAAGCCACGGGCAGGAAGAGGGCATAATCACCCACTAAGCACCAGCACTCCAGGCAGGCAGAACTTGCTGTCTTCCAGCTGTTTGTGTATCATTAGAAAAGAAATTAAGATGCCATTAGGAAGAAATTAAATAATGTGCATGCTGTCGTGTCAACAGAGAGGCAAACCGCCAGCTCTCGCTCCGAGTCAAGACTGCCCACACTCAGCCCCTTTCTGGAGACCAAGTCTGGGGAGGTAGAAGGGGAAACTGCCTTACCAGCATTCTTTCCCTTGTAGAAAATCTTCATGTCCATCAGGCCCGTGAGCTGGCTTGCTAGACTCTCCACTTGGGATCTGCCGTACTTCGAAGCCCTGAAGATGCTGAGCTGTGACCAGTCATCCCAGTAGATCTCATTCTAAAGAGAAAACCTTTGCCTGTTAATCTAGTTCAATGGTCCTTCTTTTGGACACTTCAGGAGGACAAGGAGCACTCCATCCCGCCACTATGCCGGGACAACAGATGATCACTGAATAATGGGCCTGGTCAAAATTTCACTTAAGTGCAAGGGTCAGTGGTTTTATTGAAACCTCACCAACAGGAAGAAAAGGCTATCTAGTACTCGTTTAGTTGGACCACAGGAAGGTGGCTCAGTTTTAAAATATGCATCCCCATTCTAGGTAGCCGCATTTGCTCCCTGGGGTGAGAACGACTGGAAGGTTACCTAGGTGGCACACAGCATCAGTCAGCAGGGGGCAAAGCAGGGGAGGAGAACGGAACTGAGCCGAGGCCCCAGGCAGTGCAAAGCAAAGAGAGTCACTCAGAGGAGGAGGCCTCAACCTTCAACCTTTTGAAATGTGAGCAGTGGCAGAAGCCTACATCTCTCCATAAACGATGCAGACAAGTTAGTGCAAATTTGGAAGGCAGACAGTTTTCAAGACCTCAGACCAACTAGGCAAAAGCCCAACAGGCCTCAGCTCCGCCCGCGCCTAGCCATGTTCTTCCCCTTCTCTGGCAGATTTGCATGTGAGCGAATGACAGGACAAGGACTCACCTTAAAGACAGCAATGGCGTAAGGGTGTGGGAGGTTGTCAAGGATGACTGAGCGCTGCTGGCCACTGAAGGTGATGCGCTCAATACAGTCCAGGTAAGCATCCGTCCAATAGATCCACTGGCCGTCCACGGAGATGCCATTGGGCCACTTTACGTCCTCTGACACAAGGCGATAGGCAGCGGAGCCATCCATGTTGCTCCGGTAGATCCCAGGCTTCAAGTCTCCCCAGTCAGTCCAGAACATCACCCTGGTCAACACAGGGATCACACAATCTCATCAGAACGACACAGGACAGCCTTGGTTCTACTTCCCAGAGGTAAGTAACGCCTCAGGGCAATCATAATATTATTAGCTGTCTGTCTTAATATTTGACATTCATTCAGAAATGTAGTTGAACCTGACTCAAAAATTCACCTACTCAAGTCGGCTTATAATCACACTATTCCAATACTATACAAAGAAATGCACATATATACATGCTAATCCAAATGCTAATTGGCAGAGGAAGTGATATGTAATATTATACAATAGAATATACCTATTGCAATGCCCCCCAGTATATTGAATACAAAATAGCTTGAAATCTATATATTGTATGCGCTACTTAATTTTTGACAATGACACAAACTAGAGTCACCTCAGAAGGAGCAGCTTCAGTTAAGGAACTGCCTTCATCAGACTGGCCTGGAGCAAGCCTGTGGGCCATTTTCTTGATTCATGATTGATACAGGAGGGTCCAGACCTCTGTGGGCAGTACCACCCCTGGGCAGGTGGCCCTGGGTTCTATAAGGAAGCCGGCTGAGCAGGCCGCTGGAAGCGATCCTGTAAGGGTGGGCTTCAGATTGCCTCATCGAGGGACTGCAACCTTCGAGCAAGATCAACTCCTTCCTGCCACCTCAGTTGTCATCCATGTTTTTAATGGAAGCAACTAAAGTGCTGCATATGCTCTGATAAGCCACTGTCATTCAATGCACATGTCCGCTGACGGCAGGAAATCACAGATACACTGATTCTATCTGACAAGTCCTGTGTGTCACTAAGGGGCGCGCTATATTTGATGATCATGATTGAACACCAGTAAAAAGACTGAATAATGCAAGCAAAAAAATTAATAGAGGCAATTATGTATGACTAACTATGACTATTACGTAACAGTGATGTGATTACGTCCCAAGCATGTAGGAGGATGAAGGGTAACGAATGAGAACAGAGCCGACTTGAGCATCCTTTCAAGGTCCTCTCTTCTCTTACAATATCTTGACCCGAGCCAACAGATTTCTTTTAGAATGTTCTTTTTAAAACAGTGTTAATTCTCAATCATAAATACACACAGAGAGAAAAGCTAACACAGTGTTTCCTTCTTAGTAATGTTTGCTGTGATGAAGTTGTTAGTGAAACACAGTCATGCGTACCCCGTGTGCACATAATTTTAAGTATGAAAGCCTGCACATGTAGGGAGTTCTGTGTGTGAGAATGACTGATCAAATTAAATGTTTATGAGATTCATGGAAACACAAGATTAAAAAAAAAATATATCCTTATAATTTATCAGTGGCCTGCCTGGTTTACAGACTCTCTTTCATGTTACCTTTCCTATTGAAACACCCCACAGACGTGAGACATCTGGAGACATTAAGAGAGTTGGATGCTTTCTAATCAAATAACACTTTCTTATTGGACCACAACAAGCAAGCTATGGCTTCAAAGGCCTCAGTCAACAGGTCGTCTCCCCCACTATCACCAGAAGCAGAAACCCAGCCTCAAGTTTTCACTTGCAGTGGGCAGAATGCTAACTTCCCGTAGGTAGAACACACTTACCCTTCTTGGGGTACAAGGACTAGAGCCCTGGGCCGATCAAGCACAGAGGAATTGACAATTGTCAGTCGGAAGTCACCATCTGGATTGGCTACCTGACAAAACAAAGGGGGGAGATGGAGAGGGATCTAAGTTCCTTACAAAGTCCCCAGAACCAAAGACCTCCATGGGCCCTGCCTACCGCGTGCTCACTACACCTGCCCCTCTACTCCGGGGTTTCATTCTAGAACCATCGGGAAGCCTGCCTTGATTGCCAATCAGAAGGTGCTGATCATGTCCGTGGTTGAGGTCAAATTTCACATGGGCTGAAGGAGAAGCTAGGATTCTGTGCTCCCTGACTCCAACCCCGGAGCACAACAACTTGCACAGAGGTAACTGTTGTGGGGCCTCAGAGTCCAAAAAGCTCCCGAAGTCTTACTCTTCAGCACCTGCCCACATCTTCCTGCATGCTTTAAACCATCCTAGATCACCTGCAATTCCTACGACAGTGCTGGTGCTAAGTAGTAGGTGAGTTGCTCAGAAATGTGCAGACACAGGAAAAGATGTCTGCACACTCAGTACTGTCCTGGTTTTGTTTTGTTTACTATTTTTGATTCATGGATGTGAAACCACAGATTTGGAGGGGCGACTGAACTATTCTATATGCCAATCCCTTCTGCCAGGGTCTTGAGAGGATTCCCCTCCGGCATCAGGCTCAGCTCGGAGGCAGGAGTCCCCAGAAGCTCCCCCACTCACTCCGCCTCTGCGTGCCATCCACTCCCCAACCACACAATTGCCTGATTAACTAAATGTTCCTAGCAGAAGGGACAGGTTTCTTTATGTCCTTTCCACCGAGCAACTTCCTTTGCACGGTTTCCATTTGTTTTAAGACAAGCTCTCTGTGTACCTCCCTCCGGCTGGCCTTTTAACTTTATTATGTAGCCCAGGCCTGCCTCAAAATCTTGATCCTCCTGCCTCAGCCAAGTGCTGGGATTGCAGGAGTACACCAACAGACCTGGCTCCTTTAAACTAAAAGCTAATCAGAAAGAGAATGTGTGTGTCCTTCCCACTCCTTGCTCTCCAGACCAGGCCTGGCGTGTCACCTGCACCAAATGGCACTCAAAGTGTGAGCAAATGAGACTCGTCCTCACACTCGGAGAAAAGGAAGTTTCAGGAAGGCCCTTGCTGCGTGTGCCTCGGCTGGCAAGATGATACGTGGATCCAGGGCAGCCTCCCCAGCCTCTGTCTCCGTCTCACTACATGTCATGCAGCTCTCTGTGTCTCCTCAATAACCTGCATGTCACGTCCCCATGCAGTGACAGTACCAAGAGCTACTGGGTCAGAATTCCAGGGCCTCGGCAGTAACCTGCGAGGCAGGGTGCACAGATGATTCCCTTACACACTACTTTGGGCGGTTCACAGGCCTTTCATCACCCTCACGGAACTGTGGCTATACAAGGTGGAACAGGTTTCTAGAAAGCTAATAGATAGATAGAGATCAATACGAATGACAGAGACATTGCTGCTTTTGATAATAATGGACTGTTATTGGTATGATGACTACAGCAGTATGAAATTATCATCATTATTGGTATTACAGGATGCTTCTGCTAGCCAAAGTACAAACGCTCATGGATCTTAAATGACACTTCAGGTTCCGTTAAATGGTCCTCGCATGGGTTCCTCAAGGTTACACATCCTGAGATGACCCCCCTTTCATCCCCTCAGAAGTTCGGCCCGCTTAGGCCCTCTAAACCCTGGGGAAATTTCCAAAGTGCTATGACACACTGCTTCCTATTTTCGTGTCAAATCTGGCTCAGAGCCCAGCTGCTCCACCTGCTTGCTTAATGAAGAGCCCGGGAATACTCATACCTCGATCTTTTTAAAGCCGGCATCCACCCAGTAAAGCAATTGGCTGAGGGGTTCGAAGGCCAACGCCTCCACAGTCTCCAGGCCGGAGTTGATGATCACCTCTTGCCCCGTGCTTCCATTCAAGCAGAGACGCTAGGAAGAGAACGCTGTAATCAACACTGTGAACTGTGTGGCTAACTCAAGGCTGGTCAGTCCCTCAGCAGTAACCCTGCCTTCAGCTAAGCCGGCCTGCCCAGGTCACGGGGTTTTATAGGAGTAAATGTGCAGATATAAGAAGATGTGTTAACAGAATGACAGACAGCTTCTGATCTGTTTCTATTACTGTGTGCTATTATTATAAATATAGATTAATAAAAACAATGCCCCTTTCAGAAAAATGATCTTTTTACTAAGACATGGGAGTCTGCTGTGTTTAAAATAAATGGGAAAAAAAAAACAAAAACAAAAAAACCAGACTGCAGCTCCTTTTTCCTTCTTCTGTCCCCTTTTATATAGTCCTTTATCTCTTGTAGGGCTCTTGGCCATCAGGTGTCACTGTTGGGGCAATTACGCTCAGTGGTCTCCCGAAACCCCAACCCTCACAATGTAAAACTTACCTTACCTATGGATTTTGGAACTAAGGATACAGTGAGCAAATGTGATAGCGCTCTTTTTGCTCTTGGTGAACCTAGGGACTTCTGCTTCCTAGACAAATGATCTACCACTGAGCTACGTTCCCAGGTTCAGCTCGGGATGGAGAGACGGCTCTGCAGTTTAAAGTGCTTCCTGCTCTTGCAGAAGAAAGTTCAGTTCTCAGCACCCACGTGGTGGCTAACTAAAGTGTCTGTTCCACAGTTCCAAAGGACACTTCTCTTGGCCTCCCCTGGTACCATACATGAATGCAGCACACAGACAGACAGACATGCAGACAAAACACCCACTGTACACAAAAAGTAAAATAAAAAAAAAATCTTTACAATGCATACATTTGACCATGAGTATACAGGTAATATCTAACCTATATAGAGATCTTTAATACCTATAGCCTTAACCTGGTGTGTGTATGTGTGGTTGTGTGTATGTAATTATATGTATGTGTGGCTGTTGTGGTTGTGTGGTTGTTTTATTTCTGTGTCCCGATCGCTGTGCCTGGGGCTTTATGTATACTGGGCAACTGCTGATCCACACAGTTGTATCTGGCTGAATCCATTCTCCCGCCCAAGTCCCCCACCATGCCCAGGCACTTCCTGGTTCTTTTCTGACCTCAGGAGAGCTAGAGAGGATAGATATGTGGACTGAAGATAACTGGAATGTCGCTACACGTTGACATGGAAGGGAAGATGCTAACAAGGAAGGTGACAACTGACACTCACACACTACCATCCCCAGAATCTTTCTAGCAGGAAACTAAGATCTTAGATGCAGTCAAAGATTCAGTTTTGGGGCATCCTTTCTCCTTCTCATAGAAGCAGAGGTAGGAAGGAAAAGAAAATTAAAACAGAAAACCAAAACTGGGCAGTGGTGGCGCATGCCTGTAATCCCAGCAATCTGGGAGGCCGAGGCAGGAGGATTTCTGAGTTTGAGGCCAGCCTGGTCTACAGAGTGAGTTCTAGGACAGCCAGGGCTATACAGAGAAACCCTGTCTTGAAAAAAACCAAATCAAAAAAAAACAAAAAACAAAAAAACCAGAAAACCGCAGTTTCCTCTAACAACCCAGAGATGGGTTGCCATGTGTAGACCTCTGCCTGCTCACCTTGCTTGAAGCCTGTCAGGACTGGACAGTCAGAAGCCACAGCCTCAAGACTTAACCAAGGACTGAGGGACCCACCTGGATGGTGTCTAGCGCCAGGTCAGACCAATACAGGCAGTTCCGTTCATAGTCGAAGTCCAGGGCCACAGCGGCCCGCAGCCCCGACAGAGGAATCTGCTCCACGGCTCCCGAGGCCAAGTCGTAGCGGTAGATGGACTTCCGCATGGCGTACAGGATGAACTCGTTCTCTTCTGCAGACACAAAGCAACCAGGATGGCCAGGGATGCTGAAGATCGCCAAGCAGGCCTGGCCTCCTTCCTACTTACACATACACCCCAACCCATAGTCACAAGGGTAGATCGAGTGCCAGAGCCTAGGAATCTAGGCTCAGGACACAGAACAAAATCACCTTTCCAACCTAGTAATTGCATTTCTTTATGTTTTCTTATACTGCAAAAACAGCAACAAAAAGAAAATTTCAACATCTATATTTCTGAGCTTTACCTACAGTTTTCCATCACACCTGTCAACGTGGTGGCAGGCTGGTCATTCCATATATCGTATCATGTGACTGCTCCAGAGCACCATTACCTCGGTGACACTTGGTGACTACTAAAGCTTTCCAGCCAAGTTTCCACACCCAGCATGCTCGCTCATACACACTATGGCCTGCGATGCTTTAGGTCCGACCTGATAAGCTTCCAAAGCAACAATCTATTTCTTCTGGAGTGATTACAAAATATTTGACAGAGTAATTACTGTTCTGTTTCTGCTGAACAAATGTTTACACAGTGTACTTCCTATGCACCACGCATGGTTTAATCCTCAAAACACCCGTGAGATAGAAGAATGAATATTAATTTGCTTAAGGACATGCAGCTAGGAAGCAAGTGGTCCAGACCCCAGAGCCTACACTTTAGCCTTTATACCACACTGCCTTTAATCCTGTGGATACTCACAATGCCATTTTTTAAGGCATATAGAGGATCAAAGTACTTTAGAGTTGTACCTAATGTTGGGCAACCAGTGATTTAAGGCCTAATACCCTCTCTTTCTACTTAGAAAATAGCACAGAAGCCATCACGGCCCTTCCACAGGAGGGCAGAGGAGCAGAGAGCATCTCTAGCTATAATAGCACCCATGGAACCTCTGGGTAGCTGACCGAACAGAGGTGCCCGAGGGCGGCCAGACTAGGAAGGATGTGTAAGCTCCACGCCCTTGAACATCACGTACACGCCCCTGTCTACTGGTTGCTCGTCTGTATCATCTGCAATGCCTTGTGTAGCGAGTAGATTTTAAAAGAACCCAGTCTAGATGCTGGGGAGAACAAAGTACGCAGTGTTCAGATGCTGCTTCTTGAGTGTGGGCCTGTCCAGATGTTTGTTACTGTGTCATCATCTCTCCAAATAGACTAACAATTAAAAACTCTTTAAAAAAAATGTAAAGCATCTACTGACGCTAGGCTACATGTGGGCTCAAGATGCAAACACAAATCCTTGCTTCATGCTTGCATTGGCTGCTGGGTTTTTGGTTTTATTTACTTTATTATTTTATTTTATTTTTGGTTTTTTGTTTGTTTGATTATTATGTTTTGTTTTCCCCTGTCTTGCCCTCATCCTCTTGACTCACTGAATTCACATATGCACGTAAGCTGCTTTATAAGACCCTCAGTACTGGGCCTGCAAGATGGCTCAGCAGCTTAAGACACTTGCTGCCAAGCCTGATGAACTGTGTTCAATCCCAGGAACCTACACAGTGGAAGAAGAGAATCAGCTCCCAGAAGTTGTCCTCTGACCTCTCCACCTGCACTCTGTCTCACTAATGCAATTCCCCTCCCCGCCACACACATACACACAAATAAATGTGATTTAAAAAAAAAAAAAAAGTCGGGGCTGGAGAGATGGCTCAGTGGGTTAAGAGCACTGACTGCTCTTCCAAAGGTCATGAGTTCAAATCCCAGCATCCACATGGTGGCTCACAACCATCCATAAAGAGGTCTGACACCTACAGTGTTGTTACATATAATAAATAAATAAATATTAAAAAAAAAAGTCTCCAATACTGATAACAATACATTGAAACCAAATCCACTAAGTCCGAGTAGGCAAAACACTTGTTTACTTTGTACGACGTACTGGGCCTGGTTCCTATCATGGCTTCTTGAAAGCTTTAAATAAGAAAGAAATCTATAAAAAAAAAAAAATCTCAAAGAAGGAAAAGTTTGTTTCTTTTTCTTTGCTTTTCACCTTGCTTCAAAAATACTCAAGCATCACTCCATGGGAACTAAATGTCACCTTTGGGCTGACACTAATTCCAAGGCAGAGGACAGGAAGATGGAGGTCACAGGACGCAAGCCACGTGCCGGGCAGTGAGATTTCTGACCCACACCCTTTGGCAGCACCCAGGACCCTCACTGCTCCTTTGTTTCTTCTAAGAAGCCAGTGCCCTTAGAGCACAGTGCAAGACAGGAGACGCCTGTGCAGGAGGCGGGGGTGGAAAAGCATGTAGTGCTTCCACGTGTGGCTTCTGCCCCAGAGAAGGAACAGAGGGTTTGGCTGGTGCCGTCATGCAAAGGCTCAGCCTTAGAAAGATACATTGTCACAGTAATCATAAAAAAAGAAAAATCCGCTACATTTTAAAACTCCTTCCAGATGCCCACATTACCTCATCTTTGCAATGGTATGCTTCCCATTAGGCCTAGAAAATGTCTTTTCCCCTGAGTACTTCCCTGCTTGCATTTAGGAGAGGAGACTCCTCTATTTCGTCCCCTGCTCTCTATCAGAAGAGAAAATAGTTTTCTTGCCTGTCCTGGTGGCTTTATACAAACAACCATGCTCCTTGCTGAATTATCCCTGAAGTATTTATGACGAAAGTACATTCCCCAGGTCCTCAAGAGCACTCATTCAAACCCTCCTCACCCAAGCCCTCGTCACAGCGGCTCCTGTGAAGGGAGCACTGCAATATTATCTGCTCATTTGTAGGAATCTGCTGAATTAGAGGTTCTTTTTACATCTCCACTGTGAGGTATGTTAATTACTCTGGTAATGATGGAAGATTAAATTAAGGGAGTAATGAGCTTAGTAGCATCAGGGCACGCTGACGAGCGGTGAAGGGCGGGAGGCTGCCCTGCTCTGCCTGCCTGTGGAAGGCGGAAAGCAGCAGAAGGCAGCGTGCCTGGGTCACGATTCTCTGGAGTTCATGGTGCTTCCACCGAAACAGCACAGCTGATGATGCCAGGGCCACTCATCGGCCCTGGGAGGATAAAACCTCAGAGGAAGGAAGGACATTCTGATTGACCAGTCCTGGAAACCATGGAAGAAGAAAAGAGGCCAAGCCACCACTTTTTGTAGTGTGTATATTTGTGTGGTGTATGTGTGGTATGATGTATGTGTGTGTGTGTATGATGTGTATGTGGCATGTGTATGTGTATATGATTGTGCATATGTGCATACTTATGTATATGTATGTGTATGTGGTCTATGTGTGATATAATGTGTGGTATGTGTATGTGTGCATGAATGTGCACTTGTGTGCATATTCATATTTGTGCATATGTATGTGTATGTAGTATATGTGTGATGTGATATATGTATATGGTGTGGTGTGTGTGTGGTGGTGAGTGTATGTATGCATATGGATGGGTACATGTGTGCATATTTGTATGTATGTGTGTGTAGTATATGTGTAGTGTAGTATGTGTGTATGGTGTGGTGTATGTGTGGTGGTCGGGGTGTGGGGTATGTGTGATGTATTGTGTGAATGTGCACTTGTGCATATTTGTGTGTGTATTATATGTGTTGTATGTGTGGGATGTATGGGGGTGTTGTATATGTCTATTGTGTGTTTGTCTATATATATATACATGTGTGCATGTGTGTGGTGTATATGTACATGTGTGCAAGCAGGTGAGTATGTGGGTATATGTGGGGCTGGGGTGTATAGTGTGTGTGATATGAGTGTATGTATGTGTATGTGTATATGTACATGTATGCATATGTGGTGTGTATGTGTGTGCAAACATGTATGCAAGTGGGTATGTGTATGTGTATATGTATATGTGCATGTGCATGTGTGTACAAGTGGTGTGTATGTATGTATGTGTGTGTATGTATGTGTGTGTATGTATGTGTGGTATATATGTGCAATATGTGTGTGTGTATATATGTGTATATACATTGTGATATGTGTATGTGGGGGGGAGGTGTAACCCCAGCATACCTCCTGTTTCCACCTGTTCACAGCACTTGGATTAGAAGTACACATGTGATCACTCCTTGCTTTAATGTAGGAAACTTGAACATGGGTCTCCATACTTACATAGAAAGTGTTCTTGTCCACTGAGCCATGTCCCCAGCCCAATCACATTTTTAAAGTTATCATAATTTTATGCCTACATTACAAATAACTCATATTACATCATTACCAAACAGTTTAGAACGTCTTTGAAATGTAATTATATCTTCATAATCTCTCCAAAGAAGGTCTTCCCCATCAATAGGCACAGTGACCATGGGAACCGGGACTGACACTTAGATGCCATTTGGATCCTGGACCTTTAGGTGTGAGTTTTACCACTGCCAATTACAAATAAATGATTTTAAGGGCATCTTTTCCCCTGAACCTGCTTACTTCCTCATATAGATGCACACATGATATGTTTTAATGACCTCTGCATCACTGGGCTGTAGAGACAAATAACTGCCCACACATAGGCAAGTGAATTGAGATCTATAAGATTCTAATAAAACTAGTATTCATTATAAAACCAAGATAGAGAACTTGGTTTAGAAGGAGTCCTAGTTTCTTTACATTCAACTTTGACAAACCAAGAGCCATACCAAGGACTGTGACTGCTCCTCAACCACTAGTACTCATCCTTCAATAAATACTAACCACACTGCCCTCCAAAGCCTGACCTACCACCAAATAGCTCACACTCTCAGGATATAAAGCTACACAAAGGCTTCATGTTAAGCTTAGGGAAAGAGGAGCCTTCACGATACCTAAACTCTCTGAATTTACCAGAGCCACATTGCCAACTGGGCAAGACCAGAATGACCCAACCAGGGTTCAAGAAGGCAAAAGGAAGAGACCATTTGTCTTACCCGCCAGGGGACAAGGGACCAGCTCCCCTTCCAGTCGTGCTTCAACATCTCCTCCGCTGCAAGTATCCCCTGAAATCTTCCGATAGCTGTTAACCCGGACACACATATAAAAGCAAGAAGTCAGAAACAGGGAGAGGGTATTTGGGTCATGGAGGTGCCCCAATTGAGCACATATTCCTGGCCACGGACAACAGAGCTGGAAGGATGGTGTTTACTTGCTCTGAGTCAGTTTTGCATGTGGTTATTTAGAGCAGGCAGACCCAGGTGGTTTAATGCACTGCTCGGGGAAGCACTTAAAAATCTCTCTCTCTCTCTCTCTCTCTCTCTCTCTCTCTCTCTCTCATAAACGCCTCTGAAGATGTTCCCCAGGCGAGGCTTCTTCAGATGTTCTCAGCCTTGCAGAAAAGCTTGGAGAGTCTGCTCTCTCACGGGGAATAGGAGATTGCAGAAGCTGTTGATTTAAAAAGCTGCCCAATCACCTGCAGTCTGTAACTTGGGGTTTGAGAATTTAGGGTGTGGGCAGAAGTTGAGTGATTCTCACAGTTCCCTCCTCCATGCAGGCCCTTGTGAGCCTGGCCCAGCCAACTGTATGATACACATACATACCCTCTTGTCCTCCTGTATGAAGAACCCACAGGACAAGGCACAGGAGGGCTGTAGGGCTTCCCAGAAAACTCGGGGTCTGGAACACAAACCTCTAACGAGAGATCTTCACTCATCTTGAAGCCAAAGTCACTGAAAAGGCAATTGGCATCCATTTAGAGCACTGATATATACCCTCCACCTCAGAGCCAACCCTGCATCTCTACACACACCTTCTGTTTATATTCTATGAGATACTCTATGGGGCCTTTAAAGAACAACTACTTGGTATACTAAGCTACATCTGCAAAGAAGTCATGTGTCAGAGCCACATCCAGAAAGCCACTGCTATGTTCCCTATGCAGACAAAAGGGATGTATGTCATCATGCCAAAGCAAAACCTTGTCTGTGTTCAGCTGCCTGTCCAGACTCTTGAATAAAAGGGAGGCGTGGGACTGGGGCTACGATTCATTGGCAGAGCACCTGCATAGCATGCGTAAGGCCTTGGGCTCAATATCAGCACTGGGTGTGGTGGTACAAATCTGTGATCCTAGCTCTTGGGAGGTAGAGACAAGAAAATAGAACTCCAAAGTCACCCCCCACTATATAGTAGTTTTGAAGACAGCCTGGGATATAAACCTCTATTTCAAATAGATAGATAGATAGATAGATAGATAGATAGATAGATAGATAGATAGACAGATAGACAGAAAATAAAATGGGGGTCAAGGCAAGGGTTAGTAAAAGCTCCTGCACACATTATGAGCACCGTGTAAAATGTCAGCTGCAGTGGTGTCTAGCTGTAATCCCAGCACTCCTACTCCAAGACAGGAGGAGAACTGGTTATAAGCTTAGAGTGAGTCAACTTGGCATACGCACAGCAGAAACAAGAGACTCACCTCAGAACCAAGGTAGGAAAGAGACAACTCCCAAAAGTTATCTTCTGCCCTCCCACATGTGCAATCACAGGTACACATGCCTAATATATACACACATATATACATACACACACATATACACACATACATACACATACATACATACATACATATATACAATGGATTAGCCAATATTTAAAAACTATGATGCTTTCTCCTTAAGTCATCAGGAGAACTAGAAGAGGAATTAAAAAACAAAATAAAACATTTTTCTTTGAAGTTCTGGGGATCAAACCTTGTCCAGTGGTAAGTGGTAAGTGATTTACCACTTCCTAGACTTGAAAAACATTGTGACTAAGAATTCAGTGTCACTTAAGAACCTGTCCCCATACTATCTAATACCCCTGGGATGCCTCATCCTGAACTTGGGAGATGACAGTTTAATTCATCCTATAATCCCGGAACCACACAACCAAACTCCCAGCTTGGAGGGTGAGGCAGGCAAATTCCGGTTATATTCTCAGTCTTGCCCTCACTCCATGACTTCTCCTGTCTACACTCCCCACAAAGAATGTATTGGGTTTTCCAAGACTTGATCCAAGCTACCAGTTCTTTAAGTCACAGGAATTTTCATACTCATGAGCTTGACCCCAAAATCTTCACTTTCTGACATTGAGTTCAACATTTATTGAATATTTCCTAGATTCTCATGGAAGAAAAGTACAACCAACCAACAGGAACCATCTACAGCTAAGCTCTGCTCAGCTCAACTCTCCCCAAAGGCCTGAGGCCCCACCTGCCTCCAGAATGAAATCCCTCTCCCACAGGACCTCCACTTCCTCCTCTCACCTGACCTAACTTCCTCCCCTCACCTGCCCTCACTTCCTCCCTCGAATGACCTCACTTCCTCCCCTCACCTGACCTCACTTCCTCCCTCGAATGACCTCACTTCCTCCCCTTGCCAGCCATGTTTTCCATCTCTACTCATCAACTCCACCCCACATACCCAACCCAGTCATCACAAATAGACTGGCAGTAACAGTCACTTTCCTGCACTGACATCAGCACACCACTGCTGCATTGCCTGATGCTGCCCTGTCCCCATAGCTGGATGTTTCCCTAAGAACCAGCACAGACATCTCCAGAAATCCCAGTTTTCCTATTGCAGATCATAGCCTTCTCCTTCCTTTCAAGGTCCACACTAAAGGCAGCCAATCTTCCTCTAAGGTGGCTGCTCATCTCCTGACACAGGGATCTGTGCAGATGTTACTTCCACTTAATTCCCAGGCACGTCTTAGCTAGTTTCCTCAAGGAATAATAAATGATACAAAAATTGTACTTATGAACATAACCCCATTACAGATTAAAAATGTCCTCTCAGGTGAAGGAGAGGCACAGATACAGGCCCATGCAGAGTTTCCTGTCTCCCCACCCATAACACAGCTACAGAAAACAAATTTCCCCAAATGGAGCTTTCAGTGTATTTCCTTTAGGGGGCCTCCTAGAACTAAACCCTGAGCTAGGAGTCCCTACAGAACCCTCTGCATCTCTGCTGAACTTCATGGCCAGCTCTAGAAGATGACCTGAGTAGAGGGTGCCTCACACAGTTCTGGCTCACACATCACACTCAAGGAATGCTTATCCCCTTCCTCAGAGGAAGAGAACATGCTCCCCATCTTTTAGCCTCACACTACAGAGCAGATATGACACAACCCCAGATCCTGGGCACGGGGGAAGAACAAACCATTCATAGTCCTCCCGGGTGCAGGAGCAGTTGGACACGACCACCGGGCGGTCAAAGTCTTCCCCATTAAAGCAGGTTGCATGAGGGGTCCTCCTTTTGAAAACTGTCTTGTGTCCTAGCAAACACTCATTTCCTCGTTCATCAGAGGGGGACCAGAGCTTGTAGTCGTTTTCTGTGCAAGGAACCCCTGAGGACAGAAAAGGGCAGAGCAATGCATCAGATCCAGGCCCCCATGCAGGATTTCCTGCCTCCCTACCCTCAATGCAGTTCTCCACTTTCAGTGCCCCTGTAGCCATCCAGCAAGTACGAGAGCTCAAAACCACCCATCTCCAGTAACCTGAGGGTGGACAGCAGCCATCGGGAAAGAGGCAGCATCCCTGCAACACAGCTCCTCTGAGAAAGCTGTGAAGGTGCCGGTCACATTTGACACCGTCAGCTTCGAATCATAAGATTAGAGGCTTTAGGGGACAGGGTATTATGTTTACTTTTGTTGATTTCTGCACTCTGTGTGTGTGTGTGTGTGTGTGTGTGTGTGTGTGTGTGTGTGTATGAATGAGTATGTGTATGTGTGTGCATGCGCACATGTACACATGTGCTCTTTGTTATTTGTTTGGTTTGGGGCTGTGTATTTTAAACTTATTTATTGTATGTATATGTGTGGGGTGTAAGGTGTGTGTGTGCGTGCATGTGTGTGTGCTTTTATCATTTGTTTGGTTTAGGACTATGTATTTTAAACGTATTTATTTATTTATTTATTCATTCATTCATTTATTTATTATGTGTTTGTATGCATGCACTGGTGAGCATGTAGAAGTCAGAAAATAGCTCAGTGGAGTTAGGTCTCTCCTTCCATCTTTATATGGGTTCTCAGCATTGAACACCAAGCACATTGACCTTCTGAACCATCATCTCACTGGCCCAGAGCTCTAGGTGGCCTACTGGCTTGCTTGCTTGCTTGCATGTTTTATAAATGAGAGAATATATCTAGAGAGTTCAGGTGAATCCCAAACTTCTGATCTCCCTGCCTCAATGTCCCCAGTACTGAAATTTTGCCATATACCATAAAACTCAGCCAAGTCTCTAAATTATTAGGAGAGAAGTGGCCCCTTTTACAAGTAGGTGACAGAGGCTGGGGGTGAGGTAGGGCTGGGGTCTCTCCTGGGATACTTTGGTAGGTGATGCAGGGGTGCTGTCGGCCCATTCTGCTTCCTTAGGAAGAAAAGCAAATCTGGTAGTATAGGCTGAGTGCACTGAAGTGTTTGCCCTACTTGATGGTACAGGTTCTTTATGTAGAGAGATTGGAAATGACAAGATAACTTCACACTTCTTCCACCAGCCCACAGCCACTTAAGATGTCAGTAGTGTGCCTATGGGAATTCTATGCTTACGTCTAATTGGTGCCTCGTATCTTTTTTTAATATGTGTGTCAGATTAAATACTACCCAAAGCTGATGCACACCTGTCGACACAATGCCACTCAAATGAGCAAAGACTTATTAAAACCGTACCGTCTATGAGGCAATAAAGACACTCAGTGGGTGCAATAAAGAAATGCAAGAGCCTTGTAATTAGGGGGTGGGACATGATATCTAATTGCAGGCACAGACATATAATTCAAGGTGTGATGGACAGAGGAGAGACACCTTCCAACTGAGATGCCAGCAGCACATCCTCAGATGCTAGATCCTAAGGCTGAGGTTGAATGGCTCAGGTAGGAAGACATAGGAAACTTTCTGGGCAGCTGGACTATGTCAGCGAAGGAGAGGTGAGAAGGGAAAGAAGTCAACGAGGCTCTGAAGGAGCACTCCAGAGTCCATCAGTCCTCCACGCATATGTGCACCAGCAGACAGATAATAACTAGAATGCAGACAGCCATCAAAGGACTCCACATTAAAGCCGTGCTATTCTTTGGATTGTTAACGCTCCCAAAGACCCAGGTGCTAGACCCTGGCCTATGGCACTATGGGTAAATGTTGGAGCTTTTAGGAAGTGAGCTCTAGAGGAGAAGTAAGGTCATCAGGAGTGTGACTTTAAGGGATGTGTTGGGGTCCCAGCCTGCACTTCTCTCCTTCTTTGATTCCTAGACACTATGTGATAAGCAGACTTCTCCTATCACAGCTCCTACTGCAACTATAGTGAAGATATCAAGGAACTATGGACCAAAACCACGAACCACAAGCCAAAACAAAGCTTCCCCCCTTTCCCCTAATGGAGAGCTAATACAGACATACCCATTTGACTGGACCCTTGAGGGATCTCTAACTTAGAAAACCTCTAATTTGGAAAACTCACTTTCATCCATCTATCTACCCATCTGTTCACTCTTTTAATAGATATATATTTAGACTTATAACCAGGTACTGCACAAGGAAACCAAGTCACAAAGAATCATAAGCAGTCCCCTTAAGAAGAACTGAGTAAATAAACCCCAAGGGACCCATGACGTGGGTCTTTCTCACACTCGATTGGGCCATCTCCCATAGTGAGTCACAAACAGCTAACAGATCTCTAAGCTGCCGCTCTGCCCACTCCAGACAAAGTCGTTCCGTCTGTAGCCGGGGCCCAGAAGGCAGGCGCTTACCCAAGGCATCGGTGGCATTGACCTGCAGGATGAGCCAGCTGTGGACACTCTCCTTATTAGAGCCGAAGATGGTGAAGACAGTACTCTTCTCGCCGGGTTCTGTGAGAAGCCCGTACACAAACACAGGCTTCTCAGAGAAGACAAATGTCTTCCAGGTCTCCCCTTCATTGGTGCTGTACCTGCCCAATACAAGCAAAAGGAGCCTTGAGGTTACATGTCTAGAAGGCAGGCCTCAGTTTCTACCTACATCACCAGGGGGTCATAACCAGTGCTCCGGGAAATGGTGACCTTACAACAGGTAAGTTTATGGTTGTGCCAGAAAAGCAAGAAAGTGTCACCTAAAATGAATTTTAAAAAAAACTGGGGTGTCACTGATTGTTAGGTTCAATCTACAACCTTCCCTGATGAAAAAATAAGATGCAGGAACTAGCTGACAGGATCTCCGAACAACAAAATTTAGGAAAAAAATTGTCACGGAAGAGAAAGATGATGGTAACACTACATAGTGAATAAAAGTAGGACATGAATCGCTCACTACCAATGACGAGAGGGAGGGAGAGGGGGAAGAGAGAGGGAGAGAAGGAGGGAGGAAGAAAAAAATAATCTTTTCTTATGTTGGCATATCACCAAATACCATTAAAAAGTCATAATAGAATACGAAGTGCTACCATTCTGTAATCCCCCTACAGTAATCAAATCAGACAAGGATCATCACTGAATGTGAAAATCATATGTAAAATTCTAGGGCACTAGGATGCCCATGTGGTCTAAGGATATGAACCCACAAACCAACCATTCATTGCTAGGGAAATGCAATTGCATGCAGAACAATGAGCCACACCCTTACTCACATTTAGCACCATTAATACCATATGCATCTGGATTCAGCCCAGCCTCTCAGTACCATTTGATGCAACTGAACAAATCTAGAATGTGGGGCAATATAGATGACTACACCGTCATCTATATGTCATGTATATAATATATATGTGTATATATAACATATATGTATATATAACATATACATATATCATAACATATACATACATATAAAATACTAGACACACCTCATTCAATCCCAACACTTCTTCTCATCCCGAGATTTGTGAAGTGACTTATTTACACCTAGAGGCTAAACCAAGGATGGGTACTATACCCACCAAGGCCACTGGACAACTAAGTACCTACCCCCTACCCAGCACAGGTCCTATGTGGGGGCAAATTCTCAACCAGCTATGATGCTTGGAGTCTAAGTGGGGTTTAAATCAAATACGATTAACCCATTCAGTCCCTTGCTTTTCACCAATGTTAAGAAGCTGAAGGCTCAGTACCACTCCTAAAGATACCCTTAGAGTCAATCCATCAATCAGACAAGCATGGAAGGTCCAGCTGTTCAATGATGACACAGGAAGTCCATCTATTTTTACACAGGCAAGCTAATTCCATTTAAGAGATCATCCAACCAAAGATAACCCCAGGAAATGATTCATTTCTCTATAGATTCCCAAAAGGTGCAGACGGTAAAGCCATTAATGAGATGAGCCGGCAGGTGTGTGGCCAAGCGTAACCTTGCACCTCAGAACACACTGCTCATTTAGAACACGATGTTTTTCAGGAATCTCAAAGAAAGGGGGCTCATCTAGCGATAGCAACAGCTCCATCCAGGTCGGTCTGATCTCGACATTCAGAAACTGAAGAGAGGACGTAATAGTGAAATTAAAATGATAAGAGGCAAGAAAAAAAAAACAAATTGGATCGCTTTTCTTTGTGTGTGTGTGTGTGTGTGTGTGTGTGTGTGTGTGTGTGTGTGTGAACACCTACTAGGGAACAAGAAGAGATGAAGATAAAATTATCAGACTCCTTTTTGGTAATTTCTCCAAAAGTCTGGCAGAACAGATCCTAGAGACAGAAGAGGAACGGTCACTTTGTTTACCCACAGGAGCAAAGGCACTTTTGAGACCGGATAATAAGCACTCAGGCAAAAAGAGGCCAGAGCTGAGACCCCAATGGTCTCTAGTCACAACATGCTAAGCTATTCCCTCTCCTCCCGATTATTCTTGATTTGAACAAGAGACTTGTATTACTTACCTTGTTGCTATGACAAAAACATAGAAACACAAAAAACAGAAACAACTTCTGGGTGGCTTGTTTGAGCTCGCATTTTGAAGGTGCAGTCCACCCGTCGTGGCAGGAAAGTCATGCTGGTAGCACTTTGGGACATCTGGTCACATTGCATCCACAGGGAGCAATATTCGCTTATGTCAGATCACTTTCTCCTTTTGATTCAGTTCAAGACTCCAGGCAAAGAACTGGTCCTACCCACATCAATTACCCTAATTGAGCTAATCCCTCTTACATGCTCAGAGATTTGTTTCCATGGTGATTCTAAATCCCATCAAGTTGATAAGCAAAACCAACCATAAGAAGGATAATGATGTGAGAGCAATTTAAAAAAAAAAAAAAGATCCTTGTGGACCACACATATAAACATTCACCCATTGTTGGCGAAATAATAGGAAGGGAACTGATATATATTTGATGACAAACCAAAATAAAACTTCAGTTTCTCAACAAGCTCCACACCCCAGTCAGGAATTTAGAGAATGAATGTGACAACTACCCCATTTGCAAAGGGCTCAGGGCCAGCTGTATACACACACACACACACACACACACACACAGGTGTAGATATATGCAGATGTAGATATAGACATAGGTGATAAAATTAAATTCCAATGTTTTCATGCATCCAAAGATTAAGCAAAAATGAGAATATTTACATTCACATGATATTCCCAAGGCTTAACCTGCTGGAATTTAGGATAGGAGAAAGGTGGACATGCGTCCTCTAATAAGCTCTCTCGGAGAGCGGACTTCTGGGGGATACTATCAGATAATGGACAGCCTGGGTTACACATCAAGAAACTGAATCCAGGTGAGGGAAAATGTAGAAATTTGGTCTTAACATCTTTATTTGTAGAAATAGTGTCTAGAATCAGTAGGTATTAATTCTTCTGCCCAGTTCACACTATGGAGGGCAGATATGAGACCCACATCTTAACTCAATGATATTATACAAGGTAGATCTAGAGAAAAAAATCTGTGAAGATTCAGCAGTAGACAAGGAAAGGAAATTGGGGTATTTCCCACAGAATGACAGATACTCAGTATTGCAAGCATGGGGCCATCAAAGTCTGAATGGCTCTCCAATGAGAGGAAGTATCTGCTTATGACCCAGTGCTCAGAACTCAAAGCCATGCAATGGAACCTGGACTGCAGCGAACTCCAGAGTTTCTCTTACCGAAGACCTACACTCACCAATGAACAAATGAATACATGAACAAGTGAATGAATGAATGACCAAAAGAATAAATCAAACTGCCCAGAAGAAACTGTTCCCCATTACACAAAGACTGGAAGGTCTTCCATCATAGGTGGCAGAAGGCAGAACCAAATGAGGCAGCAAAACACATTGCTGTTGAATTCAACCTTGGTACCTGAAACTGACACCTGGTTCACCTTGACCAAATCTACCTTCATGGAATGGCCCTGCCCTCCTATTAGGAGTAACCAACTGTCCTCTGATTAGATCTGAGGCCCGGTTCACAGGAGGTGATTGCTGCCTGATACTGCAACCTACTCAAATACCAAAGGCGGTAGGGGGAAGCCTGCTGTTGTCTTGCTAACTGGGCATGATGTCAAAGTGCTTTATAAATATTGATGTTTATATCCACAGGTGAGCGCAGCTCTCAGCCTTGGCCAGAGAAGCTTCTCTTTGCTGTGGGCAGCAATCAATACAGTGACTAATAAGTTGTCAAGTGCTGAGAGTGTCCAACTCCCCCAGGAGATCTACATCACCGCTCTAAGGCCCAGGGGACAAGAGCAAAGAAGTGAGAGGCGGAGCCTAGGAATGGCGGTGACTGCCATGGAATGCTATAGGAATGGCGGTGACTGCCATGGAATGCTATAGAAATGGCGGTTCGTCCTGTCATTATTGCCCCTTTGGCATTTATTGGGTGCTTCTTGCCCTGCAGGTGGGGACTGTAGCTTGAAGGCTTCATTCTTGGGTAAGACTAAAATTTTGTTTTTGAGGACTTCAAGTAGAAGAATGACATGACTTCCTTTGGAAGAATTGAGGAGGATAAACGTATTCCAGTGAAGACTGGAAGTGAAGGCTCATGCGTTCAAGGGTGAACCCTGCTGATTTCATCTTCAGTGGTACCACCACTAGTACCATCCTCTAGGACACAGCCCTGTACCTGTGCTCATGTATCAACCTTAATTTAACTTAGGAAAAAAATAAATAAAAAGACCTATGGATAGGAGAGCTATCTGTTGGAAGAACAGCTTGATGTGAAAGGGAGGCAGTGAAGGTGTAAAGGTGGTAATAATGGCCAAACTTAGTGACACACATGTATGAAATTGTCAAAGAACAGAAAGGACTTTATTTAAACATACACAAACAAAATCTCTCCAGTGGGAGTGAGGGCCGGACCCACGGGATCAGTGCTCTTCTAAGGCCACCTCAAGGCCTATTTCTCTCCTCTGTGTCTCTCAATGCATATTCTGTCCGTGCACGAAGGTCTCGGGGATCAGAGTCGCACTGCCACCTTTGCTCAAGCTGTGCCTCTTTTTGTAAATGTATGTAAGAGTGGATGCCAAGGGTGCAAGGTAGTGGTGTCAATGCTGGGAACTGAACTCAGGTCTTCTGGAAGCACAGCAAGCCCTCTGAAGTGCTGAGCCATCTCTCCAGCCCCACAAAGCTCTTTCTAACACTGATACTGTGCATCGACTTTTTACTCTCACCTCACGTTTCACCTCCTTTGAGAAGCCTTCCCCAACCTCCCAGTTAGTGCTGCCTTAGGCCAGTGCTAGGCCTTGCACTAGATTTCACACCCTACCCTGCTGTGTTTACATGACCGGATCCATGAGTGTCTTCTACACTGTGGCTCATGGGTAATAAAACCTCCACCCACTTCCCCTGTCCCGGCACCTCACGCTTCTTCTTACCACCGGAAAGAAGAACAATCAACACTTGCTGCAGGAAATTAAACAACTCACACTTGAGGTTTTTTTTTTTTTTCTTTTTACAAACCCTGCCCTAGCTTTGTAACAGTTGAAAGGTGATAAGGGCATCTGTTGCTTCTGCCTGGGAGCAGAGGAAGCCACTCGGGGTGAGACTGGGGCAGGGACGGCTCTCCGCAGCTGCCTCATGGTGATACTGTACCCACCACGGGTGGAGAAGCCATGGAAGAGGCTGCTGCAGCTTCCTACGTTCTGGAACCACGAGGCTGCGCCTAGAAAAGACAACTGCAGCCACACTGCTGCATGTAGCCTCAGCAGGAGTTGGGGGGATTCCCAGAGGGAAGCCCTGTGAAATTGGAGATCTCCTTGAAGAAAAGATGCTTTGGGGCAAGTCCAAAGTATTAGTAACTATCAACATTTCATCACACTGACAGGCGAACTGCCAAGAAGAAACGGAAATTGATCTCGGCCCTCGGGATCCGGCTCACAAACTGGTGCTTGGATCTTGTCTGGTCAGGATGCAAAAGGCAGCCACAGCCCCTCCTCTGCAGGATGTGGTGCAGGGTGGTGGTGGCGTACACCTTTAATCCCAGCACTTGGGAGGCAGAGGCAGGCGGATTTCTGAGTTCGAGACCAGCCTGCTCTACAGAGTAAGTTCTAGGACAGCCTGGACTATACAGAGAAAAACACTATATCTTGAAAAGCACCAAAAAAAAAAAAAAAAAAAAAAAAAAAAAAAAAAAAAAAACCTGACACCATTCCTGGTGCCCTCCATGAGGGTTACTGGTCAAGCTTGCTGAATGGATACAAAAGCAAATCCCTAGCCCCTTGGGCTCTCATTTGCTCCCTTAAAGGGAAGGCAGCACTCACCCTTCTTGCTCTCAGTTTCACTTAATACCAATGACAAAGTCTCAATAGAGAAGCAAGGCAGAGGGCAAACAGAGGGATCTCAGTTACTGTGTTAATCAGACTGTGTTGAAATAGTAAATGAACCACCAATGGAATTTGTTGGGAAAACAAAGACCCCAAACCTTCTGTCCTTCTGTCTTTAACCAGTGTTCTATCTCTGCTACCTCTGTCCTGTGATGAGAACAAAAGACTCTGCTCTATTTGACTCTCTTTGCCTACACTAAAAATAAAGGGTAAAATACTTAAAGGTGAGAGACCACATTCTATTCATCTTCAGATAGACAGAACCTCCTGTCTTCCCTTCAAAGCAAGCTCCTTCCTTCTCCCAGACTCTCTCTCCAACCGGCTCAGACGCCCTAGCACTCCCATGGGCACAGGCAGACCCCGAACCGGGCCCCACTCGCCTCTCCATCCCTGGCGTCTAGCACAACATCTGGTTCACTGGAGTTGTTCAACAAATGTTTGTGTAATTGACCTGAAATGATTCCTAGCAAAAATCTGTTCATGTTCCAGTGTGGGCGCTAACTCCCACAAATCATCTCAGGTCCTCGTATGGAAGATAAGGAGGGTGGATCAGATCTTCTCTCCGGCTGCCTGGCTACACAGACTCAGGAAGCCCCCACTGCTCAGGGGTTGTCATTTACATAGGACACAACAGTGGTGGTCTCCCTTGGAGCTGTGCAAATAGCACCCTACCCAGATCCCTTCCTGCTTTTTAAATCGATGTTTAAAAAGAAAAGAAAAGAAAAGAAAAAAAGCAATCTCAGATGCCCAAGTATGCGTGACCTATTTATTGATCGATCAAATATTTGCTAAGTACCTGCTAACTTGTATAGACCAGGCATACGGGCCTACAAAAGCCTTGCAGATGAGTTGAATCCAGGCATATAATGAAACGGAGTTAAAACGTGAAGTCTGAACACAACCAATCTAAATGAATAGGCCATCCCAAAAATTCTGAGGCTCAAAGGACAGAGAGGTTGCTATGGTCAGGGAGGTCACAGGCCCAGAGCCGGAGGCCAGTTTTGTCAACATGGATGGAATGGCATGGTGCTCTCAGAATGGAGTTCATCTCTGAGAGGTGACCATATCACAAGGGCTCTGACTTTAATCCCTCGATGGACTCATGTCACGGTGACATCATGGGGAGGTGATGGATAGTAGCCGGTGAGGCGTAGTTATAGGAAAGAGGCTGCAGAGGGCACGGCCTGGGCAGCTACACCCAGTCAGCATGCCCACCCTGCTGAGTAGCTCTTCTCAGCCATGTGCTGATGCTGCCGAGCCTCCCAAGGCAATGCAGCAGCCAAGTGGGACTGAATCCTGTGACACTGTGAACTCAGAACGAACCCTCCCAGCTTGGCCCTGCCTCTTTGGTGTCTTTCTCACAACGATCCAAAAAAAAAAAAAAAAAAAAGCCTAGCGCCTGCCCCCCCCCCCCCCACGTCTATGCAGCACTGTTTGTCTCTGGAGACTGTGGACTGACTCCACTCATCCTCTGCTTTACGGAACAACAGAAGGAGGAGCAAACACCTCTGAGAACGACACACTCAGTAAACGCCAGGTGGCTGTATGGATCTCAGCCAAGTGTGAGTCGGTTCTCAGGACACATGTCCCTGTCAAAAGGAGGCCAGTCCATATTTACATGAACTATGTGTTGCAGACACTTCCAAATGATCCATGCCAACAGAAGAACACTGCCACGATGTCCACCACCAACCCCCAAAGCCATTATGAAATGCCTGGGGAGGGCATTATGGTGTTCCGTCAGCAGGCTTATTTTCCTGGCCATGTTTTTGCTGCAGCTAACGCAGAATGACGCTGAGTTCCCTGGACGCATATGCACCGACAGATGGTGTGAGAGGACTAAAATCACACTAGCTCCTTCAGAGGAGCCAGCTTGGAATGCTAAATGTAATCTGTGGAGAAGTTAAACAAGGGAAATTGAGAACCGACTCCCAAATCTGAAAACTAAAACTATCCAAAGAATGAAACCTATGCCCAGGAAACCAAGCCCAGGTCCCTGTCTGCCTTCCTCACATAGCAGTTTACTAAACACCACAATTACCTCCTCACCTACCTTACAGCCAGAGGGTGAAGCGATCGCTCACGGGGGCAGGAGGGGACCACAGCATCCTGTTCCCCTTTAGATTCGCCATACCTGGCGTAAGTACCACTTACTCAGTGTGTGTGGCATAAGTTAAGTGACTTGACACACAAACACCAGCAGATCCGGGGGAAGCATCCTCCGTGAATATCATCCTCTGAGCAAAAACTAATCTGAACACAGATTCGGATGTTGTCTACAAACACAACCTCCCCTGCCTCTGGGCTGTGGAGAAGAGGCTGCCCCATGCCACCCAAGGCCACGAGCAGCCAAGGGGAAAGCCAAGACTAGACCTTTGCCTCTCTACCTCTTCCAGGCTCAGTACAGGCCCAGTTAAGCTCAGGGGGGAAGCAGCTGTTAAAATCCCCTTTTCAAAGCACCCACATCTTGCCTCTGGCCGATTTCTATTAGGCGCAAAAGCAGGGGAAGCCTGCTTCTTCCCACAGCTCAGTGTGATGACAGAAGCTCTCTCTGCCTCCCATGATCACCCAGCTAAAGAGTTCAAGCCAAAACCAAGCGAAGGTGAGGGTAAGTCTGTCTTTTCCAATGGTAACTCTGGTTCAACAGCTTCATGAAAGGAAGCAAAGAAATTATTCTGGATCAAATCAAGCCTGAAGGGGAGAAAAGCTACAAACTCCTAACACTTTGCTTTTTTCTTAGACGTAATCCAAGACTAACTCTCAAGAATGACTCTACAAGAGGATGGTTACTTCTTTCTGAGCCTCGGTTTCCCCATTTGTAATATGAAGCAGTTAACCCCTAACATCCCTTCCAACTCCATCTATAACAACCCCCAAGATGAAATGTAGCACAGCAGAAGTCACTTGGTTACCAAGTGATGTACATTCTACTACCACTATTTGCCTGTCATTATTTCTTGTCATTTTTACTATTAGTCATCTTATGCACAAACCTTTGGAAGCAACACTTTTAAAAGCAAAGACATGTTCAAAACTCTCTAGCTACATGTGATAAGGAAGCAGAAGGGGGAACTGTCTGAGGGAAGGAAGAGACTCAGGCAGGATGGAGAAGAGGACAGAAAACAGGGCAGTAAGTAGATAGTTGAGAAAAAATAATGATAATAATGATGATGATGATAATAAAGTCATATGTGCTAAAAAGTAAATAAATTAAATTACCATAATGAGATTCATTGCTTTATATGTTAACCTGAAACAATTAATTAAAAGAAAGATGATAGTTTTTATTCAAATAAATTAAAAATTATTTCAATTTTTTCTCCTAACCTCCTCTCAGACAGGAGGAATTAGTTATGTCATAGACATAAAAAAAAAAAAAAATTAAGTGATTTCCAGAGGTCTTAGTTCTCTGCCCTGACCCTAGTGCTGCAAAGTACATCCAATGGTCACCATAGACACCAGTGTGAGGGAACAGTTTGATGCCCCAAGAAGACAAATAAGCACAGCACAGTAACTGATGCCTGAAATCTCAGCACTTGGGAGGCTGAGGCAGGGGAATTGCCAAGTTCTACATCAATTGGAGCTATATTGTAAGTTTCAAGACAACATGGGCTACATACTCAGTGAGACCTTCTTCTTAAAAAAAAAAAAGGAGAGAGAAAAGGAAGGAAGAAGTAGAGAGAAGAGTAGAAAAGGTCTTTTTTAAGAAGAGAAGGAGGAAGAAGAGGGTGGATAACCGGAAGCACTTACTTCAGCTCGTTGGTCTCCATGCCCTGGGCAATAGCCATGATGATGCCTCCGTGGTCACCCCAAGTATAGTAATGGGGTCCAGGAAGAGCCTAGTTAGGAAAACAAAACAGAACAGAGGTGATGTGCTGCTGTAGAGGTAAACATAGAAACGGTGCACTCCCCTCTCCCAGACACACACCACCACAATGACAGCCACTAGGATGCAGGTTCCAGTTCTCAGAACAAGTTCTTATCCATCCTCTCATTCA
Source organism: Apodemus sylvaticus (assembly GCF_947179515.1). NCBI lineage: Eukaryota > Metazoa > Chordata > Mammalia > Rodentia > Muridae > Apodemus > Apodemus sylvaticus. The sequence continues at coordinate 87,164,436 of NC_067478.1, read as the reverse complement.
CGCCTCACAATCCTGGAGTCAGGAAGAGCTAAGTTCTCACCCTCCAGAGTTTAGGTTACCTCAGAGAGAGAGAGCGCGAGCACTCTTCACCTGCCCAACATGCCTGAAGCCTTAGGTTTCATCCTCACACTGAAAAATCAATAACCCATCAACCAGAGCCGCTATTCTACTATAACAAAGGCAGCTCTCTGAAGCCTGTAGGAGGGGACTTAGTGCCTAAAGAAGCTACCCACACAGTTTCCTGATACAGAGTTGCCTCAAGGAAGGGCATTCATAGACCACCTCAGCTCTAGCCAGGGATCTCAAAGTTCCATAGACACTGTCTCTACAAAAGGAACTGGGAAATGACCCCTTGCAGGCTGGGGAAGTGTGGGAGGAATCCCAGAACACACATCCTCAATTGGAATGTACCTTTCTATGGAAGCCATAAACTACATTTGAATGAGAGATCTTGACAGAACCTAGAGAAAAATGATGTGATATATATAAATGAACAAATATGCTTGCATGAAAATGGGCTACTACACATGCAAATTATATAACTGAAGTGGCCACAGGTTGTTCACCCAAACCTGGAGAAGCAACGTCCAATAAAACATATTCAAGGTCCTATGAACCTTGATGAACACTAGCCAAGATTTCAGCACTAGAAGAAGCACGATGCCTCAGAAAAAAAGGGAAAATGAAGGATTCTCAAACAAAGGAAATCCAAAGGAACCTGTAGCCAGTGGGCCCCTCACAGACAGTGGGCTCTGCAGGAAATGCTCAAGGTATCTCTTTAAGCAATGGGTATCTATCCAGGGATCATCAGGAACCATAGACAAACAAGAGAAATGGCAAATACCCGGGAAATGGGGGGATTCAAAACTGCTGGTTTGCTATTATTTGAAATCAGTATTAGAATGTAAGCAAAAATAAATGAGTGTTTTCAAAGTATGTAGACAGGATACAACAG